>NC_134485.1:258594192-258909099 GCF_040206685.1 Ascaphus truei | reverse complement strand
CTTCTGCATTGGGGCCAAATAATGAGCCTCAAAATTTGCTTTTTGTGTGAATTAGTGGCATGGCTAATTTCTGTTGAACAAAACAGAAGGCAAGTGTGACATCTGGGAAATACTCATCTGATTTAATAAGCTGGAATTAAGCATTCTGTCAAGTTTGTGGCCTGATTTCACTTTAACCTATTATTTTCATAAGCAAGCAGATGTCTGTGCATCTATCTATCTATTCATCTTTTTGTACACTACGAAGCCCTTTTCCTTTCATCCTACAAATATAGGCTCCATGGGATGCTCTGTCCTTTATACTGCGGCCCTGGAGTTTGGGAAGAATTAAATGACAATTTTGTGTGTGATAAATATAGAAAGAAAAATGGTTTAGTATTCAAACAGTTTTCCACTGGGACAGTAGAGTTGTTCAGTCTCAAGATTACAGTATGTGGATTACGTATGGATGATTTCTACTGACTCAATACTGATCCATCTGAGAAAATAGAGAAAAAATATAATGTGAATATAATCAGTTGGAGTGTAAACCACGGCTTCATCTTTGGATTCCCCAAGGGAGGAATTTTTTTTTTTTTTTCATTCCACCTTGCTTGATTTAGCCAGAGAATTGATACCCTATAGTGCTATAGGAGACACATTTTATTTCCCCTAAGAATTCATGTAGAGTGAGAAATCTTCTTTGTTCAATCTAAACCCTCCAGTACATTGTTTAAAGTGCAAAAATAATTCCTGTCTCCCAAAACTTCTTAGTCACTTCTCTAGAATGTCACTGGGAAAGAAAATTATAAAAAAAAACTGCATATATCCACATTCTTTCTGTCATGAAAAAACATCCTAAATCCTGAGCATCTGTGTCTGTCTTAAAATGCTAATAATACACATTGCTAGCGGTAGAAGTCTCTAACTGTATGCATACATCATCCAAAATAAATGGAAATAACAATGAGGGAATTAAGTTTGGAATAATAGTGCTCTCTATAGATTACCTAGGTTCATCTTAAAACAAGCCATTTACACAATAGATATGTTTGCTAAGTGTTTGCTATATTTGTATATACTGTAGGTACCTTTAAAATAAAACTGAAAGAATGTATATTAACTAGGTGTTTTGCTGTAAAATTTATGCTGACGGGCATTTTCATCCTGTGTTTCTTAGTGTCAATGTAACAAGATACTTTTCACTTATTTTCAGCTTACTGTTTCAGGAATGTGTTTTAACACAAGTGGCACGTGGCCCAATAGGAAGCCACAAGTTCCTATTGGCCCGCGGGATGCGGGACCTTTAAACAGACAATTGGAGCTGCTACCGGCAGCCCATTCCCATTATCTTGGGAGGCACACAGAGTCTCTGAAGCTGAAATCATTGTGGTTCAACCCGGAAGACCCCCAACTTGAAACCTAGTTAAAAAAAAACAAACAAAAATAACGTCAAGAGGTAAAGTCAATTTAAATATGAAAAACTTTAATGCATAGACCCAAATGAGGAATATAACAAACATCTTTAAATAAATGCATTGATTGTCTTTAGTGCTACAGTATTTTATGCGCCAGGTTTTAGAAGACAGTTAAAAAATTAGGGGTTTGTTTAAAAGTTTCCTTAGTGCTTTGTCATTTTTATAGAAAATATATCAAAGAAAACAAATTCTATTGATTTTAAATGGGATTTTTTTTCCCTTGGTAAATCTGATGGGGGTTTTCTTTTTGTACCAGTAAAACAACAAATACAAGAAATACAAGGGTACAACATTTGTATCTTGTGCTAAGACAACCATTTAAAGGCAGTCCTCATTTTACAACGCTTCGCTTTACAATGAATGGCTCATCCAACGCTATGCAATGCATACCTATATTCATTTTTACAACGCCAAAACGGCTTATCCAACGCTCTTACGACGCTTTGCAAAGTTGTTTATATGTATATAATATATATATCATATAATATAATATTATATTATACTATATAATATATTATATTATTAAATTACATGATATATTATGTTATATTATATATATAATACAGTATATGCACTATATCATTTATGTATGTGCTGCATATCTTATTGCCTGAGTAAAATATTTTGTGTAATTTAGCATTAAAAATGCCTTCAGGAACGGAACCTTTCATTTAAACAGTGTTCCTATGGGAAAACGTGTTTCGCTGTAAGACGTTTCGCTATCCAACGCCATTTTGAGTAACGCATTGTGTTGGATAACCGAGGACTGCCTGTATTACCCTTCTCAACTTAGACTATTGTGGCATGAACTTGTTATTTTCCTATTCTCATGCAGTTTGTATATGTATATATACAAAAATCTATATCTTTTACTTTTTAGGGAATTACTAATAGTAACAGTGAGGCAGGCCTCTATTATTTCTACAGTGGCATTCAGAGTCATTACAGTAACTACATATTAAGCTATCTATATAGATCAAAAAAAATGTGAACTGGAAAATAATTTAGAACACAGATGTCACTGCTGAGATGTTTCAGTTTAGACCCTGGCATTTAGGTCATACACCTGCTAATCTTGTTATCCCATTAACTCAACCAGCTGGACTAACTGTACAAAAAAAAAAGAAAAAAAGGAAACATAAGGATTCCAAAAATCTGCCAGTAATATTTGGCACAAGTAAGAATATCACTTGCAGCAGGAATGGTAGCAGAATGGTAGCCAAGAAAAACAGATTTTGTATTCACAAATGTGTCTAAGGCTGATAAAGTTTCATATGCAATAATCTCCTCAGTGTTTGAAGGTCAATGGAAATGTGCCCAGACCTTCAAGATGAAAGTGGACTACATACAGTAAGATATTATTGGTACGTGTATGTGTATTTGAAAAATATATCAAATACAGTTAGAGGCAATCCATGCTACACTAAAATATATATATATATATATTTTGTTTCAACCTATGCAGCCTTTGAAAACTAATTACCTACTCTAACAATTGATTCATTCTCCCGTGATCGCTCAGCAAAGATCATGCTTCCCTGGGTTAATTTAATGGCAGTCTTTCAGTTTCCATCAATCCTTCAGTCAGTGTAACTCAGCAGCTACAGTGTATTCTTGTAACATTGCCTATTTGGTTTACAGCTCAAACTGCTGGGAACATTTGCAACAAATGATCACAAACAGGAAAGTGTTGCAAATATCTTGCACTGCTTGGGAGGTGCTAAACCTGCTACAGAAATCAAAGGATGCTGAGTACATCAAAATTGATTTAAAATTGCATTAAAGGAGCAATTCACAGCTCCCTCCCCCTCCCCCCCTTCACAGTGGGGTACTTTGCAAAAAAAAATTGTCGACTTGAATTGCCGCTTTAAAAGAGCAATCAGACCCAATATTCAACGTGTGTTTAAAAAAAATCAGTTCTGTAGTATTAGATAATACTTACTACCTTTTTTTATTTTACAATTCAACTCAATGCCATTTTAATGAGTTTTAATATAGTGAGCATCCTTTGATTTCTATATCAGGTTTCAGCACATGTCCCCAGCAGTGCAAGGTATTTGTAACACTTTCCTGTGATAATTTGTTGCCAATATTACCAGCACTTTGTGATGCAAACTGTAACAAGAGTCAATGTTACCTTAGTAATATAGGAATACATTGTAGCTGCTGAGTTTCACTGACTGAAAGATTGATTGTAACTGAAAGGCAGCCATTTAGAGAGCCCTGGGAAACAGGAGCATTGCTGATCGATCACAGGAGAACCAATCAGTGTAGGTAAATCGTCTTCAAAAAAGGTAATAAAAGGCTGCATATATTAAAACAAAAAAAGTTTTTTTAAGCTACTTGGATTGCCTTTTTAAGAGTTGAATAAAAAAAACTAAAAATCTGCAGTAAGTATTATCTAATACTACAGAAATGATATAAAAAAAACATACATGGAGGATATAGCTTGAATTGCTCCTTTAAGAGAATTATTCAGGTATTGGGGAAAAGGGGCCTAACAGTGTTGAGCAATTACTTACCATTTTTATTATTTGTGCTTATATCTATGCAAAAAAATTACTAATGCCTACAAATACATGTGTGTTGCAATATCTGAGTGATGTAGACAAGCACAATAAGGGACTACTGTATGTATTATAAGTCTCTAACCTGTCAAACTGAGGACAATCTGGTTCCCTTCTGATTAGCAATGGCAGTAGCAGCTAAAAAGTTCAGAGAAAAATGCTTTAACAAAAATATAATAGGATCTAAATCCACAGAGTCCAGTAATGACTTAACGAGATGTTAACTTCAATTAACGTCTTGTTAAGGGCTGACTGGGATCTTCAAGCTCCCTAACGAGGCATTAAGTGCTGTCTTTCAGCTAAGATGGCCTGTCATTAACTTTAATGGCTGTTCGTGTTAATGATATGCAAAAGGGGTGTTAAAGTTAACGCTATCTTATTTTAGGTCATGGTTATACCTGGCATTAGGTGCTTTCAGTGCCTATCTTCGAGTATTACAATGTTTTTGGCCTTGTCCTGAGTTCTGAAGTTGGCCACATTGCCTTCCTACTGTATACAGTAGGAAGGCAAAGTGAATACCCTGGACTAGGCCAAGAAATGTAGACAAGACCTATGTATTAACGCTTTGGAAGTTATAGTGGCCATGAAGGCATGTATTCGTGCATGCCATCATGGTCACTAGGGTAGGCAAAGGGTTAACAGCAATACCCTTTTGCCCATTTTATGTCATAGCGGTACAACCGCTATGGCATATAAAGGGATTAACCACCTCCCTTAATTCCCCCAGGTGGCCTAACCTGCCTCCCTGGGCACCTACCCCCATAAATCCATGCTACTACCCCTCTGCCCCTCTACAGTAATGCCCATTTACCCTACTTGCCAAAGGTAACAAATCAGGCTAATGGCCAACATATTATTGTTGAAAAATCAGGGAGCGCAGTACACTGATGAGAGCATGAAAAATATAAAGCACAAAGAACACATGAATATTGCAACTCTGTTTATGCAGTTCTAGTCCCACATGCACCTTCCAACGTGTGTATTGCACAGGTACTGGTGTAGGTACACAATCAGTCCCACATAAAGTCTGTAGGTTGCTGGCTAGCAGTAAATAAACGCCAGAATAACTGGACCACTAAGACAAGGTTTGAAGAAAATGACACTAGTATATTGTTATATATACACTGGTCACATAGATGATAAGCAATGAAAACTTACAAGAAAGCCCCATGCATGGGCATTGTACGAGAGGCTTAAAAAAATTATTTATAAAATAATGTACATCACGTCACGCCCCCCGTTGCCATGACAACAAGACACTCTAACGTCAGGGGGTGACATGTTGCCATGACAATGTGGCATCACGTGATGCAGCAGCGCCATAATGCGTCCCGTTGTCATGTCAACTTGATGCCGCGTGACGTCACGGAGCGTCTCGTTGTTATGGCAATGTGCATTACGTGATGTCGCGCAACCATGTTGATGGAATTTGTAGGGGAGGATACAGCCAAAGGCAAGATAAATAAATATATACTAAAATACTAAAAAAGATCTTTAAAAAATTATCTCCGGGTTAGCCTTCAATAGAAGGTGGCAACCCTGGCTGCAGTGTGTGTTTCTGAATACAGAGGTGGGCGGCCCTGAAGTGTGTGTTTCTGTATACAGAGGTGGGCCCTGCAGTGTGTGTGTGTGTGTGTGTGTTTTTAGAGGTGGGGGCTGCAGTGTTTGTGTGTGTATAGAGTACTAGCTGATATACCCGGCGTTGCCCGGGATTTAATTTTCCTGCTCTCCCTCTGTCTCCGCTCCCCTCTGCACAGCTCAATTCCCCCCTTCATAGTTGGGTTCCCCCCCGTTCACACCTCCGTTCCCGTTCACAGCTCCGTTCCCCCTCCCCTTCACAGCTCCGTTCCACCCCCCCCTTCACAGCTCCGTTCCACCCCTCTCGTTCACAGCTGCGGTCCCCCGCTGGTCACAGCTCCGTTCCCCCCCCTGCACAGCTCCGTTACCCCCCGTTAAGCTCTGTACCCCCTTCACAGCTCCACACATCACTCTCCCACCTGCATCTCCCATCTCTCCCCCCTCACCTGCATCTCCCATCTCTCCCCCCACCTGCATCTCCCATCTCTCCCCCCCACCTGCATCTCCCATCTCTCCCCTCATCTGCATCTCCCATCTCTCCCCCCCCTCTTGCATCTCCCATCTCTCCCCTCCCACCTGCATCTCCCATATCTCCCCCCACCTGCATCTCCACCCCCCCACCTGCATCTCCCATCTCTCCCCACCCCCACCTGCACCTCCCATCTCCGCCTCTCTCCACCCATATGCCTACCTCAGGAGGCTGCTGTTTTGGTGGAGGCGGCAGACAATGATATGCGCGCAGCAGGCACAGGAAGTACCGCAAGCGGCTGTGAGTGGGCTCTGGGGTGAGAGAGTGGGGGGATGGGGGGAAGAGCATGCTGGGGTGATAGCGAGCCAGAGACCGGGTGCCGGAGGCAGAGCCGGGGAGCCGGAGTGCCAGGGAGCCGGAGTGCTGGGGCCGGGGAGCCGGAGTAAGGGCCGGGGAGCTGGAGGGAGGGCCAGAGTGCCGAGAGAGGACCAGAGTGCTGGGGGAGGAAAGCCAGGGAGAGCCAAAGCCTCGCCCTCGGCATCCTTCTACCTTCATCCAATCCACTGATGCTCGGCATGTTCAGCCCTGGCATTCTTAAAATACTTACCGGCCGGGCTTCCGCATCATCGCCTTAGCCCCTGCGCACCACCGCAGCCCCCGCGCACCACAGCCCCCGCAGACACAACTATAAAAATGGGGCCAGGAGAAAATCCAGGACATTTCCGGGACAAACCAGCAACCGGGACAGGACCTAAAAAAACGGGACTGTCCCAGCAAAACCGGGACATCTAGTCACCCTACTTATGTAACAGTTACAGGTAGGGAGAAGCGGCGAGACAGGACTTAGAAAATAAAATGCATTTTCCTGCATCGGATTGATGCAGGGGGTCTTCGGAGCTGATATCATTAATATCAGCACCGGAGACCCCTGGCATGAATCCCATGCAATAAAAATGCATTTACAGCCCACTTCATTACCTTAGCGGCTAACGCTAGGGCAATGAAAGGGTTAACCACCCATGCCATGCTTATTGTGGTTAGCGGGGGTGGGTGACGGTGGTATTTAGCCCTTGGTGGGTGTTTAGGCCTTGCGGGGGTCTTGCGAATTGAGTTAACCCATTCATTAACTTAGCGGCTAATACCACTAAGGTAATGAAGGGGTTAACCCCTCCCGCTACCCACCTGCAAGGCCTAAACACCCATCCTTGGGGTTACTACCCCCTTCACCCAACCCAACTACCTACAATAAATACTAACACACACAACAGCCCTACTTCCCACCTTTTAGGCCCCCATTAAACATTACAATATCCAATACATAACCCACACCCTGTGCCCTCCCATTAAACCATGATTTATTTTTTTACACACATAATTAATACCACATGCCAGTGGGGGTCCCCGGGTGGTCCAGACGGGTGTCTGCAGGCCCCACAGTGCACCCCGGTGGGTGCCCACAGTTGTCTGGGGGCCTCCGGGTGGTCCCTGCTAGGCTTCGTGGCCTCCAGGTGGTCCCGCATGGGCCACAATGGGGTCCACGGGTGTTCCCCCGTGGGTGTCTGGGGTCCCCAGGTCATTCCCATGGGTGTTGGGGGCCCTCAGGTGGTTCCCATGTGGGTCTGGGGGCCATCAGGTGGTTTCCACGGGTGTCTGGGGGCCCTCGGGTGGTCCCCGTGGGTATTCAGGGCCCCCACATCTGTGGGAACTCCGGTTTTTCCCTGCAGGTGTCCCCCGTGGGTCCTCGGGTGGTACCCGTGGGCATCCGGGGGTCCTCGGGTGGTCCCGGTGGATCCCCACTGCCTGCATTACCAATCCTGTATGTAAAAAATAAAAAACATGGCCTACATTTCAATAAATACACCCCACCTCTCCCCAAACACATACAGTACTGTAATGGCCAAAATAACTATTATCCAGATATGGATAATAGATTATTTGTCCATTATTAATCACAACATTAGCCATGCAGCATAAATTAAGTAAATAAAAACGTTCAACTTACCCCTGGCAATATGAAGGGCATCCTCATCAGCTTACTGCAGGTCCATGTCCTCTTTGCTAGAAAAAATGCATAACAGAATACATTCTAATGACCTCTAGCCCCTTAATCACCGTAGCGGTTAATAACCACCCAGGAGGATTAACCACCCACCCCGGACCCACTTTACCCACCCTGTACCCATTGAGTGTCATAGTGGTACATCATACCCATATAATAAATGCCTAATAAGCCACTATAACACTCAATGGGCACCTAATCATAATACATTAATGCACAAAAGACACAATAATAAAACATTCCAAAACACCCCAATTCAATAAATTAAAACACTAGCCAACAAATGCAATTAATACAAGCACTAATCAACACAACAAGTAATTAATTCCACAACCATAATCGTGTGTGTAAAAAAATAAATCATGGTTTTATGGGTGGGGGGTGCAGGGGGGGTGGGTTGTGTATTGGTGCTTACTAAATCTTTTTAAATTAAATTTCTATGACTAGTGTAAATGAGCAGGGGGTCTCCGGAGCAGAACACCTGTTCATCTACACTATTACAGTATTAAAATTAATATTAAAAAAAAAAAAATTCGGGCGACATTTTCGCTGGGAGAGGCGGCTCTCTCTGAGCAGCTGTCTCTGCAGCAGAAAGGAATTGCCGGGTATGGCATTTCTGAGAGGCGATCCTACCGCTGGCAGCAACTCGCCTGTTTTGGGAATTTTGCTATTACAGGTAATCAACACTTTCTGAATACCGTGATTGCAACGCTCACAAAAACGGCGATATAAATGGGCCGGTGATTTTTTTTAATGAATGCATAGGCCCCATAGTGTGTATGTGTGTATATATATAACACATTTAAAAGATTAAAAATAACTGATTGAGTGTCAATGTGACTAGCTAGGGTCTCTCAAGGAGAGCCTAGGTAGTCCCCGTGGAACTCAATGGCTAGATAAAATAAATATTTGTCTTTCCCCTTCCTAGTTAACAGCCTCCATCTTCAGGGCAATGAGCCCCCCCCCCCCCCATAGTGAATCCACCCAAAAGTGCGGATATCCAACAATAAAAAAATTCCAAGGGCGTGATGGCCAAAAATAAGAAATAAATCTCCCAAAACAGCAAAAATAAAATGAATCCACATGGCCGATGGAAACCCTCCCACTCCCCCCCCCAAAAAGGCAAAAACTCAAATCAAACCCTACAAATAATTATTTTGGTTTGACCGCAGTCAACAAAGTGTTCCCGTGGGTGAAATGTCACACCTTATCATGGTACCGAAGACAGCAAGTCCCTCTACATCTGTATATTTCATGCATCACCGTGCAGTAATTTTAAGAGTCCTCTCTGCAATAATTGTACAAATCTGTTTAATTTGCAAGGAGCTCTAATACAATATGGAGTGACTACCACAAAATAATTTTCAGTATTTTATCTTCACAAAATGAAAATCCAGTATCAGAAGTAATTGGACAAAGACCGTACACAAAATCCCTTTGCTCGCAGAGGGAAATGTTTGGTTTCTATAGTCATCCATCACTGCTGACAGGCTTAAATTGGCAACTTATATGCGGATCCCATTTACAATTCACATAGCTATTTATTGCCACTGAAACATTAAACTGGAGTTGTAGTTTGACACTGGCAGTGACTATAAAGACCAGTGTTTTAAAATTGCAGCTCTTTTTTCTGTGTTGTAGCATTGAATGCTTCTCAAATATTAACAACTGATATTTCTAATAAATATTATAGTAACGTTGTGTACATTGTACTAATCCAAATACATTTCTTTTCATTCTTGACTCAGTTGCCATATAAATTTGTTGTAAATACTGTGCCACTCGACATTATACATTTCCCTCCTGTAGTCAGGATCTACGCATAAGTATGTAGAACCTGTTGAGACTACTCAATATATGGCAATAAAGGGTGCTCTAACAGTCCAGAAAAAATTATATTCCATTATTGATAAGAAAAACACATATAGCTCAACTATGGAGTGGGTAAACTACTGGGTGAGTGGAATATCAAAACTAGTAGCATAAGTATCCTGAAGGTAACAGAAAAGACATGTAAAAACACATCTGCTGCACCTCATTAGAGATAGCTGTATAATGAATCCAAAACTCACCCCAATCGATAGTAAGGAAGATGATCCATATTGGTAATTATCAGAGAATCTTACCCACTCCTAGAGCTTGTGGTAATCCAAATGGCGTGTCCAGCCGCTTGTAGAGTTGCGAGCAATCCAGAAAAAATGCAAATAAATGCACAAAGCAGCGCACTGCCCAGGGATACAGGTGTACAAAAATTGAAAAAAGATGTATTTATCTGTCAGACATGACAAACAGGGAGGTGAGTACCCTCCAACACGTTTCACACAACAAGGTGCTTTATCAAGGAGTATGGTACAACATACTAGGGGACCTATATATATACTGCAGTAATAATTACAATTTCGCGCCAAAAATGCATCTTGATGAGGTCATTATAGAGTTATAATATGCCTCCATGGGTACGTCTATCAATAGATAGCTGTGAGCTCCTCCCTAACAACGCCCCTTAGTGACATCACCGTCAAACACTCCTCGGTTGCAGGCTAGTGGAGGAGACACGCCCCCCCTTCCCCACAGCCAGCGGAGACTCTGCACGCACTAGTAGTGCCAGCCCATTGGGCAGAAAAGTAGTCAGGTGGGACCCTGCTACACTCTCCCTCTGGTGGATTCCCAATGATCCCGCTTGGGTCCTAAATTTTTGGGTACCCTTGTCAAATGAAACCTGAACAAAACAAGATAACCGTTCACATGAATATCACATCAGTATGCATGATACTGTACACATTGTCTGTAAACAAATACATTACATTTTTATTTGCAGGCCATATTAAATGACTGCCCTTTGCAACATAGGTTCCTACCAACCTGGAGAACTTTCTTATATTATTGCTCCAGTTTTAATAGCTAACTAATACTCTGTATGACCGGACACTGTCACTGAAAATACCCTCTTAAGGTGGTCTGCGCATGGCATGATCCACTGGATCTAAAGCGCGAGCATAGCGCTATTCCTGGTAACATACTGGGCACCCACATCCAGGTATTATCTTAGGCATGGACACTCTTGATCCCGGGGAACTATACCCAGATGTCCCACAAGAGAACATCCCGGGAAATACATCCCAACTCTGATTGGCTTTAGTACCATGTGACAGGCTTTGAATGACGTCACATCCGTTCTCCCCAAAGCCTCTGTCACGTGGTCTACTAGAGCCAATCAGAGTAGGGATGTAGTTCCCATGCTCTGATTGGCTACCGTACCATGTGAGGCCGGCCATCTTTCTTTTCATGACGTTGTCTTAAAGGCAATTGAAGCACAGCCATTATGATTGGCTGGCGTCATTGCCTTTAAATGACGTCATCAAAATTAATTTTTTCCCCTAAAATCACATGGTTTTCACAGCCCAATCGGGGCTGTGGGCACCATATGACGATAATGTGACGTCATAGGCCTATAAAAGCCTATGTCGTCTCATTTTGAAGGCAGACGCCGAGGAGGACGGACCTCCGAAAGGAAGAAGAGGACCGGGGTGTGGCAGAAGATGGTAAGAAGAACCCCAGAAGACACCAGAAGACCCCAGAAGAACAAGAAAGAAGACGGAAGAAAACAGATCAAGATCCTGTAAACGTTTTGGATTAAAAAAAAGTCTTTATTTTGTTATGGTTTGTTATTTTATGGGTTCCTGTTGCTGTGCGTAGATTGGTAGGAGAGCTTGGTGTTCAACGGGAGTCGGTGAGTGGGACAGCTAATAGTTAGTTAACAAAATAAATGTATTTTTTTGGAACTTTAACAGTGTTTTGTAATTTATTATATGTGATACAATTTTTTTCCATTCTCATTTCTTGCCACTGTATGTAAGAAATGATTTGGTTGGAAATGCTTGTTTTGCACTATTTCAATGTATTTTGATAGGCTGCTATTGTTAAATGTGTGTAATGTAATGTTTAATTAGATAGATGTAATTTATGGTGTTCTATGCTGTACTTTAGGTCAGGGCGAGGCTTGCTTTGTTATAGTGGTTTTATTTTGGTACTATCATTTTGTCAGATGTTAACTTTTTTGGAGAATGGGTTTGTTTAACGATTAAAAGAGTTAATTGTGTAATTGATTTGGATGGTATTTTAATTGTTTTGGGATTTCATTAATTAATGGTAATTTATTTCGCTTGCCTTGCTTGGTTTAAATAGTATACTTGTTTGGATTTCATTGTATTTTCTTTTGAATATTTTATTGTTAACATTGATTGGCAGAGTGTACCTGGTGCACAGATTTTATGCATCATGTATACAATGTCAATTCAATCTTTTGATTGGCATTTGATGCTTTTGATTGCCAGAAGAGAACGATTTTATTAGGAAATAGGATTTTGTTTTACTGTGGCAGATATGGAGAAGTGGTATTTTTATTTGTGCATGTTTTACTACCTTAAACATTTATTTGTATATTGGTTAATCATGTATATGTATATGTATATGTATATGTATATGTATATGTATATGTGTATATATATAGTTGCATGATAAAGCCACTGTACAAATGAATGGGTGAAGGGTGGGTTAACCCCTTTATTACCTTTGCAGTTATTATCCGATAAGGTGATTAAGGGGTTAATTGATATCAGAATGTAATAGCAATGTATTGGCTATGTATTTTGTTGGCAACGGAGGACACGGATTTTGCTGTTGAGGGGGCTTCATATTGATGAGGTCAGTAGAACTTTATTTCTTTTATTATGCTACTTAATGTGTTTAATAATGGGCAAATAATCTATTATCCCTATCTGGATTTGCACATTATTGTACTGTATGTGTTGGGGGGGGGGGGATAGATGTATTTAATGTATAGGACATGTTTATTTATTTTTACATACAGGGTTATTTCCTCAGGTCTGCGGGAGACCTATAGAGACCACCTGAGGTCTCCTCGGACTTCTCAGGGGTAAACGGCAGCCCGGTCCACGTGGGACACCTGCAGGGAAGAATCGGTGGCCCCACATCTTTTGGGGCACAGCGGACCCATAGGGACCACCCTCGGGTGGCCCCCAGACCCCCGTGTGAAGCACCCGAGGCCCCTCAGACACCTGTGGGTCTGACCCGGGGCCCACCAGACAGCCGCGGGCCTACCCATGGGGACCCATTTGTGGCCCACGGTGACCCGCTGAGACCACCTGGTGGACCCGTGGGGACCCATTTGTGGCCCACGGTGACCCGCGGAGACCACCTGGTGGACCATGGTGCCTGGTGGGGACCCCCCGCAGCCCTACAGACCCTGTTTGAAACCAGGTGCTGGGCTTCTGTAGGTCTGTGAGGTGAACCGTCAGGCCCACCGGGGACTCCCGTGGGCCTGGGGTATTAACCCTGTAGGTAAAATAATAAATCATGTATTTATGGGGGGGCACAGAGGGTGGGTTATGTATTTAATAAATATAATGATGTTTATTGTGGGGCTGTGTATTGTTTTTATTGTGGGTACTGGGGGTGGGGGAAGGGGGTATTGGCCCCAAGGGTATGTGGGTAGGCCTCCCGGCTGGCTGGGTATTGGGTGAGTGAGGGTGGTTAGGCCTCACAGGGTGGGGGGTAGTGGGGGAGGGTATGTAGGCCTCCCGAGTGGAGGGTGAGGGTGGGTTAACCCCTTAATGACTGTAGCGGTTAATAACCGCTATGGTGATTAAGGGGTTAGGGGACATTACATTTGATGTTTTTATTCTTGTTTATGTTTTGCAGCATCGGAGGGGGCATGGACGGTGATGAAGATTAGGATGGCCTTTATTGTGGCAGCCGGACAAGGGTGAGTGCAATACAGTATGTATTTAATGTATTTATGTTCTTTATGTATTTTAAATGGGCAAATGCACTATTATCCATTTGTGGATAATAGTAATTGTGCCCATTACTATACTATATGTGTTAGGTGGGGCGGGGGGGTTATTTCTTTATAAGTATGTATGTGTTTTGACATTAATTTGGGGAGGCACAGAATTGGTACTGCAGGCCCGCGGGTAACACCCGAGGGCCCCCGCCGGCCTATAGTATCATTCATGTGCATATATGTGTATGTTAGGGGGGTATAGGGGTTGTTGGTGTTATATATATATATATATATATATATATATATATATATATATATATATATATATCATACGAACCAGCCCAAAGACCAGTAAAGAGACAGCAACCAACGAGGTGTAATCCAAAATAATCTGTATTGAAAAGAACAGATACACGAAAGCCAACGTTTCGGTCTCTCAGGGAGACCTTCCTCAGGGCCGTGAGGAAGGTCTCCCTGAGAGACCGAAACGTTGGCTTTCGTGTATCTGTTCTTTTCAATACAGATTATTTTGGATTACACCTCGTTGGTTGCTGTCTCTTTACTGGTCTTTGGGCTGGTTCGTATGATATGTGGATCCCTATGGGACTAGCAACTGCCTTTTGCCTTACATTAGAGTGCTGACTGCTTGCTTTATGGTATATATATATATATATATATATATATATATATATATTTATTTATATATTTATTTATTTAGTTTGGGGCTGGTGTGTGTATTTTTTTTATTGTGGGTGGCTGAAGTGGGTATTAGCCCCAACGGTGGTTTGTTTAGGGCTTGCGGGTGGGTAGCGGGAGGGCTTAACCCCTTCATGACCGTAGCGGTATTAACCGCTAAGGTCATGAAGGGGTTAAGTGCACCCGCACCCCCCCTGCAAGCCCTAAACAAACACCAAGGGCCAAATACCCCCTTCACCCACCCCCGCTACCCACAATAAACCTGGCACCGCTGGTTAACCCCTTCATTGCCTTAGCGGTTAGCCGCTAAGGTAATGAAGTGGTCTTTAAATGCATTTTCCTGCCTCGGATGCATGCCGGGGGGCTCCGGTGCTGGTATTAATGGTATCAGCTCCGGAGACCTCCGGCATCAATCCCTGGCAGGAAAAAGGCCTGATTTTTTCTAAGTGCCGTTCCGCCGCTCATCCGCAGCCTCTCCCCAGCAACTTGTCAACTTTTTGGGGCGAGACGGATTGCCGTGAAAATCTAAATTCTAGAGTGGCTAATAGCGGCGCAAACCTACTCACCACTACTAGAATTGAGCTGGTTTCAAAACAAGGCTAGTTGCGGCAAAAAGGCACTTTTCCGATGGCGGAAAAAAAAAACGCCAACAAACTTGGCGTTTTTTTTGCTTTTCGTCAAGTTTTCGGCCCTTACTGAATCAGGGTATGCATTTTTGGCGCAAAACGGGCAAAAAGTGACTTTGCGCCGCTTACTGCATGAGGTCCCTCATGAATGCACTCAAAATGATAAAGTATGAATTCTGAGATATAAATAAAAATAATTTATTAAATGTCAATAATAAAAAAATTCCGTACAAAGGGGCGTGGTAAGAGGGTCCAGGACCACCCCCTAATGACATATCAAAAGAAACTTCCAAGTAGAACTTATAAGGAAGAAGACATAAGGGAACACTAGTATGTATATTACCTTATGGTATATAGGCTATAGTACATAAAGATTAATTCCAGAGGAATAAGTAACTGCGTAAAGTATGGCAGTACTATTTTCCTATGAGTCCTATGAGTCCTATGAGTCCTATGAGTCCTATGAGTCCTATGAGTCCTATGAGTCCTATGAGTGCTATTGAGGGAGAGGGAGTGGCTCAGTGAGTAACGACACTGACTGGCATTGAGAGTTTGAAGCAGGGGAGCCTGGTTCAATTCCCGGTGTCGGCTCCTTGTGACCTTTGGCAAGTCACTTTATCTCTCTGTGCCTCAGGCACCAAAAACATAGATTGTAAGCTCCACAGAGCAGGGACCTGTGCCTGCAAAATGTCTCTGTAAAGCGCTCCGTATAACTAGCAGCGCTATACAAGAACATGCTATCATTATTATTGTAATTTAGAGAATATATACATGTGAAAATATATTTATTATATGCAATGCATGGTACTGTAACACATTTGGCAGTATTTTTTTCATAATTTCCAAATTGGACAAAGTCAATAGTAGAGTGTAAATGAGAAATAGTAATACTGTTGAATATGACTTTTCATGTCAATATAGATTTATAGCATCCGGTAAATACTTTTGTGATAATTATGATGGTTTCTGCTTGCAAATGTCTTCAAATTGTATGAAATTGTATGCCTACTTGATGTTTTGTGGCAACCTGCCCTACATGAAAAATAAAATCTGAAAAAAGAAGAAATCAAAATAATGTTCTGCAAGACTGGAAGAAGGTGTTAATTAAAATAACAAGGTGTCAAATAAGTATTTTCAAAGACCTTTGGTTTACAGGTTATCGGTATAATTTACATTTTCTTCCCTAACCATCTTATTTTTAATCTCCTGAAACTAAATAAAGCGTGTATTTCTTCTCTAAATTAGTTGATATTAGTTATTTAATTGACCTATTAAAACAAATTAAAAAAAATAAAACCTTAGAATACAATTAAACTACAGTATATTTGATGTGTTGCCTCGGATTGACAGATACTACAGGCTAGATCTGGCATGAACCCCTGGCAACTTCGCTGAAAGCTCAGAATGCAAATCACACACTTGTCTGCCATTGACAGGTGACAGGCTGCTATTTTGCACTCAGAAATAATTTAACAAACCCATGAAAAAGACTTCTGTTACATTAACACTCTTACTTAATCTTCCCTTTTCATCCTCAGCAACATTGCTTGTGATTTTAAGTGGGTTTTTTGGTGCTGTTATCTTAAAATATGTAGAAGAAAGGGATTGATGACCTCTGGTGCGTAGACTCAGCACATCCAAGATGAATATGTGGAAGATAGATAGGAAATAACACAACAGTGTAACAATGGTCAAAATTGTAAGTGTGCGCGATTATATTGCGGAACACTTACATAAATCTGGTTAGGCGATTAACACCCAGTAGGGTACAGTAGCTTCAAGGGATGTCCTCCTGTGTTACCAGATTACAGCAGATAGAATATTGCTATACAGGTTTATAACTTATTATGGGGCTTGGAGGTGTTCTTCAGATCCCCCAGATAGTTGTTAGCATTTCGGCTGGGGTAGGAGTCTGAAAGTCCATGTGCGGGCTTCTCTCCACAGTGGTCCAGGACCTTCCTGGGCCAGAGAGATCTCCACCACAGCCTGCTCTGTGTTTTCTCCTATCTTCCACATGTTCATCTTTGATGTGCTGTGTCTACACGCTGGAGGACATCAACCCGTTTCTTCTGCTTCACTTTTGAAGGGACGTGGAACACCCTCTTTGGACTCCGGCAGCGAAACTTAAGTATATTTTCTGGACTCTATTTTGTTCGGGACATTATACACTACTCTTATCTGTTATTCCTTATCACTGCATTATTTGGCACTGTCATTATTTACACATGTGTACACTAGCTAGTGGGTAGCGGTACTATTTTTCATTGAACATACATCTTAAAATATGTGTACTAATTTTTCTCTAATATGTGTATTGTAGGCGGACACTCACAGAGGTATGCAAGGGAGTCTGGTTATAGTGAAATTAAATAAGGCTTTTTATTGCGCCTGTTTCCTTAACATCAGGAAACCATCCAAACAAGGGGTAAACAAAGCTTCTATTCACTTGGGAGTATTTCTAGCATGTTTCTATATGCATGTCTCCCAGTCCCAAACATATAGCATGAAATAAGCAGATATATAAAGTCTCATAAACGAAAGTCTTATCTGTTCCTTGTGGTTTGGAGGGGAAATCTTCTCTGTTCCTGCGTTGCTACCTTTCCTCAGGTTTTGTCAGCATTCAGGTTTAGAAGTTTCCCCTGTGTCTTGAAAGCAGCTCTGCTGTTTCTTCTGGCAGGGCTCAAGACAAGTTGTGAGAGTCAAGGACAATCTCTGCTCTGTCTCCAAGTTCAGCTCAGGTGTGAGCTAAGGAGTCTCACTTCCTGTCTCAAAAGACAGGCTTTTCTAAGCAATCTAATCAGGCAGGTGGTGTTTGTTAATTGACTACCAGCAGTTAACCACCACACTGCTGGATTAGAGGCACATTACCTGAACAGGGATAACTCCCCTGTTACACACATCCCCTGTTTGTGGGAAGCTCGGGCTTGCCACGGCCAAAGCCCATCCTTCCACTCTCATTCTAGATATCTCTGTGACTTAAATGAGAGTGGATGGAGGAAGAGAACCCTCAGTCCTGCTGGGATTGGAGACCTTTCTCCAGTTTATTCGTGTCTCCTCCCGAAGGTGCTTAAGATCAGCACTCTTCAGTTGCTCGAGGGGGACTTTTTGTAAGTATAGTCTTTTTGCTACGTGCACAGTCATGAGATTTCCCTCGCGTCGGGTGCTCGCCTTATTGTAGGCATACTGTATGGCAGCAGTTGCAGAGCGTTTAAAAACAGCCCTTTGAGTTTTCCGCTCTTGAAGCTGTCTCTCTGCCCTTTTCCCACTCAATGGGGTTGCTAGTTCAGCCTCTTTGGGGTTAAATTGCAATTCCACACCCACTTCCAGAGAATCTCCCATCTTTTCAGCTTCATCAGCTAAGGATTCTTCTGGTTTTGATTCCGCACGTGTACCTTCTTTTGTTGCCTGTTGAGTGGCTGAAGGTTTTGCTAGTGCTTGTTTAGATGGTTCAAATTTTGCAACCTTGTCCTTCAGACGAGCGGTATTCCCAGCTCTCACTGTACCCTTGTCTTCATGGGTTTTTGTGGCTGTGGGATACTGCCGCTTAGTCAGGGTCAATAATTGTCCTTGTAGGACTGTAATCTCATCCGCGAGAGATCCCTGTTTTTTGAGTGCATCTTGCAAGTCTCTTCTCAGAGTTCGCTGCTTCTCCTCGGCCTTCTCGAGGTGCGTATGCAGACCTTGCAGTCGGTGCTCTGCTTCAAACGTCTCACCTTCCAAAAGTCTATTTATTTCTTTAAGCTCGTGCAGCATTTCATTCTTTTTCTTGACGTCGTCTGTCAAATGAAAATTTTCTTTTTTGAGTTTTAAGTTTTTTCTTTTTAATCCTAAATTTTCTCCTTTTTAAGTCTCTGTACTATTCAGGGCCTCCTTCCGTTTATGCACATCTGCTTTGATGGCGTGAGACTTCCTTCTCTAGGCTGAGGGTCTGAAGCTCCTTCTGAGAGACTTGGAGATCTGTATTAAGATTGACAATCGTTTCTTTAGAAATGTCCAGCTCCACAGTGAGACTGTGGAGTTCCATTCTGGAAACTTCCAGGTCTGGGCGGCAGCTGTTGGTCTCATGATGTGAGGCATCCAGTGCTCTGCGGAGTGTCAGAACCTCTTTCTGAGATACGTCCACCTCTGTCCGGACACTGTTGACCTCCTGTTGTGAGGCATTCAGCTCTATGCGAAGAGTGTGAACCTCTTGCTGGAAGACTGTCATCTGCTTCAGTGCCTCCTCATACTTCCACTTCAGCTTAGCCATCATTTTATCAGATTGGCTCTGCTTTTCATCCATGGCGGAAATAGTAGCTTTTGCAGTATCTAGCTCAGTCTTGAGATCATCCAATTCTGTCCTGGCTGCAGAGTACATTGCGAGCACATATTCCTGTAGCTTCACGTTATTTTTCAGTAGCTCCGCGTAATCATCTTTTTTTTGTTTCAATTGTTCATGGAGTATATCACTGTCACGCCTGGTATTTTTCAGGGCATCTTCAGGGCTGGTCAAGGGATCGTCACTCACTGGTTCCGGCTCCACTTCCCTGGGATGGTTGGTTGAGGTTCCTCACTGTTGGCACCGGACAGACACTTCTTTGGGGTAAACGACTTCTGCCTTGGGCCCTCTGGATATTCGGTTAACCGCGGGACGAATTCTCCATTTTCTCTAGGCTGCAGGGCAACTCGGTCGGTCCCCCTTTTCCTCCACAGGATCTGCGGACGTGTCTGTTCCTTCCACGGTTAGGGAAGAACCGCTTTTCTTTTTCTTTTTCCGCCTTTTTGTTTTGTATGACTCCGTCCCATCAGGAATACTGGGGTCTCCTTCTTTATTTGATACTTTAGCAGCTTCATTATATACGCCAGGCTTTTCTTGCAGTTGCTTTAGCTGACAGAAATATTGGGTGATCTGCTGCTCCCGCTCTTTCTCTTGTCGACCATATTCGTCATCATAGAGAGCGGTCTTTTCTGTTCGTGCCGAGTTCAGGCACCCCCACCATTCTTGGGGTGTTTTGTGGGTGTGACTCAGTTCAGGTTCCCCGTAAGATATGTCTTCCTCCTTATTGGACTGGAAGGGCCACTCTTCCGTGGGGTAGGGTTCATTACAGGAACGCTGCATCTTGTCCTCCATTTTGGGGCTCTCAGGTGTAGTTTTCTTCCTGACCTCAGGAGGCGCTATTGCAGCTGTTGCCCCTGTATTTGCTAGAACCCCCAATTGTGGTAGTCCTACAGGTGGGCATATTTTGCTTGTAGAGGTCGTAGCTCTCACAGGCATGTCTCTGTAGACTTTTCTTTCTTGGGTAAGTTTTACAATATCAGCAGTTCTGTGCACGCATTTTCTCTCATCAGGTATACAGGATGTGCAGTTGCTAGTTAAAAATGTCTATTTGCTTTACACCATTTACTTGCTAGGTTTAATCTCTCATTAGGTATGCTGGATGTGTAGTTGCTAGGTAAAAACTTCTGTTTGCTTTACACCATTTACTTGCTAGGTGCAATCTCTCTGCTTCAACCAAATAATGTGATTTTCTGCTTGAGTTCAGTCTCAACTTTGGGTATTATGACATTCACTCTTCACACTTTGGGATACCTTTTACACAGTTCAGCAATTCCTTTTTTATAGTAGGCAATTTTACCCTCAGCACTTGTTTACTGAAAATTCCCCTGCTTCAGCACAGTCTTGCATCAATTTTCATATTTTTCTGCATATACTCCATTCACAACTGGTAGTCCTATGCGGTGTGGCAGCCTTTACTTGCAGAATCATGGGTCACCATTTGTATTCACTGCTTCAGCTAAACATTTGAAAACAACAAACGCCTATCCCTTTAATTGCTAACTCACTTCTTGAACCCTGACTATGGCTGGAAGGCAAACACCCTATTTCAATGACCATATTACACTTTATTGTGATAGGCAAATAAGGTTTACCTGCTTCAGCAGTCTCTCTCTCTCTCCTCTTGGGATTGGGGAAAAGAGTCCATCTGTGGTTTTGTAAGTTTCAGTGCAGTGTAAGTTTCCTGCCTGAGTGTGTCCCTTTAACTCTGTCTCTGCTGCATGAGATCTTTGTTGCTCAGACTGTTTGTAGGCAAAAAGCATTAAAAAAAATTCACAGCTAAACTCCGGGTTCCTTAACTTCAAGAACACTCTCTCGTCCCACTTCGGACACCATATGTAGACGGACGCTCACAGAGGTATACAAGGGAGTCTGGTTATAGTGAAATTAAATAAGGCTTTTTATTGCGCCTGTTTCCTTAACATCAGGAAACCATGCAAACAAGGGGTAACCACCACACTGCAGGATTAGAGGCACATTACCTGAACAGGGATAACTCCCCTGTTACATGTATATATATATATTGTGGCAGGATGGCCTCACAGCGGAATCAGTAAGAGTCAGACAAAGTGTTAGGCTTAAGCTCCAGTGGTTTTATTAGTCCACAACAATAGCAGAATGGGTACACTGTCCCTTTAAGACCAAACAATCATAAAACAAATGCCTATCCCTCTTTAGGGAAACTAACCAAACATCACATCCCTAGCTAACCACCTAGGTAGCTAACCTACTTCCAGATAAAACAATACTAGGTAAATGTCTGAAATGAAAATATAAAGTCCTTATCTTGTGTTGGGGACTCGGTCCCACACAAGTCCAGGCATATTCCTCTGGAAAAAATGTGATTAGAAGTGCGCAGCTAATAAAACTTCACTGTGTTAAGACACAAATAGTGACTTAAATAAGGAGTGCATACCCATATACCCGAAACATGAAAATAATAAATATATAATATATACAAAACCGTAATAGGTGAATAAATTAGCGTCTGCAGCCGTATCAATAGAGTGGCTCACACCCTCTACACTAGGAAACGAAAACACAAGAAAACGCACATAGTGAAGTACATAAAAATGTGTTTTATAAATAAAAAGGTAAGTAATCTGCGTACATCAGATATGTTGAATAAAAGCATTGACTGTGATAAACACAGAGGTTACCAGTCAGCAAGTAAATACACGACAGGGGATCATCTCATAATGATGGTAAGGGGGTCATCACGGCTCCTTGGTGACGCGCTGTATCCCGCAGCTTGGTGGCCCTTGTGGCCAACCTACGTCTGGGTGTGATACACAACCAGATCAAAAACCCTCCCCTCTCCTAGTTGGGGAAAATCACATCTCCCTGTGCAGGCAATTTCCTGCCTTATACATTTCCTGTTGATTCAGTTGTCTAGCTTGATTGGCTCCAGGTGCAGCAGCTCCAACAGAGGAATTTAACCTCCTGCACGCTGGAACCTATGCACTGCCAGCTCTCTAGTATCCAGAGCCAGTGACTGTCACAATATATATATTGTGACAAACGCCCCTCTTTTGTAGCGCTGCCGTTAGCCCAGGCTCTTCCTGATACAGTATTCTAGGGTTTGTTTTGTATAAAAGGGGAAAAACACGTGTATACACACGAGGGGCAACTCAGCGGTTTACTTCTTCATCAGTGACACTACACATATTTAAATACTGTCACTTTAAATCAAAACAAACTCAAAATAACATCTACTCCTGTCAGGAGTCTAACTCACATGCATATCCCTATATGCAATATTGGCTGGCTAAGCCAGTTACCAACTTAAAAATAATACACAGACAGAATAACATTGACAACTTAACTGTGAGATGAGGACAGCGGATCCTCAGATGCTGAAGGGGGCGTCCTCCCCGAACTGGATGCAGGGGAGCTGCGATACCCCCAGCCTCGAGGCTCTAGGTGAGAGCAGCCAAACTAACTGCAATAAATACCTGTTCCTTAAATAGAAGAGCAGGTGAGGGAGAACTAGACCCATTGTAAACTGTGGCCTGGAGTTTCCATCCCACAGTCTCAGCAACTGTGAAACTGTGGAATGGATCACTTCCATACTAAGTCTGCACTTCCTTCTATAAATTTAGACAGAAAGCTGCCCATTATCCTGCGACTATGTCACAATATGTAGTTGCTTGTGCTCCTTAACAAGATAGAAGAAAGAGAAGAATGTATTGGTTAATGACACGTTAATGACAGCTTTGTCCATTATCTGAATTTTGATTCAGATAATCAAGTGATGTTTTTTTTTTTTCATTTTTGCGGAGCACTTTAATAGTTAAGTCCATTTTTTTCTCTAGATCATCTGTGTTGTCTCCAATCTGGGTTATGTCTTTTCTTAGATCCTGCATCTCGGATTGAAACAAAGATTTGAGGTCATTGAACAGCTTCTTTAAATCATTTTTCAAATCACTTCTCATGGTTAAATCTCTCTCCCTGCTCTCACTTCCTTCCCTCCCTGACTCCCTCTCTGAGTCGGATCCATAGTTAGATGCTGGTGCTGTGCTTCTTCCCGCCTTTGCCATCTCAGGGTTTTGGAAGTAAGTTTTAAGATACTCCGGCGTTCAGGGACTAAGGCCGGTGGCCAAATGTTTTTAAGTTCTTACCTGGCTCCTTTCATTTAATGCATCTCATTCTTTTTCAGTAAATACCTGTATAACAATCTTGATGCTACCCTGGAATAGGTCTTTTAGTTTTGAAGTATAGAAAGGAGTGGAAACTTTTTAGCTATAGATCAATCATTTTTAAAGCTAGAGAATTGTAGTTGTTAATGTTAGGTAGTGCTTATTTACTAAACAACTAAGGGGCTGATTCTATATATGCCAAAGCGGCCCATTAGGCCATATGTGTCTGACATTCCACATTGAATCAGTCCCATACAGTAACATTATATTATTGGAAGATAACACAACGTTAGGCTACAATAATGCAATGTTAACATGTGCTAATCAGATGTAGTTAAGACTTTTTTTCCCCATATAATTAGCTTTGAGGATATCATGTTAATTCAGGTAACATAACATCCCTTCCTGTTTTAGATAATGTCATGTTATGAGTCCTGATTTGACAAACTTTGTCGATTTAGGCCTGTGTCATTTCAGAAGACCTTTTACATCATACTCAACCTCTAAACTCTTTTTTAAATTTTAAATGAGGCATGTTGTCTCTTTCAGTGAAATTACGTCCCAGGTGTTTTTTCATGATAGAGAACACTATCTCAAACAACTTGTTTGAAAATGAATGTGAAAAATGCCTTCCTTACTAAAGATCAGATAGCTCTATATTTATATATTTATATAATGGCCTTATGCAAAGCATGATGTTCATTCATTTTGTCTTTTGGGAAAGTCATCTATTGTATCCTGCAGAGAACATACATTACACATCTATTGACAATGAGAAAACTACCCTTAAGCAGCTGGGTTATGTTTATTCACTTATTTTCCATAGCCCTGCAGCAAGGACTGAAGCACTTTAGAAAACTAGATATATAATATTAGAGATGTGCAAATCTGTTGGAGCTCGGTTTGCAAAAAGTTTACATGTTGGTTGTGATACTTTTTTAGTGGACTAACATTAGCTATCACAGTGCACTAAGATCTATCACAATCTACATTGCATCTACTTTTCTCTAGGACAAATGTGGCTACTAGAACTTTGAACTACAAACATTTTAGGGAGAGTGATTTAAAATTTTGGCAGACATTGAAGATTCCACAAAATGAGAGACAAGAGTCTGGCAGTCATCAGCTTCTCAAACTTGTACAAAACTGTTGCACATCTACTACAAACACAAATTGTAATGTTCCATTTATTAATCCCTTATTAAACACACTGGTCGGAAAGGCATGATTAATACAGGGTTAATGCCAATTACACCTTAACAGTAGTCAAACAACCTACCCACTGTGTGCCTAAAAGGATAGTAAGGAATTGTCTCAATAACCACTAAATGATGCAATGGGTAAATCCCTCCCCAACTTCCTGAGGTGCCTTAACTACTCCCCGACAACAATGAATATTAATCTCCCATCATATCTCTGCTAATGGCTAACACACCACTAGGACAGGACATGAGTTATTAAAAATACAATAAAGAACAATAATATACATTAAATAGGCAATCCAAGCTGTAAAAAAAAATAGTTTGTTTTAATGTTTGCAGGATTGGATTACCTTTATTGAAAATGAATTACCTGAACTGCCAATCGATTCATTCTCTCGTGATCAATCAGCAAAGACCCTGCTTCCCAGGGATCACTAAATGGCTGCCTTTCAGTTTCAACTCAATCCTTCAGTCAGTGTAGCTCAGTGTAGCTCAGCAGCTACAATGTATTCTTATATTACTAAGGTAACATTATCTTTTGTTACAGTTTGCAGCCCAAACTGCTGGGAATATTGGCAACAAATGATCAAAATCAGAAAAGTGTTGCAAATATATTGGAAGTATAAATGGGGTTGTCTGGGAGCACAAAAGCTGTGACCCTTAAGTTAATAATCTATGCAGAGGTGATCCTACAGGGGACATAATATGATTAAAGTATAATTGCTCAGATTCAACAGTACATGAAGAACACATTGATCCCTTGCTGAAGGTGTAATCCATTCACCTCTCCTTAGGGCATTCCTTGAAACATGTGTACTCACTGTTAGTCCTCTGTCGGTCCTCACGCGTCCAACACATTCAAAGTCCAGGAATTGAAAAAAAGTGTTGTGTGGTGCACAGCAACAAAACCAGGTCATGTGGCAAATAAAAAATGAATTTATTTCAACTGCATAAAAAACGGCAAGAGTACAGCCCTCCTACGCGTTTCGTGCTTTTGGCACTTTATCCTTGATCCTTGATAAAGTGCCAAAAGCACAAAACGCGTAGGAGGGCTGTACTCTTGCCGTTTTTTATGCAGTTGAAATAAATTCATTTTTTATTTGCCACATGACCTGGTTTTGTTGCTGTGCACCACACAACACTTTTTTCAATTGCAAATATATTGCTGGGGAAGTGCTTAATCCTGCTTTAGAAACCAAAGGATGCTCAGTATATTAAAACGAATTTAAATGGGATTAAGAGTTGCATTTTAACATAAAACAAGGTAGTAAGTAATATCTAATACTACAGAACTGATTTATTTAAAAAAATAAAAAAAAACACATGTAGGTGTGACATGGTGAATTCAGTATATCTGGGAGACCTATGTATAGATCTGCAGTCCAGCAGTGACCGGGTTAATTACAGCTTTGAAAAGGCTGGGTTAATTTACCAGGTCCCAGCTGCCTCTAGATTTGTTCTTTATTCTTCTTCCTGATTGCAGAGAGACATGCTGAAACTCTGAAGGGAGAAAGCCTGAAATAAGGTCTGTGTATCGTGGAAATTTTGCTCCGCTTTGACATGGACTTGAGAAACTCTTGCTGGGTAAAGGAGAAGTCCTTATCAAGGACCTATATTTTTGTTAACCCTTTCTATCCTGAAGAAAAGCATTGTTATTTTTGTTCCATATTTTTTTTTTTTGCTGGCTGAAATAAAAAGCCTATACTCAGAATACCCATGTGCTGGTTGCATTGTCCGTGCAACATATGGTGTAAGAAGTGGGATGCTGAGCAGCCCCTGCATTTGAAGCCCCCCCCCCCCCCCAAAACAAATGGAACATTTTTTTAAAGCGTTTCTGTGCAAACAGGCCATACAACAGGGACAATTCATGCAGGAGCAGGCCAGACGAAACTATTTACTGCTGCAGCAGCAAGCCCAGCTCCTATCCTAGCAGCAGGCAGCAGAGGAGAAAAAACAGGCCAGGCAAAACCAATTACTACTGCAGTAGCAGCAGCAGACAGAGCGAGATGAAAAACAGGTAAGGCAGACCGGATTACTGCAGCAGGCAGCCCAGCTTCTTGCCCAGCAGCAGGCAGCTCAGGAGGAAAACCAAGCCAGGCAAAACCGTGAAATGGCCAAACTACTGGTTCTGTCCCCTTCTGCTGCCGGACCAGAACTTCCGAACAACCCCCGGCTCACTTGAGGAAGATGAGTCCGGCCGAGTACCCAGAAGCTTTCCTGTTAACCTTTGAAAGCGTTGCTGAAGCCCCGGGCTGGTCCAGAGATCACTGGGCAACTGCTTTGGCCCCACTTCTCATAGGAGAAGTCAAGCCTCATATCAGGGTCTACCTGTAGATCAGGTTATGGACTATAAACAGGTGAAAGCCGCCATAATGGATTGCTTAGCCCTGACCCCAGAGGCCTACCGGCTGCAGTTCCGGAACTTGAAATTTACTTCTAAGGTGTGACCCCGGGTCATAGCTCAGCGTTTACTGGACTCGGTGGATATAGCCCGAGCAGCGCACTAAGGAGACAATTCTCGAACAATTTCTACAGGTGATAACTCCTCCTGCATGCTCTCGGGTAAATCGCCATGCTGCCAAAACCTTAACTGTTGCTGTTCAATTCGTAAAAAACTTCCTTGGTGCCGAGGACCAGGAAAGGGTCCTGGGACCACCAACATAGACTGCACCAGCTCTGGCTGATACCAAAAGAGAAAGGCCAGTCCAGCAGATACACTACACCTATCCATTCGGGAGCGCCAAGCCTTACAAAGGGATCAGTCTTTCCAACAACGGAGAGGTCTGGACGTCGGATACCGCCGAGAGGCTTGTCTTAATCCTGATGTTGGCTCATCCCCAAAAGAGGGGAACTTCAGAGGACGTCACACGCAGGACTCACCCAACTCCTGGTCTCCATTATCCAAGTCACCTCAGCGGTATCCATTTCAAACCCCTGAGAGAGAGCCCTCTCCATGTTCTACCTGTGGATAACAGGGTCACCACATATAGAGTGCCCACAGATAGATTGTTCCTTCAGCAGAACCATAGTTTCAGCCTTTCCTAGAGAAATCTGCAAACCTTGGCTACTTCCAGTCCTGATTGGGGTAAATCCATCCAGGCCCTTGTGGATTTGGGCTTTGGGAAAACCCTTGTTTTCAAGGAACTTTATCACCTGAAGTGCTTTCCTATGACTCCCCAAGGAGCATAGTATGTATACACAGGGCTATCAAATGGTACCCGACTGCCAATGTCCTGCTACAGGTAAAGGGTCGGGAGGCCCGGATAGAAGTAGGAGTCGCTCCTTGGATCCCTACCCCTGTTTTGCCCAGCCAGGGCTGGCCCTTTTTTCTCTAGTTTACTGGTTCCCTCCCAGGAGGCCCCTGCTTCTCTGATACAAGAGAAGCCCAGAAAACTGTTCCCCTTCTCTGCTGATCTATTCCCCAATATAAACATAGGTTCTGAAATCTCGGAAGCAAAGATGCTGTGATAAACAGGACTGGTTACAAAAATCTGGGACTCAATGTGCCAAGACAAAGATACCTAAATCACAGATAATGACTGGGAGTGGCCAGAAGGAGGGGAGACAGAGCTTGGAGAGTTACCAGAACTGTCTTTCCCTTATTTTCGCCAGAGATCAGGTCACCCAGGTCACCCAGAGATCATCTATTAGAATTTTGCCTCTTTTCACAGGTACTTTGGTGTTGCTATAGTAAAAGTCTATCCACCTAGAGACTTATTTTCCCCCATCCTTCCTGTTAAAATGAACAGCAAACTCATGTTTCCGTTATGCCACACATGCGCCGCCACCAACCAGACGAAGCATTGCTGTCAAACGGATGAGGAATGCTCATTGACAGGTAAGTGGTGTACTGTTGAAATCCAGGTGGTGTTGAAGAAAGGGTACCAATTGTGTGAAAAAAAAATAATTTGGCACTTTGAACGAGGTACAGACAAATTGTTTGCTAACTACATTAAGGTGCATCTCAGGAGCAAACAGGAGGCATAAGGCTACCCCAGTTAGTGTACAGACGATGGCAAAAAAAAAAATGACATCTGGGCGTATTATTTAAAAGAGGGTATTCATTTACGTGCAGACAAAATAGCTATTAACCCTGCAAAAAGCCAAATTTCGAAATTGTTTCTAAATTCAATGTGGGGTAAATTTGGACAAAAGACTCACTTAAAAAATACAAATGTAACCTGTTTCCCCCCCCCCCCCACCTCACTTAGGGCCAGTATCTGAGAAGGGAGCATGTTACCTCGCTGTTTGGTGCATCACCTGTTGTTTCGCAGGAGGTCTGAGTGGTCTGCAGGATGTTATGAGACTTGGACAGGCTTGGTTCACAGGACTCTAGTTCTTTCATGGTGTTTCAGCGCCTCCAGTAGTGATGGCTCCCACTGTGTAGGCGTCAGCACCCACCACTACACACATACCTTCTCTCAGCCCAGGGACAGACACCATAGGCTGAAGAATAATTGCAGGATCTTTATTCGCAGCATACATCTTACACGGGCTAAGCAGCACAGTTTTCTGCATACGCCTCAGGACTTCTGGACGGTGATTACTTTCACTGCTCCAGGTGGTCTTGACTAGCCAGCCAATTGAACATGCTTACCCCGCAACGGGGAAGACTCATAGTTCCCACCTGCTTCATCCTCCTTCACCCTTGCCAGGGATCAGGCAGACACACTCCTCCATCCTCTCTTTCCCAGGGGGAGAGGAAGACTCATCTAGCACTTCCTCACTCCAGCAAGAGCTGGGAAGGCCTCCCACACATCCTCTCCCAGGGGTAAAGGAAGACTGCCCTAATGTCATGGTAGTGCTGCCCGCAGACAAGACCCGTCCCTTTACTGAGGTGGGACGTATAGTAACATGCACCCGCAGCAGAGGGAGTGTGTCCGGAGTGTGGAAGATTGCGTAGCCAGGCCAGGAGACTATAGCTATAGTAAATAGGTACTTGCCGGATCCGGGAATAGAAGAGCCGTGGTAGGTGCCGTAGCCGTGGGTAGAGGATACGAGAGGTCCGGGAAGTTGAGGTACAAGCCGAGATCGAGGGAGGAGAGAGACAGTGTTGTGAGGAGGGAGCTGGGGTCGAGAGCCAGAGAGGGAGTCGTAAGCCAAGCCCGGGCTTAACCTGAAGAACACAAGAGCAAACAAAACGAGATCCACATGAGAGTAGCAGAAGCTATGCAGAGCAATGATTCCAAGGGATATCTGGATTATATAGGTAGGTGAGCCAATCACAGAGGAAGGCAGAGCAGGGGTGTGCTGCGGAGCGCATAGTGATAGGTGCGAGCTGTCATCATTGCCAAGAATCAGCTGTGGAGTGCAGGGGCGTGAGCGGGACTGGAGAGAGTGCCGGGGTCGTGGCCAGAAGCCCAAAGGGGTGAATAAATTATAGCCGGGAACGTGCGCTGTGTAAGCGCATCCCGTGCACATCCCGGTAAGATGGTGGTGAGCGGAGACCTATTGCGGCGGGGATACCGCTGCGGGAGTTGAGGGGCGGCAGTAATGGCAGCCGAACCAGGTAAGGAGGGGTTGCGAGAGCCCTGCTTCCTTACACCTAACTTTAGCCTACTCCCCTTACAAACGTCCAGACTGTATCCACCTACAAGGGGCTGTACACAGGCTATGAGTCACCGCAGACCGTCCTTCACATTCTGGGGAAGCATGAAGGGGGGTCAAGGGCCCACAGATTAACCTGCTAATGCCTGAATCTTAACAGGGCTTACAAAGCAGATACACTGGGTGGAGAGGAACAGGCACGGTTGTGACATACCCTGTTACACAAGTATTGTAACAGACCCCAATGCTATTTTTGGTTACGCATTTTCACCACAATACGATGTGTCATCTTTAGACTTCATAGATGATGACACTGCCATGGTTAGCTGGAAGTACACAAATGACGGTCACACTTTAGCACGTAATGTCAACATTTTTATTGCTTATTTTACTACCGCCTATGCGCGCCTTGAACTGTACAAGGAGGTGTCACCAGCCTCCAATTGACTGCTACCAGTCAGACATTGATTAACACATATTCCCAGCTAGCTCAGGAACAAGACCTATAATGGTTCTTCCCCTCTTACAGAGGTAAAAGGAAGGGTTCACAGTGTAGTGTAGTGTAGTGTAGGACCTGCATTAATTTGGTTATACCTTGGCGTTGGTATGCAGGCTTATGACGCTTTGGCCAAAGGGTTAATTAAATAACCAAGTATTTAATATTATTATTGAAGTATTTTACTTTATACTTTTCATCATATATGTTTTGTCAATGGGATGTAGCATTGGGCACCCCCTGTATTTTGTTGTATGCAATTGCCACGCTCAGTAGCGCTCTGGTTGACATAAATATATTTTCATCATGTGGTGGGTGTGGGAGTTTGAGCTAGCTGGGAATGTGTGTTAATCAATGTCTAACTGGTAGCAGTCAATTGGAGGCTGGTGGCACCTCACCCCAGAGCTCACTCCTCCTCCATCACCTTTTTAACACATCACATTTCATTTGCTGCAGGAACAAGACCTATAATGGTTCTTCCCCTCTTACAGAGGTAAAAGGAAGGGTTCTGCATAGGCCCTGTTTTCCTGTGTGAAGCTGTGCTGGAGCCTGCTTCTCTTCCACTCAGAGTTCCCAGGCAATTGCTGAAGAATCAGGTTGTATTCTTTCTTTTTTTCTTTTTATTCTTTATTTTTGGTATACTTTGGTGTGGATCTGTGGGGGAGTATACTGTGAGTATACAGTGGTTTTTGTAGAGGGTTTGGGTGGTTTTTTTCAGGTTTAAAAACCGTTTTTGTTTTCACCCAGAGGCTGCTGTATTTCAACCCAGCAAAGCTGCAATTTGGCTGGCAGGAATTGCAGTCTCAACCCCTCTCCCCTCCCCCACCTCTGGTTGGTTTTTACTTCCAGTTTTCAATTTAATTTAAAGCCTGATTTCTTTCTTTTTCATTTGCAATTGAGAGCTCTGTGTCTTACTTTAAAACCTTCTTTTTTGTGTGTGGTTTCTTATAAGAGAGAGAGAGTTAAATAATTAAAGGGAGAAAGAAGATTACAGCAGGTTTTAAAAGCTGTTTTTCATTCCCTCCCTGTGCAGAGAGATAGTTAATTGGTTCTTAAAAGAAACAGTTACCTCCCTGCATCTCTCTCCCTAAGCACTATTTCCTCCCCTTACTTAGAGGCTTATTTCATCATGCCTGGGGGGAACAGGACTAGTGCAGCAACAGGGGCCACACCTGGACATCGGACTCCTAAAACTGGGGCCCCTAGGAGTAACAACCATAGCCCAAGGCCTGGTACTTCCAGTGCCCTGGCCACACCTCCCCCAGCTCCTCTTGTCAGTTTAACCCCTGCAGTCCCAGGTTCAACTTGGGTGCAGGTGGCAGCTGCAGGCGTCGGCCCCGGCAATAACAATGCTGGGGCCACACCCTGTCTGAGCAGGAAGCTTGGGGTGAGGTGCCCAATGTCACTTGGCCTTAGCATGGAGATTTATGTCAGGGCTGTGGCAGACGTTGTGGGTCCCTCTGCTGTGGTGGCTGCCAGCAAGATGTACGGGAAGGGCATTTTCTTTCTCCGTACGCTGGCTGCCACGCACACCCTGGTGCAGAAAGGCATCAGTGTAGGGGGGACCTACATCCCCGTAGAGCCCATGGAGGGGTTAGGCACTAGGATTATTCTCTCCAATGTGCCCCCCTTCATCCCAGATAGCCTCATGCGGCTGCACCTGCAAGTCCTGGGAGACATTAAGTCTCCCATAACAAAAATTCCGCTGGGCTGCAGGGATAGAGCGCTGAGGCACGTGCTCTCATTTAGGCGGCAGGTACAAGTGCAGCTGCCGGGGAGCACAGAATCTGTGGAGGGTTCTTTTAGGGTGCCGTACGAGGGCATAATGTACACAGTGTTCTATGGCACGGAGGGAATTAGATGTTATCTGTGCAAGGAGCTGGGGCACACTCGTAGGAGTTGCCCCAAAGGAAACAGAGGACCTATCCCAACTCCTACACCCACCCCTCCCTCTGCCAAGACACCCCGTACCGCTGTGCCCACCACAGCGGGGCCCTCAGGGGCCCAGGTCCCTCCTGGGACCACAAGAGATGTTGCTGTCCCATCTGGAACAGTGACTTCTGTACCTCTCCCTGGAGAGCGGAGAGAAGGAGAGGGGGTCGCCCTGGAGCGACCACCCTCTGTTATCACTGTCTCCCCCCAAGGGGAAATACCTTGTGCCACAGTGCCCACCACGGGGGAGCCCTTGGGGGCCCAGCCCCCCCCACCTGGGACCACAGCAGATGTTGCTGCCCCATCTCGGGCGGTGACATCTGCACCTCTCCCCCAAAGAAAGAGGGAGAAAGGAAATCCCTTGAGGGCCCAGGCCCCCCCTGGGACCACAGAAGATGTCACTGGCCCATCTCAAACAGTGACATCTGAACCTCTCCCCAAAGAACAGAGGGAGAAGGAAAAGACCTCAAGGGCCCAGGTCCCCCCTGGGATCATAGAAGATGTCACTGCCTCAACTCAAACAGTGACATCTGAACCTCCCCCCCCTACAAAGAGGGAGAAAGGAAAAGTCACCCCACAACAGTCACCCTCTGTTGTCGCTGTCCCCCCCCAAGAACACCTTACCCCCAATTTAAGCACCGTACAGAGTGTGGGGGAGCAGGAGGAAGCTCCTGTTATGGAGGTAGCGGCACTCTCTCCTGGGGAATCAATCCCCAGAAAGAGGAAATTTAAAACAAATAAGAGGGTGATTGAGGAGGCAGAGGAGGGTGAACCGTATTACGTTTACTCTCTGAAGTCTCTGAAGCGGAACGTAACATCAGTTCCGCAAAAGGTGGTCCTGTCCGGCCCACTGGTTACGATTAGCCAGTGTAAACCGGATCCTACACACGTACAGCCCCCCACCCTCGAATTTCTGGAGGGAATACAACTGAAGGTACCCAGCGTCTCTGGGGTGGAAGGCCAAAATGCTCAGCAGCATGAGGCCTTGCCCATAGATATAGACGTTGGGGTGCCTCTCAACGCCCCTCCCGGTTGGAGAGCATCCCCAGGAGAATTGTGCTTCGGTGAATTTGCCTTGCCGAATGCACCTATCTTTGGAGCCAGCCAAGATCCCCCTCCGGTTGTACCGCCTTCGAGTGTCGCACCTGAGGCGGAGTCAGGTTTTGCGTCACCAGAAGTAGGGGATGGGCTAGGGCTGACCCCCATGGTTGAGGATGGAGAGGGGGAGGCAGGTGTAGGTAGGGATGCTTTAGTGAGCACTTCGGATTTCAACTGGAGGCTATCTGACGTGAGCCCTCTTAGTGGGGAGTTTTGGTCTTTGTCAAAGATGACTGCCAGGCTAGACTCTCTCCTTGGGGTGCCTGCAGAAGAGTGCCCTCCCGTGATTGAGGCGGATGCCCCTAACATTCCGTTTACTTACACGGCGATAGAGGAGACCAGGAGGGTAATGGGTACCTTTTTTGTTCAAAAGGTCACTCCAGAAACCACTGCCTCTGCCATGCCGCCACCAGATACCCCTGAACATCCTACCCCGGGGTTGGAAGTGGAGGTTTTAGTGGACCCCCTCGTGGAAACACCGAAGGGGGAACCCACTCTAGGACTGAGAGAGACCCCCGCAGGGGAGGGTGAGGGTCTTGAGCCTTTCAGTCAAGAGGAGCTTAGGGAGTTGGGGCTCAGTGAGGAGTCTTCTGGCACCGTGGACTCTTTGACCCCTGTTATCCCTGCCAAGGAGCTAGATGCTTTCCTAGAGGATACCCTCTGCAAGCATAAAAACTTTAAGGTGAAGTTGGCCCTTGAGAAGTGGAAAGATGCCTCGGTCATTCTCCACTCTCTCGGAGTTTACATCAGGGCCAACCACAAGGCCAAAATCTCTGGGGCTATCCATATTCGGGTCCTGAAGTTTGAAAAAGTGATGCGAGACCACGTAAAGGCTTCTCAGGGTATAGTACCCTGAGCATCTGTGGGGAACCAAAAAACTCCTGATTACCAATGGCGTTAAGCATCGGTACGCTAAATGTTCACGGCTGTAAGGATGGGTTTCGCAGGTTCCAGGTACTCTCCTTCTTGCAGAAGGGGAAGTATTCTGTGAGTTTCCTGCAGGAAACCCATACCACTCCAGAGGCTGAAGCCAGCTGGCATTTGGAGTGGCGAGGCAGTGTCTTCTTCAGCCATCTCACTTCAACATCTAGTGGGGTGGTGACCCTGTTCTCTGAGTCCTTTCAACCAGAGCTGCTGCTTGCCAAAGCTGTTGTTCCAGGTCGCCTGTTGCATATCAGGGTCCGACACGAGGACTACACGTTTAATTTCCTGAACGTGTATGCTCCTGCCACCGGACCCCTGAGAAGGCAGTTCTTCGTCAGAATGTCTGAATACCTGGAGACAGTCGATGCGGACGAATACGTGGTGCTCGGGGGTGATTTTAACTGTACCCTCGAGGCTCGGAAGGACCGGAATGGTCAGGAGCCACACCCGTGTTCTGCGTCGGCCTTGCGGGAGGTCATCACCCGCTACTCCTTGGTAGACGTCTGGCGAGAACAACATCCTGAGGCATCCACTGAGTTCACCTATGTTAGGGTGTTTAGGGGTGAACGGATGTCCTGGTCCCGGATCGACAGACTGTATATTTCCAGCCACAGCCTGTCGCGAGCCCAGTCCAGTGCCATTAGGCTGGCGCCTTTTTCGGACCACAATTGTGCGTCCGTGACGCTGATGCTGCTACCTGCAGCACCTTCGGCCGCTTATTGGCATTTCAACAATTCGTTGTTGGAGGACAAGGGGTTTGCAACGTCGGTCAGAGACTTTTGGATGGCCTGGAGAGGTTGCAGGTCAGACTTTGCCACGTTAGAGCAGTGGTGGGACGTGGGCAAGGTTCATCTGCGCCTCGTATGTCAGGAATACACCAGAGGTGCCAGCGGGCGGCGCGATGCTGAGATCGAGGCCCTCAGGGAGGAGGTGCTCGATCTCGAGAAGCGGCTGTCTGTGGCGGGAGACCAATACCTGCAGAGTATGTACATGGAGAGGAAGTGCGCTCTCCGGGAATTGGAAGATCGGAGAGCTCGGGGGGCGTATGTGCGATCCCGCATCAACTTCCTTCGAGAGATGGATCGCGGGTCGCGCCTCTTCTACACGCTGGAGAAAAAGAGGGGAAACCGTAGACATATCACATGCCTGTTGGCAGAGGACGGTACCCCTCTGACTGACCCGGAGAGCATCCGGGACAGAACCCGGAGATTCTATGTAGATCTTTTCTCTCCGGAGTCCATCCAGCCAGATAAATGCAGGGTCTTATGGGAGGGGCTTCCCACGGTCGGTGAGGATGGAAGGGAGCGGCTTGAGTTACCTTTGACTCTGGCCGAGCTCTCTGAAGCCCTCAGTCTCATGTCCCGCGGAAAAGCGCCGGGGCTAGACGGGCTGACTGTGGAGTTCTTCCGGTTTTTCTGGGAGATGCTGGGACCTGATTTCACCGAGGTCCTAGCCGAAGCCCTGGAGATCGGTGAGATGCCACTTTCGTGTCGGCGGGCAATACTGTCTTTGCTGCCGAAGAAGGGGGATCTCCGTCAGATCTCTAATTGGCGACCGGTCTCACTGCTCAGCACGGACTATAAGATCGTAGCCAAAGCGCTTTCGCTGAGGCTCAAGTCCGTACTGGCAGAGGTGATTCACCCTGACCAGTCCTATACTGTCCCGGGCCGGAGCATTCATGACAACATTTTTCTGGTTCGGGACCTGATGCATTACGCACAGAGGACTGGTCTATCACTCGCCTTCCTGTCCCTAGATCAGGAGAAGGCGTTTGACAGAGTGGATCACCGTTACCTTATGCAGACCCTGCGGGCGTTTGGCTTCGGCCCACAATTTGTGGGCTTTCTCCAGATGCTGTACGCTTCTGCAGAGTGTCTGGTGAAGATTAACTGGTCCCTGACGGCACCTTTTGTGTTTGGTCGGGGAGTGCGTCAAGGGTGCCCCCTGTCTGGGCAACTGTACGCGCTGGCCATTGAGCCCTTCCTCTGCCTACTGAGGAAGAGGCTTACCGGGCTGGTGCTGAGGGAGCCCGACATGCGGGTAGTCCTGTCGGCTTATGCCGATGATGTGCTCCTCGTGGCCCAGGACCTAGATGATCTAGAGCGGGCACAGGAGTGTCAAGAGGTCTACACCGCGGCCTCTTCTGCTCGGATCAACTGGTCCAAGTGCTCCGGCATCTTGGTGGGTCCCTTAAAGGTGGACTCTTTGCCCCCCACGTTTCGTAATATCTCGTGGGGGAGCGATACTCTCAAGTATCTGGGAGTCTACCTGTCTGCTGCAGAGGACCCTGCCCCAGAAAACTTCAGTGATCTTGAAGAACGGGTCATTGCTCGTCTGGGGTCATGGGTGTATCTGTCGAGAATGCTTTCCCTTAGGGGAAGAACCCTGGTGATTAATCAGCTAGTGGCCAGTCAGCTTTGGCACCGGCTGATAGCCATGGGTCCGACCCCCGAATTTATCAACAAGATCCAGAGGAAGTTGATGGATTTTCTCTGGATGGGGAAGCATTGGGTCTCTGTGGGAGTTGCGTGTCTCCCTTTGGAGGAGGGTGGACAGGGAGTGGTGTGTGTCCGCTCCCAGTTACACACTTTCCGCCTCCAATACCTGCAGAGATACCTATTCGCAGATCCGTCTCCGCAGTGGTGCCAGCTGGCAACCTTTTTCTTTCGCCAGCTGCGCAATATGAGGTATGACCGGCAACTCTTTTTCATCAGGCCCGAGGGTTTAGGTAGAAACCTCTCGGAGCTGCCGGCATACTATCGGGACTTACTGAAGGCCTGGAAACTGGTCTCCGCGACCAGGAAGGAACAGGCGGTGGGGGTTGATTTCCTCGCCGAGCCCTTGCTGTATAATCCAGCAGTGGGGGCTCGGATGTTGGATTCACCCTCTATTTGCCGCCGGCTAATCCTGGCGCAGGTGACCAGAGTCGGGGATCTCCTGGACTATGAGCGGCGGGATTGGGTAGGGGCAGAGGTGCTCGCGCCCCGTATGGGGCTGCGTAGTGCCCGCGTCCCTCGTCGTTTGATCCAGGAGATTAAAGATGCCATACACCCCGACTCCCGCACCTTCATTGAGGGGGTATTGCAGACCGGAGAGCCTTGTCATCCTTTCAACTTCGGCTCTCCGGATCTTTGCGTGGAACCAAGGTCACGGCAACCCCCTCGGGCTCTTCTCTCCCCCAACCTCAGCAAGTTGGGGGAAATGTCCCCGGCATGTTTCCGCGGCATGCCGAGGAAAGTCCTGTATTCTCTGGTGCTCCATATAGTGCATTACCTCGCCCTTGTCACCCGCCCAGACACCATCTGGAGGCGGGTATTCCCAGCGAACGAGGATGAGAGACCCCGGTGGAGGGAACTCTATTCATCTTTGGTTCCCCGTCCCGCCGGGGATTTGAGTTGGAGAGTCCTCCACGGAGCACTGAGCACAGGAGAGTATTTGGCACACTTCACGGACTCCCCCGCCACCTGTCCCTTCTGTGGCGAGCGGGAGTCCGTATATCACATTTATTCGAGTTGTGCCAGACTGCAACCCCTCTTTTCCTTCTTGAGGAGCTTGCTCCTGCTGTTCTGGTTGCACTTCTCACCTCATCTTTTTATTTTTGGGTGCCCAGTGTCCCGGGACAATAAGCCTAGGGATCTCCTGGTCAACCTGCTCCTGGCATTGGCTAAGGTAGCCATTTGTAAAACCAGGAAGCAGTGTTTGGAGGGGGGGGTCCCGACAAACATCGTGGTCATGTTCCGGGCGCTGGTGCACTCCCGTATTCGGGCAGAGTACTCGTACGCCGAGTCTACTGGGACGGTTTCAGAGTTTGCCTCCCAGTGGGCGTTAGGCGGGGTGCTTTGCTCGGTATCCACCAATCAGGGTTCTTCAGATTTAACCCTTCTGTTTTAAGTGCACTTCATCAGTGCACTTGTTGGGTTCATTTCATTTTTGTTTGACTGGTTTATCTTTGTTCTACTTGGTAACAAGTAGAATTGCTGTTCAACTGAATTGGCCGGCTTCGCCGGCCAATCAGTTTCAAACCAGATCAAAATAGATCCCCTCTTACAGAGGTAAAAGGAAGGGTTCTGCATAGGCCCTGTTTTCCTGTGTGAAGCTGTGCTGGAGCCTGCTTCTCTTCCACTCAGAGTTCCCAGGCAATTGCTGAAGAATCAGGTTGTATTCTTTCTTTTTTTCTTTTATTCTTTATTTTTTGGTATACTTTGGTGTGGATCTGTGGGGGAGTATACTGTGAGTATACAGTGGTTTTTGTAGAGGGTTTGGGTGTTTTTTTTCAGGTTTAAAAACCGTTTTTGTTTTCACCCAGAGGCTGCTGTATTTCAACCCAGCAAAGCTGCAATTTGGCTGGCAGGAATTGCAGTCTCAACCCCTCTCCCCTCCCCCACCTCTGGTTGTTTTTTACTTCCAGTTTTCAATTTAATTTAAAGCCTGATTTCTTTCTTTTTCATTTGCAATTGAGAGCTCTGTGTCTTACTTTAAAACCTTCTTTTTTGTGTGTGGTTTCTTATAAGAGAGAGAGAGTTAAATAATTAAAGGGAGAAAGAGAAGATTACAGCAGGTTTTAAAAGCTGTTTTTCATTCCCTCCCTGTGCAGAGAGATAGTTAATTGGTTCTTAAAAGAAACAGTTACCTCCCTGCATCTCTCTCCCTAAGCACTATTTCCTCCCTTACTTAGAGGCTTATTTCATTATGCCTGGGGGGAACAGGACTAGTGCAGCAACAGGGGCCACACCTGGACATCGGACTCCTAAAACTGGGGCCCCTAGGAGTAACAACCATAGCCCAAGGCCTGGTACTTCCAGTACCCTGGCCACACCTCCCCCAGCTCCTCTTGTCAGTTTAACCCCTGCAGTCCCAGGTTCAACTTGGGTGCAGGTGGCAGCTGCAGGCATCGGCCCCGGCAATAACAATGCTGGGGCCACACCCTGTCTGAGCAGGAAGCTTGGGGTGAGGTGCCCAATGTCACCTGGCCTTAGCATGGAGATTTATGTTAGGGCTGTGGCAGACGTTGTGGGTCCCTCTGCTGTGGTGGCGGCCAGCAAGATGTACAGGAAGGGCATTTTCTTTCTCCGTACGCTGGCTGCCACGCACACCCTGGTGCAGAAAGGCATCAGTGTAGGGGGGACCTACATCCCTGTAGAGCCCATGGAGGGGTTAGGCACTAGGATTATTCTCTCCAATGTGCCCCCCTTCATCCCAGATAGCCTCATGCGGCTGCACCTGCAAGTCCTGGGAGACATTAAGTCTCCCATAACAAAAATTCCGCTGTGCTGCAGGGATAGAGCGCTGAGGCACGTGCTCTCATTTAGGCGGCAGGTACAAGTGCAGCTGCCGGGGAGCACAGAATCTGTGGAGGGTTCTTTTAGGGTGCCGTACGAGGGCATAATGTACACAGTGTTCTATGGCACGGAGGGAATTAGATGTTATTTGTGCAAGGAGCTGGGGCACACTCGTAGGAGTTGCCCCAAAGGGAACAGAGGACCTATCCCAACTCCTACACCCACCCATCCCTCTGCCAAGACACCCCGTACCGCTGTGCCCACCACAGCGGGGCCCTCAGGGGCCCAGGTCCCTCCTGGGACCACAAGAGATGTTGCTGTCCCATCTGGAACAGTGACTTCTGTACCTCTCCCTGGAGAGCGGAGAGAAGGAGAGGGGGTCGCCCTGGAGCGACCACCCTCTGTTATCACTGTCTCCCCCAAGGGGAAATACCTTGTGCCACTGTGCCCACCGCGGTGGAGCCCTTGGGGGCCCAGCCCCCCCCCCTGGGACCACAGCAGATGTTGCTGTCCCATCTCGGGCGGTGACATCTGCACCTCTCCCCCAAAGAAAGAGGGAGAAAGGAAAGCCCTTGAGGGCCCAGGCCCCCCCTGGGACCACAGAAGATGTCACTGGCCCATCTCAAACAGTGACATCTGAACCTCTCCCCAAAGAACAGAGAGAGAAGGAAAAGACCTCAAGGGCCCAGGTCCCCCCTGGGATCATAGAAGATGTCACTGCCTCAACTCAAACAGTGACATCTGAACCTCTCCCCCCTACAAAGAGGGAGAAAGGAAAAGTCACCCCACAACAGTCACCCTCTGTTGTCGCTGTCCCCCCCCAAGAACACCTTACCCCCAATTTAAGCACCGTACAGAGTGTGGGGGAGCAGGAGGAAGCTCCTGTTATGGAGGTAGCGGCACTCTCTCCTGGGGAATCAATCCCCAGAAAGAGGAAATTTAAAACAAATAAGAGGGTGATTGAGGAGGCAGAGGAGGGTGAACCGTATTACGTTTACTCTCTGAAGTCTCTGAAGCGGAACGTAACATCAGTTCCGCAAAAGGTGGTCCTGTCCGGCCCACTGGTTACGATTAGCCAGTGTAAACCGGATCCTACACACGTACAGCCCCCCCCCCCTCGAATTTCTGGAGGGAATACAACTGAAGGTACCCAGCGTCTCTGGGGTGGAAGGCCAAAATGCTCAGCAGCATGAGGCCTTGCCCATAGATATAGACGTTGGGGTGCCTCTCAACGCCCCTCCCGGTTGGAGAGCATCCCCAGGAGAATTGTGCTTCGGTGAATTTGCCTTGCCGAATGCACCTATCTTTGGAGCCAGCCAAGATCCCCCTCCGGTTGTACCGCCTTCGAGTGTCGCACCTGAGGCGGAGTCAGGTTTTGCGTCACCAGAAGTAGGGGATGGGCTAGGGCTGACCCCCATGGTTGAGGATGGAGAGGGGGAGGCAGGTGTAGGTAGGGATGCTTTAGTGAGCACTTCGGATTTCAACTGGAGGCTATCTGACGTGAGCCCTCTTAGTGGGGAGTTTTGGTCTTTGTCAAAGATGACTGCCAGGCTAGACTCTCTCCTTGGGGTGCCTACAGAAGAGTGCCCTCCCGTGATTGAGGCGGATGCCCCTAACATTCCGTTTACTTACACGGCGATAGAGGAGACCAGGAGGGTAATGGGTACCTTTTTTGTTCAAAAGGTCACTCCAGAAACCGCTGCCTCTGCCATGCCGCCACCAAATACCCCTGAACATCCTACCCCGGTGTTGGAAGTGGAGGTTTTAGTGGACCCCCTCGTGGAAACACCGAAGGGGGAACCCACTTTAGGACTGAGAGAGACCCCCGCAGGGGAGGGTGAGGGTCTTGAGCCTTTCAGTCAAGAGGAGCTTAGGGAGTTGGGGCTCAGTGAGGAGTCTTCTGGCACCGTGGAGTCGGTGGACTCTTTGACCCCTGTTATCCCTGCCAAGGAGCTAGATGCTTTCCTAGAGGATACCCTCTGCAAGCATAAAAACTTTAAGGTGAAGTTGGCCCTTGAGAAGTGGAAAGATGCCTCGGTCATTCTCCACTCTCTCGGAGTTTACATCAGGGCCAACCACAAGGCCAAAATCTCTGGGGCTATCCATATTCGGGTCCTGAAGTTTGAAAAAGTGATGCGAGACCACGTAAAGGCTTCTCAGGGTATAGTACCCTGAGCACCTGTGGGGAACCAAAAAACTCCTGATTACCAATGGCGTTAAGCATCGGTACGCTAAATGTTCACGGCTGTAAGGATGGGTTTCGCAGGTTCCAGGTACTCTCCTTCTTGCAGAAGGGGAAGTATTCTGTGAGTTTCCTGCAGGAAACCCATACCACTCCAGAGGCTGAAGCCAGCTGGCATTTGGAGTGGCGAGGCAGTGTCTTCTTCAGCCATCTCACTTCAACATCTAGTGGGGTGGTGACCCTGTTCTCTGAGTCCTTTCAACCAGAGCTGCTGCTTGCCAAAGCTGTTGTTCCAGGTCGCCTGTTGCATATCAGGGTCCGACACGAGGACTACACGTTTAATTTCCTGAACGTGTATGCTCCTGCCACCGGACCCCTGAGAAGGCAGTTCTTCGTCAGAATGTCTGAATACCTGGAGACAGTCGACGCGGACGAATACGTGGTGCTCGGGGGTGATTTTAACTGTACCCTCGAGGCTCGGAAGGACCGGAATGGTCAGGAGCCACACCCGTGTTCTGCGTCGGCCTTGCGGGAGGTCATCACCCGCTACTCCTTGGTAGACGTCTGGCGAGAACAACATCCTGAGGCATCCACTGAGTTCACCCATGTTAGGGTGTTTAGGGGTGAACGGATGTCCTGGTCCCGGATCGACAGACTGTATATTTCCAGCCACAGCCTGTCGCGAGCCCAGTCCAGTGCCATTAGGCTGGCGCCGTTTTCGGACCACAATTGTGCGTCCGTGACGCTGATGCTGCTACCTGCAGCACCTTCGGCCGCTTATTGGCATTTCAACAATTCGTTGTTGGAGGACAAAGGGTTTGCGACGTCGGTCAGAGACTTTTGGATGGCCTGGAGAGGTTGCAGTTCAGACTTTGCCACGTTAGAGCAGTGGTGGGACGTGGGCAAGGTTCATCTGCGCCTCGTATGTCAGGAATACACCAGAGGTGCCAGCGGGCGGCGCGATGCTGAGATCGAGGCCCTCAGGGAGGAGGTGCTCGATCTCGAGAAGCGGCTGTCTGTGGCGGGAGACCAATACCTGCAGAGTATGTACATGGAGAGGAAGTGCGCTCTCCGGGAATTGGAAGATCGGAGAGCTCGGGGGGCGTATGTGCGATCCCGCATCAACTTCCTTCGAGAGATGGATCGCGGGTCGCGCCTCTTCTACACGCTGGAGAAAAAGAGGGGAAACCGTAGACATATCACATGCCTGTTGGCAGAGGACGGTACCCCTCTGACTGACCCGGAGAGCATCCGGGACAGAACCCGGAGATTCTATGTAGATCTTTTCTCTCCGGAGTCCATCCAGCCAGATAAATGCAGGGTCTTATGGGAGGGGCTTCCCACGGTCGGTGAGGATGGAAGGGAGCGGCTTGAGTTACCTTTGACTCTGGCCGAGCTCTCTGAAGCCCTCAGTCTCATGTCCCGCGGAAAAGCGCCGGGGCTAGACGGGCTGACTGTGGAGTTCTTCCGGTTTTTCTGGGAGATGCTGGGACCTGATTTCACCGAGGTCCTAGCCGAAGCCCTGGAGATCGGTGAGATGCCACTTTCGTGTCGGCGGGCAATACTGTCTTTGCTGCCGAAGAAGGGGGATCTCCGTCAGATCTCTAATTGGTGACCGGTCTCACTGCTCAGCACGGACTATAAGATCGTAGCCAAAGCGCTTTCGCTGAGGCTCAAGTCCGTACTGGCAGAGGTGATTCACCCTGACCAGTCCTATACTGTCCCGGGCCGGAGCATTCATGACAACATTTTTCTGGTCCGGGACCTGATGCATTACGCACAGAGGACTGGTCTATCACTCGCCTTCCTGTCCCTAGATCAGGAGAAGGCGTTTGACAGAGTGGATCACCGTTACCTTATGCAGACCCTGCGGGCGTTTGGCTTCGGCCCACAATTTGTGGGCTTTCTCCAGATGCTGTACGCTTCTGCAGAGTGTCTGGTGAAGATTAACTGGTCCCTGACGGCACCTTTTGTGTTTGGTCGGGGAGGGCGTCAAGGGTGCCCCCTGTCTGGGCAACTGTACGCGCTGGCCATTGAGCCCTTCCTCTGCCTACTGAGGAAGAGGCTTACCGGGCTGGTGCTGCGGGAGCCCGACATGCGGGTAGTCCTGTCGGCTTATGCCGATGATGTGCTCCTCGTGGCCCAGGACCTAGATGATCTAGAGCGGGCACAGGAGTGTCAAGAGGTCTACACCGCGGCCTCTTCTGCTCGGATCAACTGGTCCAAGTGCTCCGGCATCTTGGTGGGTCCCTTAAAGGTGGACTCTTTGCCCCCCACGTTTCGTAATATCTCGTGGGGGAGCGATACTCTCAAGTATCTGGGAGTCTACCTGTCTGCTGCAGAGGACCCTGCCCCAGAAAACTTCAGTGATCTTGAAGAACGGGTCATTGCTCATCTGGGGTCATGGGTGTATCTGTCGAGAATGCTTTCCCTTAGGGGAAGAACCCTGGTGATTAATCAGCTAGTGGCCAGTCAGCTTTGGCACCGGCTGATAGCCATGGGTCCGACCCCCGAATTTATCAACAAGATCCAGAGGAAGTTGATGGATTTTCTCTGGATGGGGAAGCATTGGGTCTCTGTGGGAGTTGCGTGTCTCCCTTTGGAGGAGGGTGGACAGGGAGTGGTGTGTGTCCGCTCCCAGTTACACACTTTCCGCCTCCAATACCTGCAGAGATACCTATTCGCAGATCCGTCTCCGCAGTGGTGCCAGCTGGCAACCTTTTTCTTTCGCCAGCTGCACAATATGAGGTATGACCGGCAACTCTTTTTCATCAGGCCCGAGGGTTTAGGTAGAAACCTCTCGGAGCTGCCGGCATACTATCGGGACTTACTAAAGGCCTGGAAACTGGTCTCCGCGACCAGGAAGGAACAGGCGGTGGGGGTTGATTTCCTCGCCGAGCCCTTGCTGTATAATCCAGCAGTGGGGGCTCGGATGTTGGATTCACCCTCTATTTGCCGCCGGCTAATCCTGGCGCAGGTGACCAGAGTCGGGGATCTCCTGGACTATGAGCGGCGGGATTGGGTAGGGGCAGAGGTGCTCGCGCCCCGTATGGGGCTGCGTAGTGCCCGCGTCCCTCGTCGTTTGATCCAGGAGATTAAAGATGCCATACACCCCGACTCCCGCACCTTCATTGAGGGGGTATTGCAGACCGGAGAGCCTTGTCATCCTTTCAACTTCGGCTCTCCGGATCTTTGCGTGGAACCAAGGTCACGGCAACCCCCTCGGGCTCTTCTCTCCCCTAACCTCAGCAAGTTGGGGGAAATGTCCCCGGCATGTTTCCGCGGCATGCCGAGGAAAGTCCTGTATTCTCTGGTGCTCCATATAGTGCATTACCTCGCCCTTGTCACCCGCCCAGACACCATCTGGAGGCGGGTATTCCCAGCGAACGAGGATGAGAGACCCCGGTGGAGGGAACTCTATTCATCTTTGGTTCCCCGTCCCGCCGGAGATTTGAGTTGGAGAGTCCTCCACGGAGCACTGAGCACAGGAGAGTATTTGGCACACTTCACGGACTCCCCCGCCACCTGTCCCTTCTGTGGCGAGCGGGAGTCCGTATATCACATTTATTCGAGTTGTGCCAGACTGCAGCCCCTCTTTTCCTTCTTGAGGAGCTTACTCCTGCTGTTCTGGTTGCACTTCTCACCTCATCTTTTTATTTTTGGGTGCCCAGTGTCCCGGGACAATAAGCCTAGGGATCTCCTGGTCAACCTGCTCCTGGCATTGGCTAAGGTAGCCATTTGTAAAACCAGGAAGCAGTGTTTGGAGGGGGGGGTCCCGACAAACATCGTGGTCATGTTCCGGGCGCTGGTGCACTCCCGTATTCGGGCAGAGTACTCGTACGCCGAGTCTACTGGGACGGTTTCAGAGTTTGCCTCCCAGTGGGCGTTAGGCGGGGTGCTTTGCTCGGTATCCACCAATCAGGGTTCTTCAGATTTAACCCTTCTGTTTTAAGTGCACTTCATCAGTGCACTTGTTGGATTCATTAAATTTTTGTTTGACTGGTTTATCTTTGTTCTACTTGGTAACAAGTAGAATTGTTGTTCAACTGAATTGGCCGGCTTCGCCGGCCAATCAGTTTCAAACCAGATCAAAATAGAATCCCCTCTTACAGAGGTAAAAGGAAGGGTTCTGCATAGGCCCTGTTTTCCTGTGTGAAGCTGTGCTGGAGCCTGCTTCTCTTCCACTCAGAGTTCCCAGGCAATTGCTGAAGAATCAGGTTGTATTCTTTCTTTTTTTCTTTTATTCTTTATTTTTTGGTATACTTTGGTGTGGATCTGTGGGGGAGTATACTGTGAGTATACAGTGGTTTTTGTAGAGGGTTTGGGTGTTTTTTTTCAGGTTTAAAAACCGTTTTTGTTTTCACCCAGAGGCTGCTGTATTTCAACCCAGCAAAGCTGCAATTTGGCTGGCAGGAATTGCAGTCTCAACCCCTCTCCCCTCCCCCACCTCTGGTTGTTTTTTACTTCCAGTTTTCAATTTAATTTAAAGCCTGATTTCTTTCTTTTTCATTTGCAATTGAGAGCTCTGTGTCTTACTTTAAAACCTTCTTTTTTGTGTGTGGTTTCTTATAAGAGAGAGAGAGTTAAATAATTAAAGGGAGAAAGAGAAGATTACAGCAGGTTTTAAAAGCTGTTTTTCATTCCCTCCCTGTGCAGAGAGATAGTTAATTGGTTCTTAAAAGAAACAGTTACCTCCCTGCATCTCTCTCCCTAAGCACTATTTCCTCCCTTACTTAGAGGCTTATTTCATTATGCCTGGGGGGAACAGGACTAGTGCAGCAACAGGGGCCACACCTGGACATCGGACTCCTAAAACTGGGGCCCCTAGGAGTAACAACCATAGCCCAAGGCCTGGTACTTCCAGTGCCCTGGCCACACCTCCCCCAGCTCCTCTTGTCAGTTTAACCCCTGCAGTCCCAGGTTCAACTTGGGTGCAGGTGGCAGCTGCAGGCATCGGCCCCGGCAATAACAATGCTGGGGCCACACCCTGTCTGAGCAGGAAGCTTGGGGTGAGGTGCCCAATGTCACCTGGCCTTAGCATGGAGATTTATGTTAGGGCTGTGGCAGACGTTGTGGGTCCCTCTGCTGTGGTGGCGGCCAGCAAGATGTACAGGAAGGGCATTTTCTTTCTCCGTACGCTGGCTGCCACGCACACCCTGGTGCAGAAAGGCATCAGTGTAGGGGGGACCTACATCCCTGTAGAGCCCATGGAGGGGTTAGGCACTAGGATTATTCTCTCCAATGTGCCCCCCTTCATCCCAGATAGCCTCATGCGGCTGCACCTGCAAGTCCTGGGAGACATTAAGTCTCCCATAACAAAAATTCCGCTGTGCTGCAGGGATAGAGCGCTGAGGCACGTGCTCTCATTTAGGCGGCAGGTACAAGTGCAGCTGCCGGGGAGCACAGAATCTGTGGAGGGTTCTTTTAGGGTGCCGTACGAGGGCATAATGTACACAGTGTTCTATGGCACGGAGGGAATTAGATGTTATTTGTGCAAGGAGCTGGGGCACACTCGTAGGAGTTGCCCCAAAGGGAACAGAGGACCTATCCCAACTCCTACACCCACCCATCCCTCTGCCAAGACACCCCGTACCGCTGTGCCCACCACAGCGGGGCCCTCAGGGGCCCAGGTCCCTCCTGGGACCACAAGAGATGTTGCTGTCCCATCTGGAACAGTGACTTCTGTACCTCTCCCTGGAGAGCGGAGAGAAGGAGAGGGGGTCGCCCTGGAGCGACCACCCTCTGTTATCACTGTCTCCCCCAAGGGGAAATACCTTGTGCCACTGTGCCCACCGCGGTGGAGCCCTTGGGGGCCCAGCCCCCCCCCTGGGACCACAGCAGATGTTGCTGTCCCATCTCGGGCGGTGACATCTGCACCTCTCCCCCAAAGAAAGAGGGAGAAAGGAAAGCCCTTGAGGGCCCAGGCCCCCCCTGGGACCACAGAAGATGTCACTGGCCCATCTCAAACAGTGACATCTGAACCTCTCCCCAAAGAACAGAGAGAGAAGGAAAAGACCTCAAGGGCCCAGGTCCCCCCTGGGATCATAGAAGATGTCACTGCCTCAACTCAAACAGTGACATCTGAACCTCTCCCCCCTACAAAGAGGGAGAAAGGAAAAGTCACCCCACAACAGTCACCCTCTGTTGTCGCTGTCCCCCCCCAAGAACACCTTACCCCCAATTTAAGCACCGTACAGAGTGTGGGGGAGCAGGAGGAAGCTCCTGTTATGGAGGTAGCGGCACTCTCTCCTGGGGAATCAATCCCCAGAAAGAGGAAATTTAAAACAAATAAGAGGGTGATTGAGGAGGCAGAGGAGGGTGAACCGTATTACGTTTACTCTCTGAAGTCTCTGAAGCGGAACGTAACATCAGTTCCGCAAAAGGTGGTCCTGTCCGGCCCACTGGTTACGATTAGCCAGTGTAAACCGGATCCTACACACGTACAGCCCCCCCCCCCCTCGAATTTCTGGAGGGAATACAACTGAAGGTACCCAGCGTCTCTGGGGTGGAAGGCCAAAATGCTCAGCAGCATGAGGCCTTGCCCATAGATATAGACGTTGGGGTGCCTCTCAACGCCCCTCCCGGTTGGAGAGCATCCCCAGGAGAATTGTGCTTCGGTGAATTTGCCTTGCCGAATGCACCTATCTTTGGAGCCAGCCAAGATCCCCCTCCGGTTGTACCGCCTTCGAGTGTCGCACCTGAGGCGGAGTCAGGTTTTGCGTCACCAGAAGTAGGGGATGGGCTAGGGCTGACCCCCATGGTTGAGGATGGAGAGGGGGAGGCAGGTGTAGGTAGGGATGCTTTAGTGAGCACTTCGGATTTCAACTGGAGGCTATCTGACGTGAGCCCTCTTAGTGGGGAGTTTTGGTCTTTGTCAAAGATGACTGCCAGGCTAGACTCTCTCCTTGGGGTGCCTACAGAAGAGTGCCCTCCCGTGATTGAGGCGGATGCCCCTAACATTCCGTTTACTTACACGGCGATAGAGGAGACCAGGAGGGTAATGGGTACCTTTTTTGTTCAAAAGGTCACTCCAGAAACCGCTGCCTCTGCCATGCCGCCACCAAATACCCCTGAACATCCTACCCCGGTGTTGGAAGTGGAGGTTTTAGTGGACCCCCTCGTGGAAACACCGAAGGGGGAACCCACTTTAGGACTGAGAGAGACCCCCGCAGGGGAGGGTGAGGGTCTTGAGCCTTTCAGTCAAGAGGAGCTTAGGGAGTTGGGGCTCAGTGAGGAGTCTTCTGGCACCGTGGAGTCGGTGGACTCTTTGACCCCTGTTATCCCTGCCAAGGAGCTAGATGCTTTCCTAGAGGATACCCTCTGCAAGCATAAAAACTTTAAGGTGAAGTTGGCCCTTGAGAAGTGGAAAGATGCCTCGGTCATTCTCCACTCTCTCGGAGTTTACATCAGGGCCAACCACAAGGCCAAAATCTCTGGGGCTATCCATATTCGGGTCCTGAAGTTTGAAAAAGTGATGCGAGACCACGTAAAGGCTTCTCAGGGTATAGTACCCTGAGCACCTGTGGGGAACCAAAAAACTCCTGATTACCAATGGCGTTAAGCATCGGTACGCTAAATGTTCACGGCTGTAAGGATGGGTTTCGCAGGTTCCAGGTACTCTCCTTCTTGCAGAAGGGGAAGTATTCTGTGAGTTTCCTGCAGGAAACCCATACCACTCCAGAGGCTGAAGCCAGCTGGCATTTGGAGTGGCGAGGCAGTGTCTTCTTCAGCCATCTCACTTCAACATCTAGTGGGGTGGTGACCCTGTTCTCTGAGTCCTTTCAACCAGAGCTGCTGCTTGCCAAAGCTGTTGTTCCAGGTCACCTGTTGCATATCAGGGTCCGACACGAGGACTACACGTTTAATTTCCTGAACGTGTATGCTCCTGCCACCGGACCCCTGAGAAGGCAGTTCTTCGTCAGAATGTCTGAATACCTGGAGACAGTCGACGCGGACGAATACGTGGTGCTCGGGGGTGATTTTAACTGTACCCTCGAGGCTCGGAAGGACCGGAATGGTCAGGAGCCACACCCGTGTTCTGCGTCGGCCTTGCGGGAGGTCATCACCCGCTACTCCTTGGTAGACGTCTGGCGAGAACAACATCCTGAGGCATCCACTGAGTTCACCCATGTTAGGGTGTTTAGGGGTGAACGGATGTCCTGGTCCCGGATCGACAGACTGTATATTTCCAGCCACAGCCTGTCGCGAGCCCAGTCCAGTGCCATTAGGCTGGCGCCGTTTTCGGACCACAATTGTGCGTCCGTGACGCTGATGCTGCTACCTGCAGCACCTTCGGCCGCTTATTGGCATTTCAACAATTCGTTGTTGGAGGACAAGGGGTTTGCGACGTCGGTCAGAGACTTTTGGATGGCCTGGAGAGGTTGCAGGTCAGACTTTGCCACGTTAGAGCAGTGGTGGGACGTGGGCAAGGTTCATCTGCGCCTCGTATGTCAGGAATACACCAGAGGTGCCAGCGGGCGGCGCGATGCTGAGATCGAGGCCCTCAGGGAGGAGGTGCTCGATCTCGAGAAGCGGCTGTCTGTGGCGGGAGACCAATACCTGCAGAGTATGTACATGGAGAGGAAGTGCGCTCTCCGGGAATTGGAAGATCGGAGAGCTCGGGGGGCGTATGTGCGATCCCTCATCAACTTCCTTCGAGAGATGGATCGCGGGTCGCGCCTCTTCTACACGCTGGAGAAAAAGAGGGGAAACCGTAGACATATCACATGCCTGTTGGCAGAGGACGGTACCCCTCTGACTGACCCGGAGAGCATCCGGGACAGAACCCGGAGATTCTATGTAGATCTTTTCTCTCCGGAGTCCATCCAGCCAGATAAATGCAGGGTCTTATGGGAGGGGCTTCCCACGGTCGGTGAGGATGGAAGGGAGCGGCTTGAGTTACCTTTGACTCTGGCCGAGCTCTCTGAAGCCCTCAGTCTCATGTCCCGCGGAAAAGCGCCGGGGCTAGACGGGCTGACTGTGGAGTTCTTCCGGTTTTTCTGGGAGATGCTGGGACCTGATTTCACCGAGGTCCTAGCCGAAGCCCTGGAGATCGGTGAGATGCCACTTTCGTGTCGGCGGGCAATACTGTCTTTGCTGCCGAAGAAGGGGGATCTCCGTCAGATCTCTAATTGGCGACCGGTCTCACTGCTCAGCACGGACTATAAGATCGTAGCCAAAGCGCTTTCGCTGAGGCTCAAGTCCGTACTGGCAGAGGTGATTCACCCTGACCAGTCCTATACTGTCCCGGGCCGGAGCATTCATGACAACATTTTTCTGGTCCGGGACCTGATGCATTACGCACAGAGGACTGGTCTATCACTCGCCTTCCTGTCCCTAGATCAGGAGAAGGCGTTTGACAGAGTGGATCACCGTTACCTTATGCAGACCCTGCGGGCGTTTGGCTTCGGCCCACAATTTGTGGGCTTTCTCCAGATGCTGTACGCTTCTGCAGAGTGTCTGGTGAAGATTAACTGGTCCCTGACGGCACCTTTTGTGTTTGGTCGGGGAGTGCATCAAGGGTGCCCCCTGTCTGGGCAACTGTACGCGCTGGCCATTGAGCCCTTCCTCTGCCTACTGAGGAAGAGGCTTACCGGGCTGGTGCTGCGGGAGCCCGACATGCGGGTAGTCCTGTCGGCTTATGCCGATGATGTGCTCCTCGTGGCCCAGGACCTAGATGATCTAGAGCGGGCACAGGAGTGTCAAGAGGTCTACACCGCGGCCTCTTCTGCTCGGATCAACTGGTCCAAGTGCTCCGGCATCTTGGTGGGTCCCTTAAAGGTGGACTCTTTGCCCCCCACGTTTCGTAATATCTCGTGGGGGAGCGATACTCTCAAGTATCTGGGAGTCTACCTGTCTGCTGCAGAGGACCCTGCCCCAGAAAACTTCAGTGATCTTGAAGAACGGGTCATTGCTCGTCTGGGGTCATGGGTGTATCTGTCGAGAATGCTTTCCCTTAGGGGAAGAACCCTGGTGATTAATCAGCTAGTGGCCAGTCAGCTTTGGCACCGGCTGATAGCCATGGGTCCGACCCCCGAATTTATCAACAAGATCCAGAGGAAGTTGATGGATTTTCTCTGGATGGGGAAGCATTGGGTCTCTGTGGGAGTTGCGTGTCTCCCTTTGGAGGAGGGTGGACAGGGAGTGGTGTGTGTCCGCTCCCAGTTACACACTTTCCGCCTCCAATACCTGCAGAGATACCTATTCGCAGATCCGTCTCCGCAGTGGTGCCAGCTGGCAACCTTTTTCTTTCGCCAGCTGCGCAATATGAGGTATGACCGGCAACTCTTTTTCATCAGGCCCGAGGGTTTAGGTAGAAACCTCTCGGAGCTGCCGGCATACTATCGGGACTTACTAAAGGCCTGGAAACTGGTCTCCGCGACCAGGAAGGAACAGGCGGTGGGGGTTGATTTCCTCGCCGAGCCCTTGCTGTATAATCCAGCAGTGGGGGCTCGGATGTTGGATTCACCCTCTATTTGCCGCCGGCTAATCCTGGCGCAGGTGACCAGAGTCGGGGATCTCCTGGACTATGAGCGGCGGGATTGGGTAGGGGCAGAGGTGCTCGCGCCCCGTATGGGGCTGCGTAGTGCCCGCGTCCCTCGTCGTTTGATCCAGGAGATTAAAGATGCCATACACCCCGACTCCCGCACCTTCATTGAGGGGGTATTGCAGACCGGAGAGCCTTGTCATCCTTTCAACTTCGGCTCTCCGGATCTTTGCGTGGAACCAAGGTCACGGCAACCCCCTCGGGCTCTTCTCTCCCCTAACCTCAGCAAGTTGGGGGAAATGTCCCCGGCATGTTTCCGCGGCATGCCGAGGAAAGTCCTGTATTCTCTGGTGCTCCATATAGTGCATTACCTCGCCCTTGTCACCCGCCCAGACACCATCTGGAGGCGGGTATTCCCAGCGAACGAGGATGAGAGACCCCGGTGGAGGGAACTCTATTCATCTTTGGTTCCCCGTCCCGCCGGAGATTTGAGTTGGAGAGTCCTCCACGGAGCACTGAGCACAGGAGAGTATTTGGCACACTTCACGGACTCCCCCGCCACCTGTCCCTTCTGTGGCGAGCGGGAGTCCGTATATCACATTTATTCGAGTTGTGCCAGACTGCAGCCCCTCTTTTCCTTCTTGAGGAGCTTACTCCTGCTGTTCTGGTTGCACTTCTCACCTCATCTTTTTATTTTTGGGTGCCCAGTGTCCCGGGACAATAAGCCTAGGGATCTCCTGGTCAACCTGCTCCTGGCATTGGCTAAGGTAGCCATTTGTAAAACCAGGAAGCAGTGTTTGGAGGGGGGGGTCCCGACAAACATCGTGGTCATGTTCCGGGCGCTGGTGCACTCCCGTATTCGGGCAGAGTACTCGTACGCCGAGTCTACTGGGACGGTTTCAGAGTTTGCCTCCCAGTGGGCGTTAGGCGGGGTGCTTTGCTCGGTATCCACCAATCAGGGTTCTTCAGATTTAACCCTTCTGTTTTAAGTGCACTTCATCAGTGCACTTGTTGGATTCATTAAATTTTTGTTTGACTGGTTTATCTTTGTTCTACTTGGTAACAAGTAGAATTGTTGTTCAACTGAATTGGCCGGCTTCGCCGGCCAATCAGTTTCAAACCAGATCAAAATAGAATCCCCTCTTACAGAGGTAAAAGGAAGGGTTCTGCATAGGCCCTGTTTTCCTGTGTGAAGCTGTGCTGGAGCCTGCTTCTCTTCCACTCAGAGTTCCCAGGCAATTGCTGAAGAATCAGGTTGTATTCTTTCTTTTTTTCTTTTATTCTTTATTTTTTGGTATACTTTGGTGTGGATCTGTGGGGGAGTATACTGTGAGTATACAGTGGTTTTTGTAGAGGGTTTGGGTGTTTTTTTTCAGGTTTAAAAACCGTTTTTGTTTTCACCCAGAGGCTGCTGTATTTCAACCCAGCAAAGCTGCAATTTGGCTGGCAGGAATTGCAGTCTCAACCCCTCTCCCCTCCCCCACCTCTGGTTGTTTTTTACTTCCAGTTTTCAATTTAATTTAAAGCCTGATTTCTTTCTTTTTCATTTGCAATTGAGAGCTCTGTGTCTTACTTTAAAACCTTCTTTTTTGTGTGTGGTTTCTTATAAGAGAGAGAGAGTTAAATAATTAAAGGGAGAAAGAGAAGATTACAGCAGGTTTTAAAAGCTGTTTTTCATTCCCTCCCTGTGCAGAGAGATAGTTAATTGGTTCTTAAAAGAAACAGTTACCTCCCTGCATCTCTCTCCCTAAGCACTATTTCCTCCCTTACTTAGAGGCTTATTTCATTATGCCTGGGGGGAACAGGACTAGTGCAGCAACAGGGGCCACACCTGGACATCGGACTCCTAAAACTGGGGCCCCTAGGAGTAACAACCATAGCCCAAGGCCTGGTACTTCCAGTGCCCTGGCCACACCTCCCCCAGCTCCTCTTGTCAGTTTAACCCCTGCAGTCCCAGGTTCAACTTGGGTGCAGGTGGCAGCTGCAGGCATCGGCCCCGGCAATAACAATGCTGGGGCCACACCCTGTCTGAGCAGGAAGCTTGGGGTGAGGTGCCCAATGTCACCTGGCCTTAGCATGGAGATTTATGTTAGGGCTGTGGCAGACGTTGTGGGTCCCTCTGCTGTGGTGGCGGCCAGCAAGATGTACAGGAAGGGCATTTTCTTTCTCCGTACGCTGGCTGCCACGCACACCCTGGTGCAGAAAGGCATCAGTGTAGGGGGGACCTACATCCCTGTAGAGCCCATGGAGGGGTTAGGCACTAGGATTATTCTCTCCAATGTGCCCCCCTTCATCCCAGATAGCCTCATGCGGCTGCACCTGCAAGTCCTGGGAGACATTAAGTCTCCCATAACAAAAATTCCGCTGTGCTGCAGGGATAGAGCGCTGAGGCACGTGCTCTCATTTAGGCGGCAGGTACAAGTGCAGCTGCCGGGGAGCACAGAATCTGTGGAGGGTTCTTTTAGGGTGCCGTACGAGGGCATAATGTACACAGTGTTCTATGCCACGGAGGGAATTAGATGTTATTTGTGCAAGGAGCTGGGGCACACTCGTAGGAGTTGCCCCAAAGGGAACAGAGGACCTATCCCAACTCCTACACCCACCCATCCCTCTGCCAAGACACCCCGTACCGCTGTGCCCACCACAGCGGGGCCCTCAGGGGCCCAGGTCCCTCCTGGGACCACAAGAGATGTTGCTGTCCCATCTGGAACAGTGACTTCTGTACCTCTCCCTGGAGAGCGGAGAGAAGGAGAGGGGGTCGCCCTGGAGCGACCACCCTCTGTTATCACTGTCTCCCCCAAGGGGAAATACCTTGTGCCACTGTGCCCACCGCGGTGGAGCCCTTGGGGGCCCAGCCCCCCCCCTGGGACCACAGCAGATGTTGCTGTCCCATCTCGGGCGGTGACATCTGCACCTCTCCCCCAAAGAAAGAGGGAGAAAGGAAAGCCCTTGAGGGCCCAGGCCCCCCCTGGGACCACAGAAGATGTCACTGGCCCATCTCAAACAGTGACATCTGAACCTCTCCCCAAAGAACAGAGAGAGAAGGAAAAGACCTCAAGGGCCCAGGTCCCCCCTGGGATCATAGAAGATGTCACTGCCTCAACTCAAACAGTGACATCTGAACCTCTCCCCCCTACAAAGAGGGAGAAAGGAAAAGTCACCCCACAACAGTCACCCTCTGTTGTCGCTGTCCCCCCCCAAGAACACCTTACCCCCAATTTAAGCACCGTACAGAGTGTGGGGGAGCAGGAGGAAGCTCCTGTTATGGAGGTAGCGGCACTCTCTCCTGGGGAATCAATCCCCAGAAAGAGGAAATTTAAAACAAATAAGAGGGTGATTGAGGAGGCAGAGGAGGGTGAACCGTATTACGTTTACTCTCTGAAGTCTCTGAAGCGGAACGTAACATCAGTTCCGCAAAAGGTGGTCCTGTCCGGCCCACTGGTTACGATTAGCCAGTGTAAACCGGATCCTACACACGTACAGCCCCCCCCCCCCTCGAATTTCTGGAGGGAATACAACTGAAGGTACCCAGCGTCTCTGGGGTGGAAGGCCAAAATGCTCAGCAGCATGAGGCCTTGCCCATAGATATAGACGTTGGGGTGCCTCTCAACGCCCCTCCCGGTTGGAGAGCATCCCCAGGAGAATTGTGCTTCGGTGAATTTGCCTTGCCGAATGCACCTATCTTTGGAGCCAGCCAAGATCCCCCTCCGGTTGTACCGCCTTCGAGTGTCGCACCTGAGGCGGAGTCAGGTTTTGCGTCACCAGAAGTAGGGGATGGGCTAGGGCTGACCCCCATGGTTGAGGATGGAGAGGGGGAGGCAGGTGTAGGTAGGGATGCTTTAGTGAGCACTTCGGATTTCAACTGGAGGCTATCTGACGTGAGCCCTCTTAGTGGGGAGTTTTGGTCTTTGTCAAAGATGACTGCCAGGCTAGACTCTCTCCTTGGGGTGCCTACAGAAGAGTGCCCTCCCGTGATTGAGGCGGATGCCCCTAACATTCCGTTTACTTACACGGCGATAGAGGAGACCAGGAGGGTAATGGGTACCTTTTTTGTTCAAAAGGTCACTCCAGAAACCGCTGCCTCTGCCATGCCGCCACCAAATACCCCTGAACATCCTACCCCGGTGTTGGAAGTGGAGGTTTTAGTGGACCCCCTCGTGGAAACACCGAAGGGGGAACCCACTTTAGGACTGAGAGAGACCCCCGCAGGGGAGGGTGAGGGTCTTGAGCCTTTCAGTCAAGAGGAGCTTAGGGAGTTGGGGCTCAGTGAGGAGTCTTCTGGCACCGTGGAGTCGGTGGACTCTTTGACCCCTGTTATCCCTGCCAAGGAGCTAGATGCTTTCCTAGAGGATACCCTCTGCAAGCATAAAAACTTTAAGGTGAAGTTGGCCCTTGAGAAGTGGAAAGATGCCTCGGTCATTCTCCACTCTCTCGGAGTTTACATCAGGGCCAACCACAAGGCCAAAATCTCTGGGGCTATCCATATTCGGGTCCTGAAGTTTGAAAAAGTGATGCGAGACCACGTAAAGGCTTCTCAGGGTATAGTACCCTGAGCACCTGTGGGGAACCAAAAAACTCCTGATTACCAATGGCGTTAAGCATCGGTACGCTAAATGTTCACGGCTGTAAGGATGGGTTTCGCAGGTTCCAGGTACTCTCCTTCTTGCAGAAGGGGAAGTATTCTGTGAGTTTCCTGCAGGAAACCCATACCACTCCAGAGGCTGAAGCCAGCTGGCATTTGGAGTGGCGAGGCAGTGTCTTCTTCAGCCATCTCACTTCAACATCTAGTGGGGTGGTGACCCTGTTCTCTGAGTCCTTTCAACCAGAGCTGCTGCTTGCCAAAGCTGTTGTTCCAGGTCACCTGTTGCATATCAGGGTCCGACACGAGGACTACACGTTTAATTTCCTGAACGTGTATGCTCCTGCCACCGGACCCCTGAGAAGGCAGTTCTTCGTCAGAATGTCTGAATACCTGGAGACAGTCGACGCGGACGAATACGTGGTGCTCGGGGGTGATTTTAACTGTACCCTCGAGGCTCGGAAGGACCGGAATGGTCAGGAGCCACACCCGTGTTCTGCGTCGGCCTTGCGGGAGGTCATCACCCGCTACTCCTTGGTAGACGTCTGGCGAGAACAACATCCTGAGGCATCCACTGAGTTCACCCATGTTAGGGTGTTTAGGGGTGAACGGATGTCCTGGTCCCGGATCGACAGACTGTATATTTCCAGCCACAGCCTGTCGCGAGCCCAGTCCAGTGCCATTAGGCTGGCGCCGTTTTCGGACCACAATTGTGCGTCCGTGACGCTGATGCTGCTACCTGCAGCACCTTCGGCCGCTTATTGGCATTTCAACAATTCGTTGTTGGAGGACAAGGGGTTTGCGACGTCGGTCAGAGACTTTTGGATGGCCTGGAGAGGTTGCAGGTCAGACTTTGCCACGTTAGAGCAGTGGTGGGACGTGGGCAAGGTTCATCTGCGCCTCGTATGTCAGGAATACACCAGAGGTGCCAGCGGGCGGCGCGATGCTGAGATCGAGGCCCTCAGGGAGGAGGTGCTCGATCTCGAGAAGCGGCTGTCTGTGGCGGGAGACCAATACCTGCAGAGTATGTACATGGAGAGGAAGTGCGCTCTCCGGGAATTGGAAGATCGGAGAGCTCGGGGGGCGTATGTGCGATCCCTCATCAACTTCCTTCGAGAGATGGATCGCGGGTCGCGCCTCTTCTACACGCTGGAGAAAAAGAGGGGAAACCGTAGACATATCACATGCCTGTTGGCAGAGGACGGTACCCCTCTGACTGACCCGGAGAGCATCCGGGACAGAACCCGGAGATTCTATGTAGATCTTTTCTCTCCGGAGTCCATCCAGCCAGATAAATGCAGGGTCTTATGGGAGGGGCTTCCCACGGTCGGTGAGGATGGAAGGGAGCGGCTTGAGTTACCTTTGACTCTGGCCGAGCTCTCTGAAGCCCTCAGTCTCATGTCCCGCGGAAAAGCGCCGGGGCTAGACGGGCTGACTGTGGAGTTCTTCCGGTTTTTCTGGGAGATGCTGGGACCTGATTTCACCGAGGTCCTAGCCGAAGCCCTGGAGATCGGTGAGATGCCACTTTCGTGTCGGCGGGCAATACTGTCTTTGCTGCCGAAGAAGGGGGATCTCCGTCAGATCTCTAATTGGCGACCGGTCTCACTGCTCAGCACGGACTATAAGATCGTAGCCAAAGCGCTTTCGCTGAGGCTCAAGTCCGTACTGGCAGAGGTGATTCACCCTGACCAGTCCTATACTGTCCCGGGCCGGAGCATTCATGACAACATTTTTCTGGTCCGGGACCTGATGCATTACGCACAGAGGACTGGTCTATCACTCGCCTTCCTGTCCCTAGATCAGGAGAAGGCGTTTGACAGAGTGGATCACCGTTACCTTATGCAGACCCTGCGGGCGTTTGGCTTCGGCCCACAATTTGTGGGCTTTCTCCAGATGCTGTACGCTTCTGCAGAGTGTCTGGTGAAGATTAACTGGTCCCTGACGGCACCTTTTGTGTTTGGTCGGGGAGTGCGTCAAGGGTGCCCCCTGTCTGGGCAACTGTACGCGCTGGCCATTGAGCCCTTCCTCTGCCTACTGAGGAAGAGGCTTACCGGGCTGGTGCTGCGGGAGCCCGACATGCGGGTAGTCCTGTCGGCTTATGCCGATGATGTGCTCCTCGTGGCCCAGGACCTAGATGATCTAGAGCGGGCACAGGAGTGTCAAGAGGTCTACACCGCGGCCTCTTCTGCTCGGATCAACTGGTCCAAGTGCTCCGGCATCTTGGTGGGTCCCTTAAAGGTGGACTCTTTGCCCCCCACGTTTCGTAATATCTCGTGGGGGAGCGATACTCTCAAGTATCTGGGAGTCTACCTGTCTGCTGCAGAGGACCCTGCCCCAGAAAACTTCAGTGATCTTGAAGAACGGGTCATTGCTCGTCTGGGGTCATGGGTGTATCTGTCGAGAATGCTTTCCCTTAGGGGAAGAACCCTGGTGATTAATCAGCTAGTGGCCAGTCAGCTTTGGCACCGGCTGATAGCCATGGGTCCGACCCCCGAATTTATCAACAAGATCCAGAGGAAGTTGATGGATTTTCTCTGGATGGGGAAGCATTGGGTCTCTGTGGGAGTTGCGTGTCTCCCTTTGGAGGAGGGTGGACAGGGAGTGGTGTGTGTCCGCTCCCAGTTACACACTTTCCGCCTCCAATACCTGCAGAGATACCTATTCGCAGATCCGTCTCCGCAGTGGTGCCAGCTGGCAACCTTTTTCTTTCGCCAGCTGCGCAATATGAGGTATGACCGGCAACTCTTTTTCATCAGGCCCGAGGGTTTAGGTAGAAACCTCTCGGAGCTGCCGGCATACTATCGGGACTTACTAAAGGCCTGGAAACTGGTCTCCGCGACCAGGAAGGAACAGGCGGTGGGGGTTGATTTCCTCGCCGAGCCCTTGCTGTATAATCCAGCAGTGGGGGCTCGGATGTTGGATTCACCCTCTATTTGCCGCCGGCTAATCCTGGCGCAGGTGACCAGAGTCGGGGATCTCCTGGACTATGAGCGGCGGGATTGGGTAGGGGCAGAGGTGCTCGCGCCCCGTATGGGGCTGCGTAGTGCCCGCGTCCCTCGTCGTTTGATCCAGGAGATTAAAGATGCCATACACCCCGACTCCCGCACCTTCATTGAGGGGGTATTGCAGACCGGAGAGCCTTGTCATCCTTTCAACTTCGGCTCTCCGGATCTTTGCGTGGAACCAAGGTCACGGCAACCCCCTCGGGCTCTTCTCTCCCCTAACCTCAGCAAGTTGGGGGAAATGTCCCCGGCATGTTTCCGCGGCATGCCGAGGAAAGTCCTGTATTCTCTGGTGCTCCATATAGTGCATTACCTCGCCCTTGTCACCCGCCCAGACACCATCTGGAGGCGGGTATTCCCAGCGAACGAGGATGAGAGACCCCGGTGGAGGGAACTCTATTCATCTTTGGTTCCCCGTCCCGCCGGAGATTTGAGTTGGAGAGTCCTCCACGGAGCACTGAGCACAGGAGAGTATTTGGCACACTTCACGGACTCCCCCGCCACCTGTCCCTTCTGTGGCGAGCGGGAGTCCGTATATCACATTTATTCGAGTTGTGCCAGACTGCAGCCCCTCTTTTCCTTCTTGAGGAGCTTACTCCTGCTGTTCTGGTTGCACTTCTCACCTCATCTTTTTATTTTTGGGTGCCCAGTGTCCCGGGACAATAAGCCTAGGGATCTCCTGGTCAACCTGCTCCTGGCATTGGCTAAGGTAGCCATTTGTAAAACCAGGAAGCAGTGTTTGGAGGGGGGGGTCCCGACAAACATCGTGGTCATGTTCCGGGCGCTGGTGCACTCCCGTATTCGGGCAGAGTACTCGTACGCCGAGTCTACTGGGACGGTTTCAGAGTTTGCCTCCCAGTGGGCGTTAGGCGGGGTGCTTTGCTCGGTATCCACCAATCAGGGTTCTTCAGATTTAACCCTTCTGTTTTAAGTGCACTTCATCAGTGCACTTGTTGGATTCATTAAATTTTTGTTTGACTGGTTTATCTTTGTTCTACTTGGTAACAAGTAGAATTGTTGTTCAACTGAATTGGCCGGCTTCGCCGGCCAATCAGTTTCAAACCAGATCAAAATAGAATCCCCTCTTACAGAGGTAAAAGGAAGGGTTCTGCATAGGCCCTGTTTTCCTGTGTGAAGCTGTGCTGGAGCCTGCTTCTCTTCCACTCAGAGTTCCCAGGCAATTGCTGAAGAATCAGGTTGTATTCTTTCTTTTTTTCTTTTATTCTTTATTTTTTGGTATACTTTGGTGTGGATCTGTGGGGGAGTATACTGTGAGTATACAGTGGTTTTTGTAGAGGGTTTGGGTGTTTTTTTTCAGGTTTAAAAACCGTTTTTGTTTTCACCCAGAGGCTGCTGTATTTCAACCCAGCAAAGCTGCAATTTGGCTGGCAGGAATTGCAGTCTCAACCCCTCTCCCCTCCCCCACCTCTGGTTGTTTTTTACTTCCAGTTTTCAATTTAATTTAAAGCCTGATTTCTTTCTTTTTCATTTGCAATTGAGAGCTCTGTGTCTTACTTTAAAACCTTCTTTTTTGTGTGTGGTTTCTTATAAGAGAGAGAGAGTTAAATAATTAAAGGGAGAAAGAGAAGATTACAGCAGGTTTTAAAAGCTGTTTTTCATTCCCTCCCTGTGCAGAGAGATAGTTAATTGGTTCTTAAAAGAAACAGTTACCTCCCTGCATCTCTCTCCCTAAGCACTATTTCCTCCCTTACTTAGAGGCTTATTTCATTATGCCTGGGGGGAACAGGACTAGTGCAGCAACAGGGGCCACACCTGGACATCGGACTCCTAAAACTGGGGCCCCTAGGAGTAACAACCATAGCCCAAGGCCTGGTACTTCCAGTGCCCTGGCCACACCTCCCCCAGCTCCTCTTGTCAGTTTAACCCCTGCAGTCCCAGGTTCAACTTGGGTGCAGGTGGCAGCTGCAGGCATCGGCCCCGGCAATAACAATGCTGGGGCCACACCCTGTCTGAGCAGGAAGCTTGGGGTGAGGTGCCCAATGTCACCTGGCCTTAGCATGGAGATTTATGTTAGGGCTGTGGCAGACGTTGTGGGTCCCTCTGCTGTGGTGGCGGCCAGCAAGATGTACAGGAAGGGCATTTTCTTTCTCCGTACGCTGGCTGCCACGCACACCCTGGTGCAGAAAGGCATCAGTGTAGGGGGGACCTACATCCCTGTAGAGCCCATGGAGGGGTTAGGCACTAGGATTATTCTCTCCAATGTGCCCCCCTTCATCCCAGATAGCCTCATGCGGCTGCACCTGCAAGTCCTGGGAGACATTAAGTCTCCCATAACAAAAATTCCGCTGTGCTGCAGGGATAGAGCGCTGAGGCACGTGCTCTCATTTAGGCGGCAGGTACAAGTGCAGCTGCCGGGGAGCACAGAATCTGTGGAGGGTTCTTTTAGGGTGCCGTACGAGGGCATAATGTACACAGTGTTCTATGGCACGGAGGGAATTAGATGTTATTTGTGCAAGGAGCTGGGGCACACTCGTAGGAGTTGCCCCAAAGGGAACAGAGGACCTATCCCAACTCCTACACCCACCCATCCCTCTGCCAAGACACCCCGTACCGCTGTGCCCACCACAGCGGGGCCCTCAGGGGCCCAGGTCCCTCCTGGGACCACAAGAGATGTTGCTGTCCCATCTGGAACAGTGACTTCTGTACCTCTCCCTGGAGAGCGGAGAGAAGGAGAGGGGGTCGCCCTGGAGCGACCACCCTCTGTTATCACTGTCTCCCCCAAGGGGAAATACCTTGTGCCACTGTGCCCACCGCGGTGGAGCCCTTGGGGGCCCAGCCCCCCCCCCTGGGACCACAGCAGATGTTGCTGTCCCATCTCGGGCGGTGACATCTGCACCTCTCCCCCAAAGAAAGAGGGAGAAAGGAAAGCCCTTGAGGGCCCAGGCCCCCCCTGGGACCACAGAAGATGTCACTGGCCCATCTCAAACAGTGACATCTGAACCTCTCCCCAAAGAACAGAGAGAGAAGGAAAAGACCTCAAGGGCCTAGGCCCCCCCTGGGACCACAGAAGATGTCACTGCCTCAACTCAAACAGTGACATCTGAACCTCTCCCCCCTACAAAGAGGGAGAAAGGAAAAGTCACCCCACAACAGTCACCCTCTGTTGTCGCTGTCCCCCCCCAAGAACACCTTACCCCCAATTTAAGCACCGTACAGAGTGTGGGGGAGCAGGAGGAAGCTCCTGTTATGGAGGTAGCGGCACTCTCTCCTGGGGAATCAATCCCCAGAAAGAGGAAATTTAAAACAAATAAGAGGGTGATTGAGGAGGCAGAGGAGGGTGAACCGTATTACGTTTACTCTCTGAAGTCTCTGAAGCGGAACGTAACATCAGTTCCGCAAAAGGTGGTCCTGTCCGGCCCACTGGTTACGATTAGCCAGTGTAAACCGGATCCTACACACGTACAGCCCCCCCCCCCTCGAATTTCTGGAGGGAATACAACTGAAGGTACCCAGCGTCTCTGGGGTGGAAGGCCAAAATGCTCAGCAGCATGAGGCCTTGCCCATAGATATAGACGTTGGGGTGCCTCTCAACGCCCCTCCCGGTTGGAGAGCATCCCCAGGAGAATTGTGCTTCGGTGAATTTGCCTTGCCGAATGCACCTATCTTTGGAGCCAGCCAAGATCCCCCTCCGGTTGTACCGCCTTCGAGTGTCGCACCTGAGGCGGAGTCAGGTTTTGCGTCACCAGAAGTAGGGGATGGGCTAGGGCTGACCCCCATGGTTGAGGATGGAGAGGGGGAGGCAGGTGTAGGTAGGGATGCTTTAGTGAGCACTTCGGATTTCAACTGGAGGCTATCTGACGTGAGCCCTCTTAGTGGGGAGTTTTGGTCTTTGTCAAAGATGACTGCCAGGCTAGACTCTCTCCTTGGGGTGCCTACAGAAGAGTGCCCTCCCGTGATTGAGGCGGATGCCCCTAACATTCCGTTTACTTACACGGCGATAGAGGAGACCAGGAGGGTAATGGGTACCTTTTTTGTTCAAAAGGTCACTCCAGAAACCGCTGCCTCTGCCATGCCGCCACCAAATACCCCTGAACATCCTACCCCGGTGTTGGAAGTGGAGGTTTTAGTGGACCCCCTCGTGGAAACACCGAAGGGGGAACCCACTTTAGGACTGAGAGAGACCCCCGCAGGGGAGGGTGAGGGTCTTGAGCCTTTCAGTCAAGAGGAGCTTAGGGAGTTGGGGCTCAGTGAGGAGTCTTCTGGCACCGTGGAGTCGGTGGACTCTTTGACCCCTGTTATCCCTGCCAAGGAGCTAGATGCTTTCCTAGAGGATACCCTCTGCAAGCATAAAAACTTTAAGGTGAAGTTGGCCCTTGAGAAGTGGAAAGATGCCTCGGTCATTCTCCACTCTCTCGGAGTTTACATCAGGGCCAACCACAAGGCCAAAATCTCTGGGGCTATCCATATTCGGGTCCTGAAGTTTGAAAAAGTGATGCGAGACCACGTAAAGGCTTCTCAGGGTATAGTACCCTGAGCACCTGTGGGGAACCAAAAAACTCCTGATTACCAATGGCGTTAAGCATCGGTACGCTAAATGTTCACGGCTGTAAGGATGGGTTTCGCAGGTTCCAGGTACTCTCCTTCTTGCAGAAGGGGAAGTATTCTGTGAGTTTCCTGCAGGAAACCCATACCACTCCAGAGGCTGAAGCCAGCTGGCATTTGGAGTGGCGAGGCAGTGTCTTCTTCAGCCATCTCACTTCAACATCTAGTGGGGTGGTGACCCTGTTCTCTGAGTCCTTTCAACCAGAGCTGCTGCTTGCCAAAGCTGTTGTTCCAGGTCGCCTGTTGCATATCAGGGTCCGACACGAGGACTACACGTTTAATTTCCTGAACGTGTATGCTCCTGCCACCGGACCCCTGAGAAGGCAGTTCTTCGTCAGAATGTCTGAATACCTGGAGACAGTCGACGCGGACGAATACGTGGTGCTCGGGGGTGATTTTAACTGTACCCTCGAGGCTCGGAAGGACCGGAATGGTCAGGAGCCACACCCGTGTTCTGCGTCGGCCTTGCGGGAGGTCATCACCCGCTACTCCTTGGTAGACGTCTGGCGAGAACAACATCCTGAGGCATCCACTGAGTTCACCCATGTTAGGGTGTTTAGGGGTGAACGGATGTCCTGGTCCCGGATCGACAGACTGTATATTTCCAGCCACAGCCTGTCGCGAGCCCAGTCCAGTGCCATTAGGCTGGCGCCGTTTTCGGACCACAATTGTGCGTCCGTGACGCTGATGCTGCTACCTGCAGCACCTTCGGCCGCTTATTGGCATTTCAACAATTCGTTGTTGGAGGACAAGGGGTTTGCGACGTCGGTCAGAGACTTTTGGATGGCCTGGAGAGGTTGCAGGTCAGACTTTGCCACGTTAGAGCAGTGGTGGGACGTGGGCAAGGTTCATCTGCGCCTCGTATGTCAGGAATACACCAGAGGTGCCAGCGGGCGGCGCGATGCTGAGATCGAGGCCCTCAGGGAGGAGGTGCTCGATCTCGAGAAGCGGCTGTCTGTGGCGGGAGACCAATACCTGCAGAGTATGTACATGGAGAGGAAGTGCGCTCTCCGGGAATTGGAAGATCGGAGAGCTCGGGGGGCGTATGTGCGATCCCGCATCAACTTCCTTCGAGAGATGGATCGCGGGTCGCGCCTCTTCTACACGCTGGAGAAAAAGAGGGGAAACCGTAGACATATCACATGCCTGTTGGCAGAGGACGGTACCCCTCTGACTGACCCGGAGAGCATCCGGGACAGAACCCGGAGATTCTATGTAGATCTTTTCTCTCCGGAGTCCATCCAGCCAGATAAATGCAGGGTCTTATGGGAGGGGCTTCCCACGGTCGGTGAGGATGGAAGGGAGCGGCTTGAGTTACCTTTGACTCTGGCCGAGCTCTCTGAAGCCCTCAGTCTCATGTCCCGCGGAAAAGCGCCGGGGCTAGACGGGCTGACTGTGGAGTTCTTCCGGTTTTTCTGGGAGATGCTGGGACCTGATTTCACCGAGGTCCTAGCCGAAGCCCTGGAGATCGGTGAGATGCCACTTTCGTGTCGGCGGGCAATACTGTCTTTGCTGCCGAAGAAGGGGGATCTCCGTCAGATCTCTAATTGGCGACCGGTCTCACTGCTCAGCACGGACTATAAGATCGTAGCCAAAGCGCTTTCGCTGAGGCTCAAGTCCGTACTGGCAGAGGTGATTCACCCTGACCAGTCCTATACTGTCCCGGGCCGGAGCATTCATGACAACATTTTTCTGGTCCGGGACCTGATGCATTACGCACAGAGGACTGGTCTATCACTCGCCTTCCTGTCCCTAGATCAGGAGAAGGCGTTTGACAGAGTTGATCACCGTTACCTTATGCAGACCCTGCGGGCGTTTGGCTTCGGCCCACAATTTGTGGGCTTTCTCCAGATGCTGTACGCTTCTGCAGAGTGTCTGGTGAAGATTAACTGGTCCCTGACGGCACCTTTTGTGTTTGGTCGGGGAGTGCGTCAAGGGTGCCCCCTGTCTGGGCAACTGTACGCGCTGGCCATTGAGCCCTTCCTCTGCCTACTGAGGAAGAGGCTTACCGGGCTGGTGCTGCGGGAGCCCGACATGCGGGTAGTCCTGTCGGCTTATGCCGATGATGTGCTCCTCGTGGCCCAGGACCTAGATGATCTAGAGCGGGCACAGGAGTGTCAAGAGGTCTACACCGCGGCCTCTTCTGCTCGGATCAACTGGTCCAAGTGCTCCGGCATCTTGGTGGGTCCCTTAAAGGTGGACTCTTTGCCCCCCACGTTTCGTAATATCTCGTGGGGGAGCGATACTCTCAAGTATCTGGGAGTCTACCTGTCTGCTGCAGAGGACCCTGCCCCAGAAAACTTCAGTGATCTTGAAGAACGGGTCATTGCTCGTCTGGGGTCATAGGTGTATCTGTCGAGAATGCTTTCCCTTAGGGGAAGAACCCTGGTGATTAATCAGCTAGTGGCCAGTCAGCTTTGGCACCGGCTGATAGCCATGGGTCCGACCCCCGAATTTATCAACAAGATCCAGAGGAAGTTGATGGATTTTCTCTGGATGGGGAAGCATTGGGTCTCTGTGGGAGTTGCGTGTCTCCCTTTGGAGGAGGGTGGACAGGGAGTGGTGTGTGTCCGCTCCCAGTTACACACTTTCCGCCTCCAATACCTGCAGAGATACCTATTCGCAGATCCGTCTCCGCAGTGGTGCCAGCTGGCAACCTTTTTCTTTCGCCAGCTGCGCAATATGAGGTATGACCGGCAACTCTTTTTCATCAGGCCCGAGGGTTTAGGTAGAAACCTCTCGGAGCTGCCGGCATACTATCGGGACTTACTAAAGGCCTGGAAACTGGTCTCCGCGACCAGGAAGGAACAGGCGGTGGGGGTTGATTTCCTCGCCGAGCCCTTGCTGTATAATCCAGCAGTGGGGGCTCGGATGTTGGATTCACCCTCTATTTGCCGCCGGCTAATCCTGGCGCAGGTGACCAGAGTCGGGGATCTCCTGGACTATGAGCGGCGGGATTGGGTAGGGGCAGAGGTGCTCGCGCCCCGTATGGGGCTGCGTAGTGCCCGCGTCCCTCGTCGTTTGATCCAGGAGATTAAAGATGCCATACACCCCGACTCCCGCACCTTCATTGAGGGGGTATTGCAGACCGGAGAGCCTTGTCATCCTTTCAACTTCGGCTCTCCGGATCTTTGCGTGGAACCAAGGTCACGGCAACCCCCTCGGGCTCTTCTCTCCCCTAACCTCAGCAAGTTGGGGGAAATGTCCCCGGCATGTTTCCGCGGCATGCCGAGGAAAGTCCTGTATTCTCTGGTGCTCCATATAGTGCATTACCTCGCCCTTGTCACCCGCCCAGACACCATCTGGAGGCGGGTATTCCCAGCGAACGAGGATGAGAGACCCCGGTGGAGGGAACTCTATTCATCTTTGGTTCCCCGTCCCGCCGGAGATTTGAGTTGGAGAGTCCTCCACGGAGCACTGAGCACAGGAGAGTATTTGGCACACTTCACGGACTCCCCCGCCACCTGTCCCTTCTGTGGCGAGCGGGAGTCCGTATATCACATTTATTCGAGTTGTGCCAGACTGCAGCCCCTCTTTTCCTTCTTGAGGAGCTTACTCCTGCTGTTCTGGTTGCACTTCTCACCTCATCTTTTTATTTTTGGGTGCCCAGTGTCCCGGGACAATAAGCCTAGGGATCTCCTGGTCAACCTGCTCCTGGCATTGGCTAAGGTAGCCATTTGTAAAACCAGGAAGCAGTGTTTGGAGGGGGGGGTCCCGACAAACATCGTGGTCATGTTCCGGGCGCTGGTGCACTCCCGTATTCGGGCAGAGTACTCGTACGCCGAGTCTACTGGGACGGTTTCAGAGTTTGCCTCCCAGTGGGCGTTAGGCGGGGTGCTTTGCTCGGTATCCACCAATCAGGGTTCTTCAGATTTAACCCTTCTGTTTTAAGTGCACTTCATCAGTGCACTTGTTGGATTCATTAAATTTTTGTTTGACTGGTTTATCTTTGTTCTACTTGGTAACAAGTAGAATTGTTGTTCAACTGAATTGGCCGGCTTCGCCGGCCAATCAGTTTCAAACCAGATCAAAATAGAATCCCCTCTTACAGAGGTAAAAGGAAGGGTTCTGCATAGGCCCTGTTTTCCTGTGTGAAGCTGTGCTGGAGCCTGCTTCTCTTCCACTCAGAGTTCCCAGGCAATTGCTGAAGAATCAGGTTGTATTCTTTCTTTTTTTCTTTTATTCTTTATTTTTTGGTATACTTTGGTGTGGATCTGTGGGGGAGTATACTGTGAGTATACAGTGGTTTTTGTAGAGGGTTTGGGTGTTTTTTTTCAGGTTTAAAAACCGTTTTTGTTTTCACCCAGAGGCTGCTGTATTTCAACCCAGCAAAGCTGCAATTTGGCTGGCAGGAATTGCAGTCTCAACCCCTCTCCCCTCCCCCACCTCTGGTTGTTTTTTACTTCCAGTTTTCAATTTAATTTAAAGCCTGATTTCTTTCTTTTTCATTTGCAATTGAGAGCTCTGTGTCTTACTTTAAAACCTTCTTTTTTGTGTGTGGTTTCTTATAAGAGAGAGAGAGTTAAATAATTAAAGGGAGAAAGAGAAGATTACAGCAGGTTTTAAAAGCTGTTTTTCATTCCCTCCCTATGCAGAGAGATAGTTAATTGGTTCTTAAAAGAAACAGTTACCTCCCTGCATCTCTCTCCCTAAGCACTATTTCCTCCCTTACTTAGAGGCTTATTTCATTATGCCTGGGGGGAACAGGACTAGTGCAGCAACAGGGGCCACACCTGGACATCGGACTCCTAAAACTGGGGCCCCTAGGAGCAACAACCATAGCCCAAGGCCTGGTACTTCCAGTGCCCTGGCCACACCTCCCCCAGCTCCTCTTGTCAGTTTAACCCCTGCAGTCCCAGGTTCAACTTGGGTGCAGGTGGCAGCTGCAGGCATCGGCCCCGGCAATAACAATGCTGGGGCCACACCCTGTCTGAGCAGGAAGCTTGGGGTGAGGTGCCCAATGTCACCTGGCCTTAGCATGGAGATTTATGTTAGGGCTGTGGCAGACGTTGTGGGTCCCTCTGCTGTGGTGGCGGCCAGCAAGATGTACAGGAAGGGCATTTTCTTTCTCCGTACGCTGGCTGCCATGCACACCCTGGTGCAGAAAGGCATCAGTGTAGGGGGGACCTACATCCCTGTAGAGCCCATGGAGGGGTTAGGCACTAGGATTATTCTCTCCAATGTGCCCCCCTTCATCCCAGATAGCCTCATGCGGCTGCACCTGCAAGTCCTGGGAGACATTAAGTCTCCCATAACAAAAATTCCGCTGTGCTGCAGGGATAGAGCGCTGAGGCACGTGCTCTCATTTAGGCGGCAGGTACAAGTGCAGCTGCCGGGGAGCACAGAATCTGTGGAGGGTTCTTTTAGGGTGCCGTACGAGGGCATAATGTACACAGTGTTCTATGGCACGGAGGGAATTAGATGTTATTTGTGCAAGGAGCTGGGGCACACTCGTAGGAGTTGCCCCAAAGGGAACAGAGGACCTATCCCAACTCCTACACCCACCCATCCCTCTGCCAAGACACCCCGTACCGCTGTGCCCACCACAGCGGGGCCCTCAGGGGCCCAGGTCCCTCCTGGGACCACAAGAGATGTTGCTGTCCCATCTGGAACAGTGACTTCTGTACCTCTCCCTGGAGAGCGGAGAGAAGGAGAGGGGGTCGCCCTGGAGCGACCACCCTCTGTTATCACTGTCTCCCCCAAGGGGAAATACCTTGTGCCACTGTGCCCACCGCGGTGGAGCCCTTGGGGGCCCAGCCCCCCCCCCCTGGGACCACAGCAGATGTTGCTGTCCCATCTCGGGCGGTGACATCTGCACCTCTCCCCCAAAGAAAGAGGGAGAAAGGAAAGCCCTTGAGGGCCCAGGCCCCCCCTGGGACCACAGAAGATGTCACTGGCCCATCTCAAACAGTGACATCTGAACCTCTCCCCAAAGAACAGAGAGAGAAGGAAAAGACCTCAAGGGCCCAGGTCCCCCCTGGGATCATAGAAGATGTCACTGCCTCAACTCAAACAGTGACATCTGAACCTCTCCCCCCTACAAAGAGGGAGAAAGGAAAAGTCACCCCACAACAGTCACCCTCTGTTGTCGCTGTCCCCCCCCAAGAACACCTTACCCCCAATTTAAGCACCGTACAGAGTGTGGGGGAGCAGGAGGAAGCTCCTGTTATGGAGGTAGCGGCACTCTCTCCTGGGGAATCAATCCCCAGAAAGAGGAAATTTAAAACAAATAAGAGGGTGATTGAGGAGGCAGAGGAGGGTGAACCGTATTACGTTTACTCTCTGAAGTCTCTGAAGCGGAACGTAACATCAGTTCCGCAAAAGGTGGTCCTGTCCGGCCCACTGGTTACGATTAGCCAGTGTAAACCGGATCCTACACACGTACAGCCCCCCCCCCCTCGAATTTCTGGAGGGAATACAACTGAAGGTACCCAGCGTCTCTGGGGTGGAAGGGCAAAATGCTCAGCAGCATGAGGCCTTGCCCATAGATATAGACGTTGGGGTGCCTCTCAACGCCCCTCCCGGTTGGAGAGCATCCCCAGGAGAATTGTGCTTCGGTGAATTTGCCTTGCCGAATGCACCTATCTTTGGAGCCAGCCAAGATCCCCCTCCGGTTGTACCGCCTTCGAGTGTCGCACCTGAGGCGGAGTCAGGTTTTGCGTCACCAGAAGTAGGGGATGGGCTAGGGCTGACCCCCATGGTTGAGGATGGAGAGGGGGAGGCAGGTGTAGGTAGGGATGCTTTAGTGAGCACTTCGGATTTCAACTGGAGGCTATCTGACGTGAGCCCTCTTAGTGGGGAGTTTTGGTCTTTGTCAAAGATGACTGCCAGGCTAGACTCTCTCCTTGGGGTGCCTACAGAAGAGTGCCCTCCCGTGATTGAGGCGGATGCCCCTAACATTCCGTTTACTTACACGGCGATAGAGGAGACCAGGAGGGTAATGGGTACCTTTTTTGTTCAAAAGGTCACTCCAGAAACCGCTGCCTCTGCCATGCCGCCACCAAATACCCCTGAACATCCTACCCCGGTGTTGGAAGTGGAGGTTTTAGTGGACCCCCTCGTGGAAACACCGAAGGGGGAACCCACTTTAGGACTGAGAGAGACCCCCGCAGGGGAGGGTGAGGGTCTTGAGCCTTTCAGTCAAGAGGAGCTTAGGGAGTTGGGGCTCAGTGAGGAGTCTTCTGGCACCGTGGAGTCGGTGGACTCTTTGACCCCTGTTATCCCTGCCAAGGAGCTAGATGCTTTCCTAGAGGATACCCTCTGCAAGCATAAAAACTTTAAGGTGAAGTTGGCCCTTGAGAAGTGGAAAGATGCCATTGGTCATTCTCCACTCTCTCGGAGTTTACATCAGGGCCAACCACAAGGCCAAAATCTCTGGGGCTATCCATATTCGGGTCCTGAAGTTTGAAAAAGTGATGTGAGACCACGTAAAGGCTTCTCAGGGTATAGTACCCTGAGCACCTGTGGGGAACCAAAAAACTCCTGATTACCAATGGCGTTAAGCATCGGTACGCTAAATGTTAACGGCTGTAAGGATGGGTTTCGCAGGTTCCAGGTACTCTCCTTCTTGCAGAAGGGGAAGTATTCTGTGAGTTTCCTGCAGGAAACCCATACCACTCCAGAGGCTGAAGCCAGCTGGCATTTGGAGTGGCGAGGCAGTGTCTTCTTCAGCCATCTCACTTCAACATCTAGTGGGGTGGTGACCCTGTTCTCTGAGTCCTTTCAACCAGAGCTGCTGCTTGCCAAAGCTGTTGTTCCAGGTCGCCTGTTGCATATCAGGGTCCGACACGAGGACTACACGTTTAATTTCCTGAACGTGTATGCTCCTGCCACCGGACCCCTGAGAAGGCAGTTCTTCGTCAGAATGTCTGAATACCTGGAGACAGTCGACGCGGACGAATACGTGGTGCTCGGGGGTGATTTTAACTGTACCCTCGAGGCTCGGAAGGACCGGAATGGTCAGGAGCCACACCCGTGTTCTGCGTCGGCCTTGCGGGAGGTCATCACCCGCTACTCCTTGGTAGACGTCTGGCGAGAACAACATCCTGAGGCATCCACTGAGTTCACCCATGTTAGGGTGTTTAGGGGTGAACGGATGTCCTGGTCCCGGATCGACAGACTGTATATTTCCAGCCACAGCCTGTCGCGAGCCCAGTCCAGTGCCATTAGGCTGGCGCCGTTTTCGGACCACAATTGTGCGTCCGTGACGCTGATGCTGCTACCTGCAGCACCTTCAGCCGCTTATTGGCATTTCAACAATTCGTTGTTGGAGGACAAGGGGTTTGCGACGTCGGTCAGAGACTTTTGGATGGCCTGGAGAGGTTGCAGGTCAGACTTTGCCACGTTAGAGCAGTGGTGGGACGTGGGCAAGGTTCATCTGCGCCTCGTATGTCAGGAGTACACCAGAGGTGCCAGCGGGCGGCGCGATGCTGAGATCGAGGCCCTCAGGGAGGAGGTGCTCGATCTCGAGAAGCGGCTGTCTGTGGCGGGAGACCAATACCTGCAGAGTATGTACATGGAGAGGAAGTGCGCTCTCCGGGAATTGGAAGATCGGAGAGCTCGGGGGGCGTATGTGCGATCCCGCATCAACTTCCTTCGAGAGATGGATCGCGGGTCGCGCCTCTTCTACACGCTGGAGAAAAAGAGGGGAAACCGTAGACATATCACATGCCTGTTGGCAGAGGACGGTACCCCTCTGACTGACCCGGAGAGCATCCGGGACAGAACCCGGAGATTCTATGTAGATCTTTTCTCTCCGGAGTCCATCCAGCCAGATAAATGCAGGGTCTTATGGGAGGGGCTTCCCACGGTCGGTGAGGATGGAAGGGAGCGGCTTGAGTTACCTTTGACTCTGGCCGAGCTCTCTGAAGCCCTCAGTCTCATGTCCCGCGGAAAAGCGCCGGGGCTAGACGGGCTGACTGTGGAGTTCTTCCGGTTTTTCTGGGAGATGCTGGGACCTGATTTCACCGAGGTCCTAGCCGAAGCCCTGGAGATCGGTGAGATGCCACTTTCGTGTCGGCGGGCAATACTGTCTTTGCTGCCGAAGAAGGGGGATCTCCGTCAGATCTCTAATTGGTGACCGGTCTCACTGCTCAGCACGGACTATAAGATCGTAGCCAACGCGCTTTCGCTGAGGCTCAAGTCCGTACTGGCAGAGGTGATTCACCCTGACCAGTCCTATACTGTCCCGGGCCGGAGCATTCATGACAACATTTTTCTGGTCCGGGACCTGATGCATTACGCACAGAGGACTGGTCTATCACTCGCCTTCCTGTCCCTAGATCAGGAGAAGGCGTTTGACAGAGTGGATCACCGTTACCTTATGCAGACCCTGCGGGCGTTTGGCTTCGGCCCACAATTTGTGGGCTTTCTCCAGATGCTGTACGCTTCTGCAGAGTGTCTGGTGAAGATTAACTGGTCCCTGACGGCACCTTTTGTGTTTGGTCGGGGAGTGCGTCAGGGATTCCCCCTGTCTGGGCAACTGTACGCGCTGGCCATTGAGCCCTTCCTCTGCCTACTGAGGAAGAGGCTTACCGGGCTGGTGCTGCGGGAGCCCGACATGTGGGTAGTCCTGTCGGCTTATGCCGATGATGTGCTCCTCGTGGCCCAGGACCTAGATGATCTAGAGCGGGCACAGGAGTGTCAAGAGGTCTACACCGCGGCCTCTTCTGCTCGGATCAACTGGTCCAAGTGCTCCGGCATCTTGGTGGGTCCCTTAAAGGTGGACTCTTTGCCCCCCACGTTTCGTAATATCTCGTGGGGGAGCGATACTCTCAAGTATCTGGGAGTCTACCTGTCTGCTGCAGAGGACCCTGCCCCAGAAAACTTCAGTGATCTTGAAGAACGGGTCATTGCTCGTCTGGGGTCATGGGTGTATCTGTCGAGAATGCTTTCCCTTAGGGGAAGAACCCTGGTGATTAATCAGCTAGTGGCCAGTCAGTTTTGGCACCGGCTGATAGCCATGGGTCCGACCCCCGAATTTATCAACAAGATCCAGAGGAAGTTGATGGATTTTCTCTGGATGGGGAAGCATTGGGTCTCTGTGGGAGTTGCGTGTCTCCCTTTGGAGGAGGGTGGACAGGGAGTGGTGTGTGTCCGCTCCCAGTTACACACTTTCCGCCTCCAATACCTGCAGAGATACCTATTCGCAGATCCGTCTCCGCAGTGGTGCCAGCTGGCAACCTTTTTCTTTCGCCAGCTGCGCAATATGAGGTATGACCGGCAACTCTTTTTCATCAGGCCCGAGGGTTTAGGTAGAAACCTCTCAGAGCTGCCGGCATACTACCGGGACTTACTGAAGGCCTGGAAACTGGTCTCCGCGACCAGGAAGAAACAGGCGGTGGGGATTGATTTCCTCGCCGAGCCCCTGCTGTATAATCCGGCAGTGGGGGCTCGGATGTTGGATTCACCCTCTATTTGCCGCCGGCTAATCCTGGCACAGGTGACCAGAGTCGGGGATCTCCTGGACTATGAGCGGCGAGATTGGGTAGGGGCAGAGGTGCTCGCGCCCCGTATGGATCTGCGTTCTGCCCGCGTCCCTCGTCGTTTGATCCAGGAGATTAAAGATGCCATACACACCGACTCCCGCACCTTCATTGAGGGGGTATTGCAGACCGGAAAGCCTTGTCATCCTATCAACTTCGGCTCTCCGAATCTTTGCATAGAACCAAGGTCACGGCAACCCCCTCGGGCTCTTCTCTCCCCCAACCTCAGCAAGTTGGGGGAAATGTCCCCGGCATGTTTCCGCGGCATGCCGAGGAAAGTCCTGTATTCTCTGGTGCTCCATATAGTGCATTACCTCGCCCTTGTCACCCGCCCAGACACCATCTGGAGGCGGGTATTCCCAGCGAACGAGGATGAGAGACCCCGGTGGAGGGAACTCTATTCATCTTTGGTTCCCCGTCCCACCGGGGATTTGAGTTGGAGAGTCCTCCACGGAGCACTGAGCACAGGAGAGTATTTGGCACACTTCACGGACTCCCCCGCCACCTGTCCCTTCTGTGGCGAGCGGGAGTCCGTATATCACATTTATTCGAGTTGTGCCAGACTGCAACCCCTCTTTTCCTTCTTGAGGAGCTTGCTCCTGCTGTTCTGGTTGCACTTCTCACCTCATCTTTTTATTTTTGGGTGCCCAGTGTCCCGGGACAATAAGCCTAGGGATCTCCTGGTCAACCTGCTCCTGGCATTGGCTAAGGTAGCCATTTGTAAAACCAGGAAGCAGTGTTTGGAGGGGGGGGTCCCGACAAACATCGTGGTCATGTTCCGGGCGCTGGTGCACTCCCGTATTCGGGCAGAGTACTCGTACACCGAGTCTAGTGGGACGGTTTCAGAGTTTGCCTCCCAGTGGGCGTTAGGCGGGGTGCTTTGCTCGGTATCCACCAATCAGGGTTCTTCAGATTTAACCCTTCTGTTTTAAGTGCACTTCATCAGTGCACTTGTTGGGTTCATTTCATTTTTGTTTGACTGGTTTATCTTTGTTCTACTTGGTAACAAGTAGAATTGCTGTTCAACTGAATTGGCCGGCTTCGCCGGCCAATCAGTTTCAAACCAGATCAAAATAGAATCCCCTCTTACAGAGGTAAAAGGAAGGGTTCACAGTGTAGTGTAGAACTTGCATTCATTTGGTTTTACCTTGGCATTGGTATGCAGGCTTATGACGCTTTGGCCAAAGGGTTAACTAAATAACCAAGTATTTAATATTATTATTATTGAAGTATTTTACTTTATACTTTTCATCATATATGTTTTGTCAATGGGATGTAGCATTGGGCACCCCCTGTCCCGTGTGTATGCAGTACCCGTAGTCACTCTAGAGCGTAAGAAAGAGGGCTACATCTATATTTCCAAATTATTATGCTATTAAGATAAACACAATTTGGTCTTTTTATATATTTTTTTTAGCAGACAAATTATACATACTTATTGGTACGTATTATGTGATACTGAAGAGACAAGTGCAGGTGTGAGAGCTGTATCTTTAAGAAACCGAGATTCTCTCCAGCTTAGATACATGGTCACAATTGCTACATTCCCACTGTTCCCTCTTTTGTTTGCTCTTGTGTGACAGCCAGAAATCAACGGGAGCTCTTTCTCATGGTGATTAGAAAACAGCCTAACATAAGATGATCTTTCTTTCCTTTCTTCCTTCCTTCTTTTTTTTCCCCCCTTCCTTCCGTAAGCCTTGAAATAAATATTGAGTAAGTTGGAAGGATTGAGACGCATAGCTCCCACACATATTTAAACAAAAGAGGTAGAGGAAGACTGATGAACAACAACAAAAAGGACAGTGTGTGAGCCAAATCGGCTTCTGATGTGAGGGGTCTGTCCTGGATGCTGGTGATAGTGAAAGCTGCTGTTGGATTTCCACAAAGCAGCTGCAATTAGAGCTTCATCTTTGTCTTCGTGTATATTTCTCTCTCATACTTCCATCATGTATTGGAGGACCTTAAGAATCACTCTGCTTTGAAGATCTTGAACGGAATAAACTGGGGAGATAATTGGAGCTGAGAGCCAAGCGTGCTTATTTATCAATAGATCCCTCTTCAAGTAGGTAAGTGAAAAAACATAGCTGCTAATTAATCTAAGGGCAATTGATCATTTATGCTCTCATTGTTTCTGCGATTTAAACTTTATATTGTAAACCTGTCATGCCTGTAATTATGGACGTGATTGTGGGTTGTTGTGGAAGTGATTTTGGTTTTTATACCGTGTCAAGTTTTTTGTTTTCTATATGGCCTTATATTGTCAGTGAATGATACCTTCCGTACAATATGTTGTAGGTCAAACGGGATTTAAATGAACCTATACCTAAAAGTGGTGATACTGGTTTCTAAAATTATTCTGTGAGAAAGCTTAGGGAAGGCAAATATTGTTGTTGCTAAGGACAAGGGCTGCTTGAGGATAAGAATGTCACATATAGACATAGCCTGTGCTCATTTGCTGAAAATGGATTGTAGAGTAAAATTTGCAAACATTCTAAATGTAGGCTATATGCTTGTTGAAAATTTACTGGGAAATGTTGAATTATTTTTTGGAAAGCAAACTACATCAATGAGCGATATTACTGAAGTGTGTATGATGTGCTAACAAATTCTATCAGAGTGTATCGTGTTACTTATATCACCATTCTCAAAAAATTGTCATACTTTGTGTATAGTAGATGCAGGAATGAGCATGTTATACTTATACTTTATGTGAATCAATAAACATATGTTATACAGTACCTTCGTACAGATTTGCTATAGACCCAGTGTGAAAACCTATGATCAAAGTGAGGATTTTCTCGGTGTTATACAGTATGTGTTTAAAGCAGTGATTCATTTTTACATTGTACAAGTACACCTGCTGCAAGAAAATAATTGTTCTGAAGACTCCTAATTAAACTTATTGCCTACTCATCAGACTATGGCTAACAAAACTGTTTGACTGATCCAAGCAGTGTTGTGTCCTGAACTTGTGGGCAACACACTTAATAAGGTCCCAAACTGCACCTCAGTGTGTACAGATGTAGCAGCCGTTATTGCTCCCACTGGCGCATTGTGGGACAACAAAATGCGCTAGCGGGAGCAGACTCCATTGTGAAACAATTAGCCGCATGTAAAAAAGAGGCGGGGGCCAACACACTATTAACTTGCTGGCGCGCTGCCAACCGGTACAATAGCACATGCTACATCTGTAGCTGTCAATCACGACGGAAGCAACATGAATGTTATAAATGCGGTCAAGCCTACTTTTGTGGGGAAATTCGCATGCACTTATTTTTGCAACACAATGTTCCTCAGGAATTATGAAATTATTAGGAATCTGACAGGAATTAAATGCTGTTCTGCTACTTGTTCCTTACTTCAAGCAGGAATACCTACTGAAGTTTAGATACAAATGAATTCTTCACTTATGGTAGCAGCTTTTCCCCCCCTACCAAAACACCAGTACTGTAGATGTTATCCATTAGATATTTTTTTTATTCTATCTTAGATTAAAATATATTGGTCATTAAAAACATTGGTCATTTAATTAAAGAGGAAGGTACTGCAACAGATTCAGATTAGTTGAAGAAATTAGTCAGAAATTCTGCCTACCCAAGTCCCATTATTTTTTGCAACCTTAAAGCCATTAATTATTGCAAACGTTTAAAAGTTTGTAGCATTTCTTTATTCAAAACTAATAAACTTGATACATTATTTCCGGCATGTCAAAGGGATAGTTATTCTGTCACTAATATGTCGATTTTATTAAGCAATAAAAACTATGAAGGTCTACTGGACTGCTTGTTGAAAGGCCAAATAAAGTTTATAAGGTAATTTTAGTGGAAACATGGAGAGAACCCCAATTCAAAATCTTCTACAGGATGTGAACAGTATTTTGGACTAAGTATTTAATCTCAATTAATAAATGCTATTTAATGCTACAAGTGTGATTTGGCAAATCCGGATCTCAAACATTGTTTATGGACGTTCTCCACGATAAGTCCATTTTGGTTTGAGACCTTAAATTATAGCCAAGAAATCAAAAAAATAAAAATGTTAAAGGACCCCCTTGTCCTTCTTTTGGTAACATATATAATTGGCGAGAGCTATTGTGTCTGGTTGAAAATGAAACAATAAACTTCCAATATATGAGTTGCCAAAGCCTCATACAGTGTACCCATTATTTGACACCTGAGCTACTGTAGCTGAGAAAAAGGAAGTCCACTTTTTACAATGATTATGGGAGTTTGTGGTCTTGCAAGTGTGATGGTTGTGTCTCTCTTTTTTTTTTTTTTTTTTTTTTAGCCTTTTGAAATGTTAGTAGGTATGTAGAGCAGGGGTGGCCAACCTGACTGGGAGTTGGAGACACAATTTATCAGTGTCATTGTCAAGGGACCGAAAAAAAAAAAAAATCAAATGAATACATCATTTATTATACAGAACTCTCCCCCTCCTCACATTCACCTTCTTTCTGCTCACACTCACCTCCTCTTTCCTCTATCACACTCTCTCCCCCTCCACCCCATTCAATTACCCCCCCACTCCACTAAATTCTTCCACCTCCCACTCAATTCTCCGCCCCACACAAAACCACTCAATCACACACACACAATCACACAACTCTTCACATTTTTGCTTGGGTCACTGTCTCTTGTCCCGCGTTGATGAAGTGGTTCTAGAAGACACCCAGGTTCCAATGCTGCAATTTACAAGACCAAAATGAATTTAGATGGGTTTGCTGCTTTAGGTCTCGCTCAAACAGAACACGATGCGACATGCGCGCGCTTACGTGCTGAAGAACTGAAGAAGAAGTTCATAAGCGGCTGGAAAATTAAAGTAAACAAGGCACCTGGGCCCGATGGCAGACATCCAAGAGTTCTTAAGGAGTTAAGTTCAGTAATAGCCAAACCATTATATTTCATATTCAAGGACTCCATTTCCACAGGCTCAGTACCACAAGATTGGCGTAAAGCAGATGTGGTGCCTATATTTAAAAAGGGAGCTAGATCACAACCAGGGAATTACAGACCTGTAAGCCTGACTTCAATAGTGGGGAAACTACTTGAAAGTTTAATACAGGATAATATTCAGGAATACCTAATGGAAAACAAAATTATTAGTAATAGTCAGCATGGATTTCTGAAGGATAGATCATGCCAAACTAACCTTATTTGTTTCTTTGAGGAGGTAAGTAGGAATTTAGACCAGGGTAATGCAGTTGATGTGGTCTACTTAGATTTTGCAAAGGCTTTTGATACGGTTTCACACGAGGTTGGTGTACAAAATAAAGGAAATTGGACTCAGTAATAATATATGCACCTGGATTGAAAACTGGTTGAAGGATAGACAACAGAGGGTTGTCATAAACAGAACTTTTTCAGGTTGGGCTAAAGTCGTGAGTGGAGTACCTCAGGGATCGGTACTGGGATCCCTGCTTTTTAACTTGTTTATTAATGACCTTGAGGTTGGCATCGAGAGCAAAGTCTCCATCTTTGCTGATGATACAAAATTGTGTAAGGTAGTAGAATCAGAGAAGGATGTAATTTCTATTCAGAAGGACATGGAGAGACTGGAAATGTGGGCAGGTAAATGGCAGATGAGGTTTAATACAAATAAATGTAAGGTTATGCATTTGGGATGCAAGAATAAACAGGCGACTTACAAATTAAATGGGGATACATTGGGAGAATCCTTGATGGAGAAGGATTTAGGAGTGCTTGTAGACAGCAGGCTTAGCAATAGTGTCCAAAGTCATGCAGTAGCTGAAGGCAAATAAGATCTTATCTTGCATTAAACGGGCAATGGATGGAAGGGAAGTAAACATAATTATGCCCCATTACAAAGCATTAGTAAGACCACACCTTGAATATGGAGTACAATTTTGGGCACCACTCCTTAGAAAATACATTATGGAAATAGAGAGAGTGCAGGAAGAGCCACCAAATTAATAAAAGGGATGGACAATCTAACTTATGAGGAGAGGCTAGCTAAATTAGATTTATTTACATTAGAAAAGAGGCGTCTAAGAGGGGATATGAGAACTATATACAAATATATTCAGGGACAATACAAGGAGCTTTCAAAAGAACTATTCATCCCACGGGCAGTACAAAGGACTCAGGGCCATCCCTTAAGTTTGGAGGAAAGGAGATTTCACCAGCAACAAAGAAAAGGGTTCTTTACAGTAAGGGCAGTTATAATGTGGAATTAATTACCCATGGAGACTGTGATGGCAGATACAATAGATTTGTTCAAAAAAAAAGTTGGACATCTTTTTAGAAAGGAAAGGTATACAGGGATATACCAAATAAGTATACATGGGAAGGATGTTGATCCAGGGATTAATCCGATTGCCAATTCTTGGAGTCAGGAAGGAATGTATTTTTCCCCTTAATGGGGTTTTTTGTTTGCCTTCCTCTGGATCAATAAGTAAGTATAGATATAGGATAAAGTATTTCTTGTCTAAATTTAGCAAACAGTAGGTTGAACTTGATGGGCGTATGTCTTTTTTCAACGTCATCTACTATGTAACTATGTAACTATGGCAAAAAAAAGTGACATCTCCCACCATTTCACAATTGCAAATCAATGGCTAATTAACACTAATTTCTATGACATACCGCTTATTGGTATCACTAGGACTGTTTAATGCTGAATTAATACAATTTTCATGTATGCAAATATGTTGAAAATCGACACCCATTTATGAATAAATAATTCATAGTGAATACAGTGGTAATTCTAAAAAAAAATCACTTCTATTTCTTAATAACACCATTTTTTAACACAGCTATATAAACCTTTAGTGAACCTAGACCATGTATTATAGCAAGCGCTTGCGCGCATGACATTGCGCGTGCATGCGGCGCACACGTTTTGTGTGTATAGTGTGATACCCTCACTGTCGTCTAGGTGCTGGAATAGGGAAGCTATGGGACTTTCCAACACACAGAGAGTTAATCTCCTAGAGAAGCCAGCAGCAGCTGGCTAATTGAGCAGGCTAAACTCCTGATTGCTCATGGAGTTTTAAAAGTCAGGAAGTGACTATATATAAAGAGAGACTGACTGCTGTTCCCAGAGAAGGGGGACATAGAAGAGTTCTCCCCAGCCATGTGAAGCTGACACAGTCCCCTCTCGCTGGACGGTGGCCGTGGAGCCTGCTGGGACTGCCTGGGTTGATAATTCCAGGAAGAAGGAAGGATGAGAGACCGTGCTAAAGCGGGGATGTCCTGTCCTTAACATTGGACTTACAGAAGAGAGCTTCTCTGAGCTCTCGTGGGGCTGAGCTCCCCTAGGAAAGGAGGCCGTGCTGAAGCAGGGACGTCTGCTCCAAACCCTGGAGTAACAGATAAGCTAAACACTTTATTGCTGTGTTCAGACACTATATGTTCAGCTATAATAGTACCTGTTTGGGGTGGCAACCAGCTTAGCTGTTCATCCAGGTAGTAAGGGTTGAAGCTGAATGTTTAGTTAGTCTCCTAAGAGGAGTAAGAGTTTCTTGTATGATTTTGTTTTGAATTAAAGGGATGTTGGGCCTGTTAGTATATTATTTAGAAAAATACTACATTTCCTGCCTTAAATCTGGACAAAATATTCTACGCTATGACAGACATCACAATAGATAAACTGATGATGCGCGCGACTAGGAGGCGTGGCCATGACGTCACAAGGGTAGGCTTCACTGTGATTGGCTCACAGTGTCGTGGCACGGCAGCCGCTGGAAAATACTAATTTCTTTGTCATTCCACACAGCTGCCACGCCATTCCACACAGCTGCCACGCCAACGCTGTCTGCCATGCGCATGTGTGCGCATGCTCTTAGTATAATACAAGCCTGACACAAGTGATGCAAAACAGATTCAAATTCCCCGATAATTTTGCTTTAGAGATGCATGTCAGTTTAGCAGCTTTACTTGATGAATGTAAGCTAGCAGTGCAATTTTCATATATCTGTTCAGTGCGTAAAAGTAGTTTTCACTTGCATATACTATATTTTAATCAATATTCAATTTTCTTTAATATGTATGAACATAAACATAAGACTCTAGGTATTACATTGCTTGCATAGACATAATACTTTTTTTTATTTTTATTTTAATTAAGATACACAATGCGTGTTAGATTGCCAATATAATATATTGGCATCAAATTAAAGATATTCACATAAAAAAAACACTTACTATGATGCAGTGTGAAAAAAACAGACATCTGTTCTCCACACACTGGGATGTAAGGAACAGCATTGCTTGGATAACATATCACCATGCTGCCTCAGTTGCTATAGCAATTCCAAACCAATGAATGAACCACATCACAGAGAGTGAGGGGAGTAAGTGTGACATTGATTCAGTTGTACACCGGAATATGTGGGAGTGAAATTTGTCAGGACACAATTTCTGGTAGGGAATGCAATTTCTATTTATTAGAGTTATCACAGCTGTGCATATTTATTTTCATACTGTAATCCTCACAACATGTTTTTATAGTTTAACGGCTTTGCATGCTTTAGATAAAATAGCAATCAAAACTGCATGTGTTTTTCCTGCATCATCAATCCAGTCTTTTTCTCGATTTGGTGATGCCTTCAATTTCTAGATATTTTCAGCAAAATTCTGGCATGCATTATATATGTAGATAAACACGAATCCAAGAACACTTTGAAAATGGGAGTTTAAAGGAACATAATCTTGGATATGTGAAATGTAACTTTTCCACTGATTCTAGATTCTGCACCATTTATTTTAATTGAACGAACAAAATAGATTTATTAACGTGCTGAGCACACAATCCTATTTTTGAAGTCAAGGTAATTTTATTGTATTAAATTGCAAATAAACGGATATGAACTTTTATATAGATTTCAGATGTATTCTCAGAATGAATTTGCTCAATTGAGAAAAACTACTGCAACATTTAATGTGAGTTTAAAAATAATAACATTTACTGTATTATATGCTTTGTTTTTGTGCATGGGTTGTAAATATTCAGTTTGTCTACCACAACATTCCTTTTTGTGTATTGCATTTAAATTATTTTATCTTGTAAACTGGTGATTCACTTATCCTACAATATTTATATCTGAGCTATCATTCTTCATTACGGTTTTGTCAAGGTAAATTGTATTTGTTGAAATGTTTAGAATCCGTTTACATCCCCTCCACCTAGGTGGGAATTTCAGCTCAGGGCACGCAAGATACTTACCTCCGTATGTGCTGCCAGATAAAGGGTTAAACATTTTGGTCTACATATATGTATATATAACACATGTGTAAATACAGTATGATAAAATATTTACTTCTAAATATATATATATATATATATATATATATATATATATATATATAATAAAAGTATTTACCTTTAATATACATTATATAAACCTACACATATACGAGAGGAATGAGAACATATATCCATAAATCATGGGGTTTTTTTGATGATTGTTCCTAAACAATCCTAATTGCTACATATATTTACAAATACCAACATTTTGTATCTGCTTATATTTTAAATATAATATTTATTTGGTATTATTTAGACTTATATTATCACACTTGTTGACAAAGTCTATGGCTGCATGATTAAACATGGTGCCCTTGCTCTGAGGGAGTGTTCAGGGGCTGTTGTTGTCAGTCAATTCCGATGCGAGGTCACTGCAAAGTACAGTAGCCCATCATGCAAATGTTGCCATAAGCTGCAAAGCAGTCTTTTAGTGTAAAGGCCTATGTACACTATAGGGGGAGGTTTATCAACATAAAGAATGTGCGAATAGAAGTGTGTTTTGACACATTGCACCATTTTCTATTTGTGTCATATGTAAAACAGGTTTTCCTACATGTGACACAAATTGTTTGCCAAACATATATATCCCCCCTCAGACCTGGCAGATTTTCTTATGCAAATACAGGATAAAAGTGACACGCAAGTCACTGGGACAGAGTTTGATACATTTCATTATAATCTATGTGTCATGTAATTCATACCATTGACACTTCCCAAATTGCAAGTTTACACACAAGCCAAAACTTGAAGCAAAGACCTTAATACATTGATACACAGAGATGGAAGATGAAAATGACACAATTGCATCTATTTTGCCACAAATTTGCTGTGTATGTCACATCAATCTTGTTTAATGATACAACTCAACAGAGTTGTGCAGGAGGACAATGTAAAGTAAAATTGATGTAAATATTGTCTTTTACGCCGTGTACCTTAATACATTATTATATCAAGCTCTTGGCTGCAATTTTTGGCCCATGTGTGTAAGCTTGCAATTTGGGGAGTGTCAAACTTTCTATTTTCTAAGAATTTGCACCAGATGTAAGAAACGTACATATGACACAACTGGGCTACAAATAAAAATGGAAATGTGTAAAGACACCGTTTCATTGCTCTAAAAAGTAAAATTGTATTGTTTTGCTCATAGGGCTAGATTACTTAAACGTCAATACAGCTGCATTAAAATTTGGCATTAAACAGTGCTAGCAATACAAATAAGCAATAACTCATAGAAATCCACGTTAATCAGCACTACTGTAATTCAGCAATTGTGGAGGGTTTATGCAAAAGGGGTTTCTTCCAAAACGGAGAAAATTATCTAACCCATTTAATGCCCGAGGCGAACAATTACATTGTTATCCTTCGGACATCAGAGGTTAATATAATGCAACGGTGCGCAAACTGGGGGGCTGGAGATTTGTCTGGGGGGGCGCGAGCGGTTGCAGAGGCCCCACACTCTTCCCCCAAGGCATTTAAATTAGATGCCAGGGGATCGCGATAGGTCCCTGCAACACTCCACTTACCTTGCATCAGCCGGCTGTGTGATGCATCACCATGGCAACACAGCATCAAATGACACAGCGGGGCCATGTGACGTGATGTCACACGGGTCATTTGACGCGGATGCAAGGTGGAGGGGGGGGGGGCGCGAGAACTGGGGCAATCAAGACAGGGGGCCCAGCAGCAAAAGTTTGCACTCCCCTGATATAATGTATAAAATAAATCCAAATTATACTGTTCATACAGAACATTCATATGTGTACGTATTACACCTTTAAAGCTGCAGCTCAAGCTGTCATTTTTTTTTTTCAAAATATATATTTTTTTCATTCAATATGTCCATCAATACAATCTACATACTGACAAGTAATTACCTAAGTTACTGAGCGATCTGTTCTCCTTTAATCAATCGCTAAAGATTCGGCTCAGGGTTCACTAAATGCATCCTGTGTCCTCTTCTGCATCATGGACAGCCAAAGTTCTGTGAGGAAGATCATGTGACCAGGCAGGCACTATATTCAATTGGAGGGCAGGGCTCAAAAAGGTGATAGTGTTTCCGAAGGGGAAGGGGATGTGACTTTGTAAATGCTTGCTATAGGAATCAAAATGCTTGTTACATTAGAATACATTAAAAACGTCTTTTAAAATTGTTTATTTTTTTATTTTTTTTTAATGCTACAGTACAAGTATTTTCTCATCGTACAGAACTGATTTATTTAAAAAAAAACACATGTACGATATTGTTTGAACTGCAGCATTAATGCCCTACGTCATGATTTGCTGGATACTTATACTACTAAGGGGTTAATATATGAATGTTCTACATGTAGCGCTGTTTCCCTTACCCTATGGGAGATGTGGCGGCTACTGAGTGTATGGTGCTTTACCTGTGGCTCACAGGAGGCGTGAACCTCCGCCGCTAGGAGCCTGGGGTGTACCTGATCCGTCTAGTGACAGCGCCGCCACCTATGAGGGATCCTAGCTATACTGGATAACCCTGTCACAGGACAATGTACCCAGTAACACACACCCGAGTATAGTATAACGGTATTTACTAGGCACAGACTTAGAACACACATAAAATATGCCACAACACCTTAAAATACATATATTGGTATACCCACACAGTATTACCACAGTACTTGGGTGCAGGGGAACCAGTGTCCCAGTGTTCAGGGCACAATAGCCAATTGTATCCCAAGTGTGTGACAGCGCTGCCCACATGAATTGTTGGTGCACTTATATTTATACCTTACCAGGTGCTCCAGCCCCTGGGTGCCGCTGGGTACTAACACACAACCGATCAGTCTGAACACCTAAGACCCGCCTCCGCGTGGGGTGGTATCCAGTTGGAGGGTTCCACCTTAGAATTGTCTCTGGGTTGATGGCCTGGTCTGGTCCCAGATGCAGGCCGCGCACACCGAGTGGGTCCATCACAGTTGTGCTGGCTAACGTTAATGTGCTAAGGGGAGCGTCCCTGTCTTGGAGCCTTCCCTACAGCACACAAGCTAATAGTGAGGGGTCTAGCTGAGACCTAAAGGGATATTCTGGCCTAGTCCAGTGGAGCACTTCTCCCTGGACCTTATATATCCCCTTGCTGTCCTGCTTCCGACTGGCGTTCTCCTCAGCTTCTACCGACACTTGCTTCTGCCGGCATTCTAGGGACCCTATTGGCCATTCGTTCCCATGTGACCTGCAGTCCCTAAGGCTGTTGGAGGCTGTAGTCCTTTGTAGAGCCCTTGGAGTAATGGCGCCGCTCCTTTAATGCACTGTGCATGCGCGGGGTGTAGTAACATGGCCGCCACAACTCGGTGTATCCTCTGCGCATGCATGCATTGGCAATTACATTTTTTCCCTACTCCTCCCTCTTTTATTTATTTTACTACACAGAAGAAAAGGCCAACAGGGTTACCCATTATTCTTCCACCCCATAGGAAAGTTGTTCAGAAAGTGCTTTTACTAGTATTTTCCTTAAGAAAGGCTTGCTACTGATTCCAGTCAATTATATACAGTATAAAAATGATCTGAATACAGATAACCCAAATGTTAGCACAAAACATAGAACAAACTACATTATGTGATGGAAGGCACATTACTCACTGTTTTTCTTTACTTGTAAATATATCACGCTGTAACACAATACAGTACATCACTATGCAATTTCTGTGATTGGTGAATTGATCTAAAATGACAAAAAATGAAGTGTATTACTGAGTGTTTTATTTGAAGGTATTCAGACATATCTAAAGTGTTTTCCATAATAGGGTTAACAATCTAGCGTAATATGTAAATTTATAGCATAACCTTTTCTATAGTAGTTAATCTAGGGACAACAAGTAGCTACTGTAAATAGCACTCATATATGAAGCTTTAATAAATAATTATATTGTCTGTTTATGTTAAGGATAACTAATTTATCAAGTTTTGTTGATAGAATGGCTAGACCATAAAACACTGAGTAATCTCATGTCTATCTGAAACAAATGATCTACTTGGATCCACGGTTTAGCATAGTCTAGCTTTTTAAATCTTCTGAATTGTTTTAGGGTTGTTTATAGTCTTTTTAAAGTTCATATGTACTGTAGGTGTGTGGTTGACAATATCTAACTTTGCTTAATCAGTCTATAATGTTGGGAGGAGGGCAAAGTACTGTAAGGTGATGAGGGGCCTATACATTGCAGCCATTTTCTGATTGCAAAAAAATAAATACGAAAAAGCCATCTTTGTTGCAGGAAGGTGTTTTATGGCATAGAAAGGCTTAATAAATGTGGCCCTTTATGTGCTGCTAATAAAACACAGTAACACAATATTAAGGTGGTCTTAAAAATTTGCAAATGCCTGGATATTTTTGTCGAGTCTCTTACTTACGCTTGATAAACATCATCAGCAGAGGCCTTTATTTCCATCTCTCCCAAACTTTGTCCAATAGCTCCTTTGTTCATTATAATACATGGCACCAACTATCCAATCACCATAGCCTGTTTCTTACTTTAGGTGTTACACTTTTTTTCTGTCACTGCTGCTAAAAGTAATCTACTGTACTACTAATAGGTCTCCATGTCTTTCTACTTTCTCCCTTGCAATCTATCCAGGATGCAGCAGCTAAAATCATTTAACTGTACCTCTGAACTGCTTCTGCTCCCCTCCTCCTGACACACCTCTCTGTCTTCCCATCAAACCTGACATCACCTACAAAGTTCTTCTCCCTATTATACTTTCAAAGCCTCTGCAACTGCCTCTTTCCTTCCATCTAACTTCTCCTCCGGCCTCGTCTCATCTCTGCGACATCAGGTTGCCATGACAACGTCACGCCTCTATGTCATATAACCCCGCAACGTCGCTGAGAAGAGGAGATGCCGGAGCAGGTAAGAGGACAGTGCTTTCCCCCAGCACCGAGTCCAGCTTTATTTCAATTCAAGTCAGCTCTGCCTTCTCTCTATTTTCTGGTCAAATCTAAAATCACAGCTTCTGAATAAAGCTTTTCAACAACCTGCGTTTTACTTCTCCCCATACCCACAAATGCCCTTACCAATACTCCTGGACCGGCACTGCCATCCACTGCAATTGCTCTTTCCCCTGTTGTCTGTGTATGTCTTCCAACATACCACTTAAGTTCTAAGCTGTCTGGGAAAGGGATTTGTATTCCTATAATGTGTTTTTAATGTCCGTATCCCTTATTGCATTATAATTCCCTGTATTCTAGTGTCTTTTTTTGTAAAGCACTGCTTTCATTGTCGGTGCTATAGAAGTATAAATATACATACATGCATATACACTTAAGTAGTGAATATATTCTAATATTAGTGTCTCGGTGAAAGCCCTGCAGATGGTAATTATCCCTCCTACAGAGTTTTTAGTGTTGTTTTGGCAGTTTCATACTTCAAATCATTTTATATTGAACCAATAATAATTGTTCCATTTTTTCTCAGTTGCCGTTAACTCCTTCAGTGCCTGAGGTTCCTGCCACCTCCTTGGCCATTGCCCCTCCATCACTAGCAATCACGTGATCTGCCTCTCCTGAGTGCTCATGCACTACATTTTTCTTTCTGGTGATTCAAAGAAAAAGGGAGGTCATTGTGCCAACGCCCCCCTAGAAAAATGAGCAAAAACTAATACCGTATAGCCTACATCATAAGGGTCTCCAGTACGCCTGAAGGAGTTAATGCAGCAATTCCCTCCCACTCCCACACCCTCACTAATGAGTTTCACGTCATATCTTGCTATCTGAGCAGGTTCTGCTATTTTGATTTAGTTAAATATCATGATTGATTTTCTTCATCTCTAGTATCTAACGTAAACTTTACACTAAACTGATCATCAGATTTAACAAATAAATACAGTTTTGGAAAGAGATCACTTGAATAAAAAAAATTAAATGCAAAAGATAATAGCGATCAGCACTGACTGCTGTTTCAGCCTTTTTGAGTGCTTGAATGTAGCACGCTGATGCTGCAACATCTCCTCTGACACGTCGATAGTCAGGAGTGATCACATGATCGTGGTGTCACCGATGATGTGAATGCACCAGGAGGAGTCCTATTAAATTCAGATTGCACACAGTGATCTCCCCTAGCAAAGGAGCAAAAAACCCAAGACATAGCTACTATGTCATGGGGCTGCTGGTGCCCCAGAATTCAAGATGTGATAGCCACGTTATGGGGCAATCAAAGGGTTAAAATAGAACATAAAGAATTGACTTAAACATAGTTTGATGTCATTTAATCATTTGCCTGATTCCATTGTTGTACAAAGACAAGAATGTATGCCCATTGTTGTGAAGCAACCAGAGAATGTGATTTAGAGGCAGTCCAAGCTGGTCGTTTTTTTCTCTCAATATTTTTCTTTTTTTTTTTACATATGATTGTAGCAGGGGGTCTCGGCACTGAACCCGACTAATTTTAGCTCCGTGGAACCCCTGCTTCCGGAGATACTTACCTCTTTAGGGGATGCCGATAGCTGCTCTGGCTCGGCTACCAAGGTTCACATAATGGCCACTCTTCAAAACTCCTGCGCCCAGCAGGCCAATAGGAAGCCACAACATCACCTGGTGCTGCTTCCTATTGGCCCACATGATGTGAGAGCTTTAACCTTGCAGGAGATGCTGGCACACCCTTGAGGTATCACTGGAAGCAGGGGGTCCCTGGGAACTGATATTAATGGGGTTCAGCTCCAGAGACCCCCTTCTTCAAAATCTATGTTAAAAAATAAGAATATAAAAAACGGCTTGGATTACTCCTTGTTATTCCCCTTTCATACTGTAGCTAGGCAAATACATTAAATGACAAAGGGAAATAAGTACCAACTATAATCTTGATTTAGAGTTTTCTGTGTGACAGATTGTGCTATTAGATTTTTTATCAGTCTCTTCAGCTTCTAAAAAAGGATCATTCGAAAGGATTTATTTACACAGTGACAGCAGAAATGAATGAGTTCTAGTGCCTATGGTGTGGAGTTCTACTGGAAACATTGGGTCAATGTGTTTATTAATTACCTATTGATATGTTTTTTTTGCTAGTAGAAATATTAACCCTTTTACAGCTGACAAATATACTTTGAGACTGTGTGATTTATATTAACATTCAATTCAGTTATTTGTTAATTAGGTAGCATCGGAAATACTGGAGTATTTTCTATTAGCATAAAAATAATGGAAAAAGAAGTGGCTTGCAAATATGAATATTTATGAAAACACATCACTAACCAATGCACATTTATAAACCTCTAAGGATACTATTGCAATCCTTGCCATTGACTGTCAGCATAAACAACAGAATGCAAACTATCATAGTATATGAAAATAGGCACTCTAACCGCAAATGTTACTTGACAAATAAAGTGGTATTTGCTGAAAGTGTACCTCTCATTCCAATTATCTGTGTACACCATCACAATCAGTCTTAGTTTCAGTGGGAAGTGCTACCAGGATTGTGCAGTTGGCAAGCCAGTTTTGCACCTTTTACCTTCCTACGGTTAAAGGTACAGGGCGTAATGGGATCATTGGTATATGATAAGCCTTATCTGAATTTACAGGGGATGAAGGAGACACATGACCCATGTTTCAAGTAGTACTTAGGATTTTATTTAATCAGTGTTCTTTTAGCAGGCCAGTGTTACACCATATAGAAAATAACACACCTGCATAACAAGTTATTAAGTTTGAAGTACATCTATCTTATTACTAGTGGGAAATAGTTCCATGCACCTGGCACTTCAGCTTTGCTATCAACCTACCTCAAAAGGAATGAGGGGCAGGGCTCTGTGTTAACCAGAAATACCGGACTCTCTGAAATGTAGCACAAGAGTCAGACAAGAAGCAGGTTCAGTTTTTCATTGTAAGGCTAAAGCAAATGTAGTTTTTTATATGTGTGATGGTGTTGGAGTTTCCATTCCATCCAATTGGTTTGTGAAGTAAACAAGACCACAGATCCAATGGGAACAATTGATTCAACACTCTGAGCCATCTTCTGTACTTTAAATCATAGTTGGGCAACTTTAGGACAGGTCCACCATATGTGTAACATAGTTCCTTGTTGAACGCAACCCTTTGGGCATAAAGGAGAAACACCAGGGAACATGATAGCAAGCTTAACATCGGTTAGATTCCTATAAAATAACACTTTAAATGTTTTTTATTTAACAGTTGGACAAATTGAGAATTTAGAAACTGACTCAAATATATCCTCACATTCTAGTGTACAGTTGGATTCTAGTGTACAGTCAAGGTCAGACTCCCATAGACATATATTTGAGCTTTTATTGGGAGACGTTAAGAAACGTTGAATTATACAGTGTCGAGGTGAGCCCTTTTTGGTTGGAGGGGCGAGACATTATTATTAGATCTATCTATATATCATGTTTTGATCATTTTAGTTGATTAAATCATTTATTATTAATAAAGGTTGTGTTTATTTGGAGCAGTTGAGCACACTGGACTCAGCGTGACAGCAGGTACTGTGGGAGTAGTGGGCTTGGGGGTAACTTTGGAGTGAGCTGGGTTGCTCTTTATTGGGGCGGTTGGCGGCTCCAGTTTATACCCCAGTTATTACCCCTCTCTCTAGCCTGCATACTGGTCTGCTTTGCTTATAGACCGACTATTTATGATGTGCCATTTTTTATCTGATTGGTCATATACCTTTGATTCTCAATAAGGATTCTATATTCTGTGCAAGCAGCCCTTGAGCACTGGCTGTGAGTGTGCTATCCCATTCTTTTCCATTACATTATGGCCTTTCAAACTAGGCCTGGGTTGTAAAGGACTGAGGTTATCTCCAATCAAAATCTGTGTTGTCAGAGATGTGATTAAAATATGACTTATCCTGGTGGTTACAGTATCACTGATAGCTACTACAAGTGAACTATGTATAGTTTGGAAGTCTGCAGATGTGTCCCAGATTATGGACTGTCAGTTACAAAGGAAACCTTACATTCTTGAAATATCAAAGAGAGAGGTGACAGATAGGTCACAACTGAGACTGAGCGCTATTTTAAATATAAGATATCATTGGCCTGACATACTGTATATTTGTAACCGTTGCAATGAGACAAATCAAATAATGCCAAACATTTCATGTTTAACAGGTGCAAAAAACAAATTCTGTTTATCCTGCAAAAATAAATGTTAGGCTGCCAAATTTGCAGGCATGTATGTTAAGTAAAGGCAGGGAAGGGTTAAAAGGAACAACCCAAAAGAATTCCTATTTGCACTCACCTATACTATTAAATGGTTGGGAAATATTCAATCCCTGGGTAAAAAACCCATATACCATTTAGTGATATACAGTAAAAATAATTTATTAAACAGTTATGCAAAGACAAGTACAAATTGTTAAAAAGAACAGGGAATGGGTGACTCTTTTCTACCTTGACAAAGCGCAGGCGTGCAAAACGATCGTCGGTTTTATGACATCACACCGGTGACGTCATCAGTGAGTGCGGAGCGGAGAGTATTGTGCGAGCAGCTTCTGCCCAAGATACCAGGTTGTATATGGCTGGGCTAAGACTGCAGCGGGGGATTGTAGATTTCTACACCGTACTGCAGAGCTGTTCTGTTGCTTTGCTGACAACGCTGTAAACGTATTGATTGATGGTTTGTCTCCAGCCTAGAGGCTTGTTTGTCAGGACTCCACATGAGGGGAATTTGAGATAACATAGGGAATACTTCCAAGGGAGACCCACAACACATTCCCTGATTTAGGAGGCAGCTGCTATGTAATTTAGAGACACTGGCAGAATCCAGCTCTTAACTACTGGTGCAGTACAGCACAATTTCCTTCGAGATAGGACACAAATGCTTACGACATACAGGTTGGGTGTGTTAGAGGTCCTTTCCATGACTATGGTACACAAACACCACTTGTAGCATGCAAGAACGTTTGCACAATAGGAGGGTTATGCATTAGTCTGTGAGGATATACCAATAGGTATTTGTTGCTGTTAGCTGCGTGCTGACTATACTAGGTCAGATTGAGCACTCCACTCTCTGCACCCATTCCCTGTTCTTTTTAACAATTTGTACTTGTCTTTGCATAACTGTTTAATAAACTATTTTTACTGTATATCACTAAATGGTATATGGGTTTTTTACCCAGGGATTGAATGTTTCCCAACCATTTAATAGTATAGGTGAGTGCAAATAGGAATTCTTTTGGGTTTTTCCTTTTAACCCTTCCCTGCCTTAACATATGTTGATAATTCCAGTATGCACCTCCTATCTATATGTATATATTTTGCGTACATTTGGTGAGCGGCAATATCCTCTGTTTCAGTATATATGTATGTTAAGTACACCGACGCAGATGGCGTGTGTCCAAGCATTATCGAAAAAAAGGTTTTATATATACATATATGTAGCCCTTTTTGTGAACCGGCCTGACCCACCCAATTTCACATTGGCCCCTTGTGGTCTAACCGGTCCCTTTCCTTGCAGCACACCTCTTCTAAGGGACTACTGGTAACTGTATGACACCTGTGGCTCCAGGAGATCTGAGCCTCCGCTTGCTGGGAGCCTGGGGAAACCCTTACCATTTACCTGGTGCAGCGCCTCCACTTACCCAGGATCCCCGTTATGAAAGATAGCCCTGGGTAAGAAATACAATAACACACATATATAATACTAACACTTTATTGAACACACTTATAACACATTACATAACATCATGCTCTATCCGCATCACCTTAACCATATTACCTCAGCCCAATGTCTGGTGTTCCCACCCAGTGTCCTGTGATCCCCCACACCCAATGTCCCGTACTCCTACGGAGGTCGTGGGTGACTGCGCAGTCACTAAATTATCTATTAGGCCTGTTGGTGCACATGTGTAGAAATACCTTCCGAGCACTCCGATGCTCGGGCCTGCAACACTCTTCTAAAAGGGTCAGACGTGCGAAGCCTCCGTCTGATCCTATCCAGGTACTTCTCCCGGACCCCAACGAGGGTCCCACCGCTTCACGGGAACACAACCGTCTCTCGGTAACACACCGTCTCACGGGAACAGCAACCGCCGCTATCCCTATCTATCCCTAACGTGACAGGAACCCTAACCTAGGGCCTGTCCCTGATGAACCGCAACCTGGGGTGGCTTGGGGGAAATTTCCTAGGGCCTGTGGAGTAATAACCTGCCCCCCTCCCCTCGCTCATCCCAGTCCTATCTGTAACTCACTAACAACTAGGTACTAACTCCCAGATACTAACAGCCTGCAGCAGACACACAGCTAACACAGTCAGCCTGCAGACATCCACACACGCTGCACACACTGCGCCCAATACATGCAGCGTGCACACACAGCAAACAGTCCTACTCACACAATACACTGGAACCCGCAGCAAATCCACTGCACACACCCTGTGCCTATTTGCCAGTGCGCACAGCACTACCCGCTGTGGCACTGCCAAACCTGCACCTTTCACTCCTAAGGGTGACCTCCCTAGCTAGGGCCGTCCCTCTTCAGTTACCCCCTGCCCTTACCGGGAATTGGGGCCTGCCTGGGGACCTAAGGAGAACCCTTACCTGGTACAGGAGCCACTCGCTCCCTGCACCCTTCCTTCTCCTTCCTCTGCCTCTTCCTGACTGACGTGTGCAAAGCCCGGGAAATGTATCTCTTTTCCCGGGTTGAGCATCCTCCAGCCCTATTGGCCACTATCAGGCACCTGGTGCCTGTCTCCCTATGCCTCCTGGGAATTGTAGTTCCCAGGGGGCTGCCTGAGTATTGGGGCCACGTGCGCGCTTCTCCCGCGCATGCGCGAACGCCTAATGGCCGCCTCAACCTCCCTCTACACTTCCCTACTCTCGCGCGATCTCTCCCTAGCCCTGGGGTCCTATCTCGCGCTTGCCGGTCCCTGCGCATGCGCGAACCTACGCGCAATGGCGGCGCCCTCTCCTCCAGCCGCCGGGTCGGTGGCAACGCGATCGCGGCCTTAGCGACGGCCCGATCGCGTCCCCGGCAACCGGCCAAAGGTAGGGAAAGCCGCGCTGCTCCCTGCACTGGCCCCCACCTTCGCGAAGTGCCGGCGGGTCCGTCGCAGCCTCCGGCGGCACCCGCTATTGCACGGCACTCGCGGAGGGGGGCCAGTAAGTGAAAAAATACCTCGGGGCTACATTTATATATATATATTTTCTTCTTATATCTTAAAACTGTCATGATGGATTTATGACAGGGGTGGGTTTTATGTATGTTTCAATGCAGAAGATTTGGGCATAAAAGTTGGCATGTGTGAATAGAAAATCAGATTTCAACTAAGGGAGTGTCCATTCTGGAGCCTGTGAAATCTCAATTTCCACTCACGACACTTTGGGAAAAGATCTGATCAATATTAAACGATAACATAAGTTAGTTTCTTTGTTTATCTTTTATTTTAAGGAACTGGCTGAATTTATTGTAACTGTATGTTCTTGTAATAATCTTTTTCTTTAATCTAAGCACTGCATTTTATAATATTAAAGACACTTTAATAAGCAATACTTTGAGCTCTGAACCAATTGTTTGCATGCTTTGTAGAGAACAAAGTACATTTTTGGACACATTTTGTTACAACAGATATTTGTGCATAGTTTTTCTTTAATAAACAGTGACCTCTAGACCCTTGAAGATACTTATTTTGTTTGATACATATATTGACCAGGGTAATGCAGTTGATGTGGTCTACTTAGATTTTGCAAAGGCTTTTGATACGGTTTCACACAAGAGGTTGGTGTACAAAATAAAGAAAATTGGACTTAGTAATAATACTGTATATGTACCTGGATTCAATACTGGTTGAAGGGCAGACAACAGAGGGTTGTCATAAATAGAACTTTTTCAGGTTGGGCTAGGGTCGTGAGTGGAGTACCTCAGGGATCGGTACTGGGACACCTGCTTTTTAACTTGTTTATTAATGACCTTGAGGTTGGCATTGAGAGCAAAGTCTCCATCTTTGCTGATGATACTAAATTGTGTAAGGTAGTAGAATCAGAGCAGGATGTAATTTCTCTTCAGAAGGACTTCGAGAGACTGGAAACTTGGGCAGGTAAATGGCAAATGAGGTTTAATATAGATAAATGTAAGATTGTGCATTTGGGATGCAAGAATAAAAAGGCGACTTACAAATTAAATGGGGATAAATTGGGGGAATCCTTGATGGAGAAGGATTTATGAGTGCTTGTAGACAGCAGGCTTAGCAATAGTGCCCAAAGTCATGCAGTAGCTGCAAAGGCAAATAAGATCTTATCTTGCATTAAACAGGCAATGGATGGAAGGGAAGTAAACATTATTATGCCCCTTTACAAAGCATTAGTAAGACCTCACCTTGAATATGGAGTACAATTTTGGGCACCAATCCTAAGAAAATACATTATGGAACTAGAGAGAGTACAGAGAAGAGCCACCAAATTAATAAAGGGGGTGGATATTCTAATTTATGAGGAGAGGCTAGCTAAATTAGATTTATTTACATTAGAAAAGAGGCGTCTAAGAGGGGATATGATAACTATATACAAATATATTCAGGGACAATACAAGGATCTTTCAAAAGAACTATTCATCCCACGGGCAGTACAAAGGACTTGGGGCCATCCCTTAAGGTTGGAGGAAAGGAGATTTGACCAGCAACAAAGGAAAGGGTTCTTTACAGTAAGGGCAGTTAAAATGTGGAATTCATTACCCATGGAGACTGAGATGGCAGATACAATAGATTTGTTAAAAAAAAAAGTTGGCCATCTTTTTAGAAAGGGAAGGTATACAGGGATATACCAAATAAGTAAACATGGGAAGGATGTTGATCCAGGGATTAATCTGAATGCCAATTCTTGGAGTCAGGAAGGAATGTATTTTTCCCCTTAATGGGGTTTTTTGTTTGCCTTCCTCTGGATCAATAAGATAGATCAATATAGATATAGGATAAAGTATCTGTTGTCTAAATTTAGCATAGGTTGAACTTGATGGACGTACGTCTTTTTTCAACCTCATCTACTATGTAACTATGTAACTATGTTACTATGTATGACTGCGTTTATTTTTTGGTGGCGGTGGAAGTTAGACATGATTGCAACTGAGTAAGGGTAAATATTAACTCATTTACAGTACCTTGTGAAAGAGAAAGGTGGGGCAACCAGTTGGCTATGTGTATTACCCCGGTTGCATATATGTCACATGCTCAAAAGTGTGCTGTTCGTGACAGATGGTATTTTGGGACGGATTGAGGGGCGATATTGTTCACTTGAGGGACCTTTGAGAAGGTGAAAGTGGGTCAGCTAGATAGCTGTTGTAACCCTCCCTGATCGGCTCTTTGGGAGTTTATATCGGAGAGTTTCTGCTTTTGGCTTACACAGTGTGTTACTTTATCAAGGTGCTGGATCCATGCGGATGGTTATAATGTAGAAAGGATGGGTGCCAGGAACTTTGCAGTTATGAACAGAATGGTATTTATTTACATTTCATAGAAATACAGCTTCTTCCCCAGATGCATTACTTCATTCCTGGAGAGGCACATTCTTTGAACATTAGTTGGATACATAACTGATTATTCATTCTAGGGCATTCTCTTCTATTTTATTTTAGGTCCCTGCTTTGGCTACCCCTTTCCTCTTCACCAGAGAGGCCTTGCTATATGTGTTCTGCCATGGCATCCCATTTATGGCGCTTCAGTGCATGGGTGGCAGGGGTCGCAGGGGTGGCAGGGGTGGATTCTCTTATTTGTACCTCACTGATTCCCTTGGGGTGCTCACCAAAGGGATGAGTCAAGGGGCTCTAAGTTAATACTTATCTAGACTAGTTCCAGGGCTACTATTTTGGTAACCCCTAGGGGACAAAGACCATCCATCTGGAACATGTACTTCTTCTTATTTATACTAGTGGAGCCTAACTCCCAAGTCACTTCCCTACCTTTAAAACAAAGATAGGGATGTCTACCCTGTGTTACTTATTTACATTACTATATACATTTGAGACCCCTCCACTATCTGTCCTCCAGGGATCCGAGATTGAAGCAATTTTCAAATCTTATTTATAACCTAGCATCTCCTTCCCTTTCTCCATGCAGAAAATGGGCAGAGCTTAGTCTCTGCTGAGTCACCCTGGATCAGGAGCCAAATTCAGCACTTTTCAGAAGAAAGTGTGAAACCATGCCCCTGCCTGTTTACTTCACAGCATACTAAAGAAGGGGCTTTACTCTATAGTTATAGTTTAAAACCTTTAACCCCCTGAGTACATATGGTAATCCCAGAGGGGGGTTACACTGTGTATTAACCCTTGTCCCATATACAGGTCAATTGCTCACAGGTGTGTCATATGTGAAACACATGTTTAATTCCCCTCTAAGGGTAGTTACATCATTAAGAACAGACTTGGTGAAATTTTTTCTAGTCTATGAATTTCACCTTATGGAAATTAAGTCTAGCAGATGCTATTCTGATTCGTTTTCCCCTCAGGGGTGTATTGTGTGCAACCCAGAGGGGAGATAAGGAGGATACACCCCCGGAAATTTGTTTGGAAGTAATTCTCAATCTCTAGTATGAGATCTTCTCTAGGTCTTTCAATAGCGATTTATTCAGCCTCTAGGACCAAGACAGAGTTACCCCTAGAATATTGTCTAAAGAGTTACATTTGTGCATGGTCAGACTATGTTATTGCATTGATTTTGGTTGCTAAAATCTGAGGCACAAGGGAAGCATCTGTGAAAATATAGTCAATTCTGGTATAGATCTGATGAGGGCTAGGCAGCATTTACTTGGACTATTCAGCCCCTTAGAATTCTGAGCTATTACCTTTTATAGGAATGTCAAAGAGTCAGATTGCAGATTTCGTGGTAAGTAGGGAGGTGACTGCTCTCACATAGAGTTGTGATGTTAGGTATTCAAATGAGGGGAGTAATGCACAAAGGAAAAAAAAAGAAAGGTGAAGGGTTTTGTGGGGCCACTATTTTTTTTTTTTATCAGTGCAAAATTCCATAATGTTACTCCTCCTTTTTATTAATTGAAATACATTTGGCATCAGTCTTGAAGAAGAGAATTCTAATCTCTTTGTGAAGTATCTAAAATAATAAAGGTGAACAAACCTCTTCCAAATTTTCCAGCAAAGTTTGACCTTTTGGAACCACAATAAATCATAGATAAATGTAGCTCCCTTTCCCTATGCCTAAGGGAAACCGCAGGCGACTACGCGTGCTGCTAATACCTGTACGCTCAAAGGAGGCCTGAGCCTCCGCTTCTGGAAGCCTGGGGTGAGCGCTCTCACTCTCCTAGTGCAGCGCCTCCACCTATGAGGGATCCCAGCGTTGGCGGGATAACCCCTCACAGGAACCAATACAACAGTAGTAAGCAATACAGTAACACCACACAATGTATATAAAAAAGAAACAAAAACCAGTGCAAAACCGCATGGTGAAGTATATCGAAAATATATTAATACATTAAAATGATGAGTATTCAGCGTACATTAAGTAGAAAGAACGAGCGCATTGTGTGTATATTACACAACAGATTACCACACTGCGGCAGATGGCGAAGAACACTGGTAATCCTTATCAGGGAAATTCGTGATGTCAGCTCCACATTCCAGGTAAGCAGTGTGTTAGAAACTCCGTCTATCCTTTAGTCTCGACCTCATCGGCAGAGGGTTCCTCCCGGGAACACTGGCGTGCGGGAGCTCCGACTTCAGGGTCACGTCGCCGCTCAATGATGTGATCGTCACGTGGAGGAAAGTCCCTTCCGCATACGTAAAGCGGAATTCAGTCCATGAACCAACAAGGTGTTAGCCCCACAGTGGCAAAGGTAGTAAAGCAACTACTATGCATCACAGCACCGCTGGTAATGTCCACCACTCAACTGTTAGCAGCAATGGGGGGTGGGCTATAATTCACCACACAGAATATAATATAACTCGTAGTTGGAGAAGCACTACAACTACGAGTTATATTATATTTTATTCTGTGTGGTGAATTATAGCCCACCCCCCATTGCTGCTAACAGTTGAGTGGCGGACATTATCAGCGGTGCTGTGACGCATAGTAGTTGCTTTACTACCTTTGCCACTGTGAGGCTAACACCTTGTTCATTCTTGGACTGAATTCCGCTTTACTTATGCGGAAGGGACTTTCCTCCATGTGACGATCACGTCATCGAGTGGAGATGCGACCCTGAAGTCGGAGCTCCCGCACGCCAGTGTTCCCGGGAGGAACCCTCTGCCGATGAGGTCGAGACTAAAGGATAGACGGAGTTTCTAACACACTGCTTACCTGGAACATGGAGCTGACATCACAAATTTCCATGATAAGGATTACCAGTGTTCTTCGCCATCTGCCGCAGTGTGGTAATCTGTTGTGTAATATACACTCAATGCGCTCGTTCTTTCTACTTAATGTACGCTGAATACTCATCATTTTAATGTATTAATATATTTTCGATATACTTCACCATGCGGTTATGCGCTGGTTTTTGTTTCTTTTTTGTCTAGTGCTGTCGGAGTGTCGAGCCACCCTGAATTATTACAGCTGCAGCCGCCAATCGTTATCACAGATATTGTATGTTCTATTATATACTTTAAGGTTAAGGGTCATACTAAGGTGCACTTAGTTAAAAACTCACAGTGGTTTAATATTTATTATAGGTTTTTTTTAGTTGCGCACTCTATTTCTTTCACTTGTACACAATGTATATAACTGATCTTTACTGTACACAATACAAAATGCATATACCACACTCTACTAGGTAACAACAGTATTGTGTGGTGATCCTAAACACTGCGTAGTTCCACCAAAGTACTGAGGGTGCCATGGCACCAATAACCCCTGGTTTCCACCCAGCAATCCCACCCAAATGTGAGGTAGCGCTACCCCATGTGAATGTTGGTGCATATTGGGTACCTGCCTGGGTAGCTTGCAGAGGTGTGTTGGAGCGGGTCCATGCCGTGGGGCCTCCGACAACAATTCCCCTCTCTCCTAAGGGTCCAGCTCCTCCTCGTGATGTGAGCTCCAGCCAGAGGGTCTCAAACAATGTCCCAGAATACTGCTGCATTGTCCCAGGTTGCAGATTGCTGGGTGGTCATCCGCCCACCGGCGCAACAATAATAGTAATGGGGAAGAGTCCCTATCTGGGGCCTTACCTGAAACACTGAACTCAAGTGGCTCAGGGTCTGACTGGGGCCTAACGGGCAAGGCCTAGGCGTTGTCTAGAAGCCCTGCTCCCTGGACACTACCTTCTGTCTTGCTGCCTCCTTCAGTACTGAGCACGCTGGCTCCTTGTCCCAGAGGATATCCTCCTCCCCTTGAGCAAGTAACGGCATGGAGGGGGATTCTGTGGAGAGGAGGGGGGAGGGAGTTGTGGATAAGAACATTGGCAGAGAGGCAGGCAGACAGGACACTATCACAATTAACCTGCCTGCCTGCCTCTCTGCCAATGTTCTTATCCACAACTTTCCCAAACCCCGCCCCCACAGCATTCCCTTCCCCCTCCTTGCTGTTACTTGTCACCATTTTATTACCCTTCCAATTTCTTCAAACATCCCTTTGTCACCCCATCTTATCTAAATCTCTGTTTTTTTCTGCTTTCCAAACCTCTATTTTAGACATAGTTTCCTTTGTAAACCAGTATTGTTGACCTGAGGAAGAGAGGAGAACACTTGAAAGCTTGTCCTATGACATAAATTGTTAGTCCAAATAAAAAAGGTACAGTATCACCTAATACTGAAGAATATATATATATTTACAGTATGTGCAAAGTGGATATGAAGGACTTAACCTGCCCTACCCCTACCAATTAAAGTGCAAAGTGTATTAATAGACAGCTTCCATGGCCAATGTCTGTGAGCAGAAGAAAGGAGTAAGACTAAGCGGTTGTGACATCACAGAAAGAGGACTGTGGATATACATAGCATGGGTGGGACACGTTGGGAGGAGGCCCACATGGAAATAAATAGAGAAGACCTGTCCCATGGAGATCAGCGGAGAATACAGCGTGGTTGCAGAGCTACAAGACCCAGAAGGACAGCACTCCCGAGGGCCAAGAGTTAGGAGTGATATCTCACCAAAGATATATGTACAAATGCTTTTCCCCTCCCCTCTTTCCTAATCCCTCCCCAAATGTGATATTTCTTGACTATATGTACCAATGTTCTCCCCTTCCCCATTTCTTTTATGTACCCCTCCCCTTACTCTTGAAAAACAATCAATAAAAGCTTAAGTAATAAAAAAAAAAAGAGGGATCCGTGCAAGCTGTTTTTCGGGGTTGTGAGTAATAAAGGAAGACAGGATCTGTGAGATCGCTCCCACAGCTCATCCGTATCCTTTATGTGTCCAACTAATGACACCCCTATCTACATTTCAGGTCTGCAACAATTGCAAGTACAATGTATCATACGAGCTCCAGTGCTGTGCTGGCACCAACAGTGGCCCATTAGTTAGCACACGGGTAATAAGGACAGATTAAGGGCCTCATTCAGTAAGCAGCGATAAGCCACTTATCGCCAGCTTCTCGCCAAAACTGCCTACTGCGATTCAGTTAGCCCCGATAAGCTGGCGATAAGAGCAAAAATCGCTGGAAGTTTTTCCTGTAAAAAAAAAAAACGCCAACCGCTTGCCGATAAGCCACTTTTCGCCGCTCATTACCAGCTTTTCAAACTCGCTGTATTCTAGTAACCCTGACCAGCTTATTGCAGCTGATCGTCACTTTAGAATTGCGATTTATACGTTACCAAAAAAAAAAGGAAAAGTACATGGTTTTCACTGGCCAATCAGGCCGTGGGAACCATCTGCAGAAAATGTGACGTCATAGGCCTATAAAAGCCTGTGTCGCCTCATGTTACATCAAGAAGCCGAGGAGGAAGGACCTCCTCCTCCAATTGGAGGACAAGAGCGTGCCTGCCAAAGATAAAGATGAAGAAGATACAGATGAAGACCCCAGAAGACCCAGACGACCCAAGAAAGTGATGAATTTGGATTACAAATTACAGAAGAAGAAAAAGAAAGAAGAAAAATACTTTGGATTTTTTTTACCTGGTTCCTGTTTACATATTGGTTCGAGAGCATGCGGTGTCCCCGGGATTCAAAAACACCTAAAAGTAAGTAAAAATATGAAATGTATGTTATTTTTCTTTTGCAGGTTTTTTATTTTTATTGTTATTTTATTTTTTTGTTGATGCCCATTCATTGCCACTGTATTTATGTATGTCTCTATAGATATACATACATACATACATACATACATACATACAATGGTTGTTTGTGCAAATGCTTGTTTTTATGTATTTTAAATGTAGTTTGCTTGTTTGTTTATAAATGTTTGGGCAACTTAATTTTTATTTTTATTTAGTAAGATGTAATTTTTAGTGGTGTTTTAAATAGTTTATTTCAGGGGGGTGCTTGCTTTTTAATAGTGGCTTCTTTTTGATAGTTAGATTGTGTGTAATGGTGGTTACTTTACGCTTTCATTTATTTCATTATGGTTTTGTTTTGGTGTTTTAATTGAGAATTGTGGAATTTATTTTGGATTGGATTAATTGAGTGGTGGTAATTTAGTTCTGTTTGCTTCTTTATTTGTTTTTAATTTTTGATTGGATCTTGTTTGTGATTGTTTCTGTTAGTTTGACCATTGACTGGTTTAGTGTTAAATGATGCACAAATTATATGGGCATCATTTACCACTGTGCCATTCAATTGTTTTATTGGCATTTGTTATCTATTTAATTGGCTATGTGGTATATTTTATTTTGCTATGTGGTGTATTTTATTTTGCTATGTGGTGTATTTTATTTTGCTATGTGGTGTATTTTATTTTGCTATGTGCTGTGTTTGATTTTGCTGTTTAATGTTTTTTATTTGACTATGTTATGATTTACATTTGGCTATGTGTTTTATTTGAGGCTGATTTTTTAATCCTTCCCCATTTCTTGATATATTGGTCAATCGTGCACATATTATATGGGCTTGATGTACCAATGAATGGGTGAAGGGTGGGTATAGAGGGTGAGGTGTTAGGCTTACCGGGTGGGAAGCGGGGTAGGGTGGGTTAACCCCTTAATAACTATAGCGGTTATTAACCGCTAAGGTGATTAAGGGGCTAGGGGCCATTAGAATGTAATTATTATGTATTCTTGCTGACAGAGGACATGGCCCTGCAGTAAGCTGACGAGGACGCCCTTCACAATGCCAGGGGTAAGTGAACGGTTTTATTTACTTTATTTATGCTTGCTAATGTTGTGATTAATAAGGGGCAAATAATCTATTATCCATATCTGGATAATAGTTATTTTGCCCATTAATGTACTGTATGTGTTTGGTGGGGGAGGGGTTGATTTAAATGTAGGCCATGTTTTATTTTTTACATACAGGATTGGCCTGTGGGGACCACCCAAGGACCCCCGAACACCCATGGGTACCACCTGAGGACCCACGGGGGACACCTGCGGGGAAGAACCAAAGGCCCCACAGATGTGGGGGCCCCGCAGACCTGCAGGGACCACCCGAGGGCCCCAGGACCCCCATAGGAACCACCTGAGGACCCTCTAATGCCCACCGAGGACGATGGGTGTCACCTGAGGACCCACAGGGGACACCTGCGGGGAAGAACCGGGGGCCCCACAGCTGTGGGGGCCCCACGTACCCACAGGGACCACCCGAGGGCCCCAGACACCCGTGGGAACCACCCAAGGGCCCCCAGACACCCGTGGTGATGACCTGGGGACCCCCAGACACCCACAGAACCCATTGGGACCCACGGACACCAGCGAGTACCACCTGGAGGCCCATGGAGCCTAGCGGGGGCCAACCGAAGCTCCCCAGACAGCCGTGGTTACCCCCCGAGGTGCACTGTTGGGCCTACGGACCCCTGCTGGACTGGGGTATTAATTGTGTGTGTAAAATAATAAATCATGGTTTTATGGGGGGGTACAGGGGGTGAGTTGTGTATTACTAAACATTTTTAAATTTTAATTTTATTACTAGAGAGATGAGCAGGGGGTCTCCAGAGCTGAACCACATTGGTTTCAGGTCTGGGGACCCCCTGTTTCCCGAGATACAGCTCCCATTATAGGGTGCCGGTATCACTGCCATGTCCTGCGTCAAGTGATCGGGACATCTCCATGCATTGGAGATACTGGCACCCTATAATGGGCCCTCTATCTTGGGAAGTAGGGGGTCCCCGGACCTGAACTTAATGCGGTTCAGCTCAGGAGACCCCCTGCTACAATACACAGTAATAAAATTTAAATCTAAAAATATTTTTATTTTCTGCAATATTTTCGCAGAGAAAGGCGGATCTCTCTCTGCAGCAGATACAAGTCGCCGGGTGAGCCCTTATCGGAGGGAAGGTCCTATCGCCGCCGGCAACATGCCATGTTTTGAAATGTTTCTCTCACTGGTGTTCGGGCCTTTCTGCATACCGTGAGAGCAACTCGGCAAAACCATGGCTATTTCACAACCCTGCCGATAATTTCTATCGGACTTTACTGCATGAGGCCCTAAGTGACTCATTCAGGACATTAGCGCAGCACTATTGTGACTGTATTGTATTGTATTGTAACTGTGAGGGCCACTACACGTGATTTTCCCACCTATAAAGTATTGCTAGTCATAAGAGAAGTACCAATCTGTGTTGTCTGACTGAAGCCTCATTCTTAGCAGGATGAATACTATCTCTCAATTGCAGGGAACTCTTAGGGTATTAGTAACCGGGATATCACAAGCCATTGCACATTTATAACAGGGATGGTGGACTCAGCCCCCGCCCTGGTATATGTGTACTATTAGATACAGGGAATTTTAAGAGGGGTTACATTTGTAATACATTTTGCTGAAGAAGTAGCTAATATTTACCATCACTAACTTTGAAGCTGACAGACCTTCTCCAAAGTCGAGTTTTAGCTCTCTCTGGACCAGATGCTCTAAGCTCTGTTAAATCAGGGCAAATAACATGACGTAACCTAAATAGAGTTTAACAGGTATCCATTAAGGTACTCATATGCAAAAACAAGAGCTGTGACTAAAAGCATTAGCGTATGGATATATGCATAGTGGAAACGGAAATAGCACATAGACACGATAACCAATACAATACACATGTGCATTGACAGTCACATAGCAAAAATCCAACTTGCATTCACACACTACTGAATTCCAACTAAGAGTAACGCCTATTCACACACCAAATATCAAATAAATACAAAGCATAAGACTGTTTGTAAGCTATTGTAGCCTAACCCTATTAACATGGCTGAGGAGGCTTCCACCTCTGCTGCTGCTGATGATGATGATGCTGTTGCTGCTAAGTCTCTAGGCTTAGGAGAATTATATTTACTGGCAGAATTTCAGGTGCAAATAAATGGGATAGTAGATAATTATCCAAAGTGAATTATGAAACAAAACTAGGCCAAGAAAAATAGAATTTGGCATCAAATTCTAACTGATATAAATACCCAAGGTGAATTCTGTGTGCAGAGTTGTTATATTGAAGAAAAGGTGGGCAGATAGCAAGTGCAAACTTAAGAAGAAGCTTGCTGACCATGTTGCAGAGACCAGACGCACCGGAGAATGACCACCGCCAGAGCTAAAAGTATCTGCATATGAGAGGAGAATGATGGAGACCATCTTAACTGCTAAGGTTGTTTGCCTTCTAACAATCATGGACATAGGGGATCTTCAAACAGAAAACTTATATAATTGTACATAAATCTAAGGTTTAAATGATATTTTATCACTAAACTTGTACAGACATATGATTACAGTATTAATTACACATCGGTTACACATAGATGTGGGGTCAAGGTCTCACAATAACCTGTACGTCAGATGATTATTTTCAAGGTCTAATAATCTTGAAGTTTAGGACAGGTGACGACCGTATAAATTACAGACATGTAGACTAAAATCTATTTAAATTAATCATTTTTCAATTTTATCTCCTTAGTAATGTTAATAATTACCTGTTATAACATCAATTTATATAACATAGCATTTTAACTTCTATGAATCATCCTATTTAAGGACTATAAAATGTATAAGAAATATATGTTTATTCACACACAACTCATACTGATATGTGACATATAGCAAAAAGATGTATTACTCTATTTGACCATATGTTTTATCATTTTTCTAGGACCATCACACAGACATCCATCTGCAGCATTCCCAAGCTTCCTGGATGATGATGAGCAGCAAGAGTAGGACACAGTGACCCTAGTGCCGACTGAAGTACTTCTGATGAGTATGCAGCTCCTGTTCCATCTCCCAATCCTGCTCCAGCTGTGCCTTCCGCAGAACAATGTCTGATAAAGGAATGTGAAGAGGCTGTTCTGAGCTATCAGCACCAGTTGTTGAGGATTCATAATTTGTATATCATGCCATTAATAATCATTTTAAGCAGCTGATAACTCAGAATAGGCGACATCATAGAGTTCTGATGCAGTAAATGCATCAAAACAACACTAATATAACGAATAGTCTGCCCTACTGAACGGTGCAGTTAATGGATTAATATAGGCTGTACAGCAAGCCACAGAGGGCATGCAAGGCTACTGCATAATATCCACACCAGCAGCTTCCACCGAAGCGTTATGTACATCTGGTGTTTTTTTTTTTCTCACATCCACTCCTCCATCTACTCCACCTAGTTCACCTACTGCTGCACCAGTGGCCCTACCTTTGCTAAGGTGCGAGAGCCATCAAAGGGGACCTAGTAGGTCTTCCCCTTTCTCTGCAAAAAAGAGGAAAACATTATTTTGTTATATTTTATTTTTTCCCTGTAAATATCAAATGTGACATGTTATGTTTATATATGTTCAGTTATTTTTCCCACAGTGCTTGCACTGTGTGAGTGATTAAATGTTTAAATCACAATGACTGTTTCGTTGTAGTTATTAAAAATCCTTGGTTATGGAATTGTACCCACATAATGTTGTTACTTGCGAATATATTAGATATCATGGCAACTATATCGTCATTCACCTTCAACAATATAACATAAAGTTTAAATCAGTTTAAAACATTAACTATTTTACACGTTATCAGCTGCATGTCTTGTTGTAATTAGTAATGTTAGGATATTTTAATTAAATATAGAGATTTTTTTTGGTCTGACACTTAACTATATTAAGAGAAAGAACTAAGTGCCATACTAAAAGAATATATTAGGGTACCATTTTTTTGTTTAACTTCCACATTTATTGTTCTTTATAAATAAATCTATAACATATGGGTAATCAGGGTTTGGCTGGGAATAACAGCACGTTTTGGTGTGACTTATTTAGCGTAACATTATTTTCCTGCACTAACATTAACAGACTTTTTTGCATTCGCTATGTTAAGATAAGGGATAATCAGCATATTATTTCCATATGAGTAACACCAATGTCGTTAGAAATGTATCCATATGCTATTTCAGTGATTAACATTAGGTTATTCTCTTTAGTGGAGAGGCATTAACATTAAACTAATGATAATTTAGGTTAACACTGTGTTACTGCACCGACACACTTTATTCGAGCAAATACCCAGTATGTACCTGGCAGATACCTGGAATGCGCCGCTCCTCACCTCTGACAAGCCCTGTTGCGTTTGCCTTCCCAGCCTGGGTTCATGCCTGGCTGACGAGCGGCTGATCTGTTAAATGATAATGATTAGGATTTAATAGGCTGCAATGCTTCGCGTGTCTACCAGATGGCATAAATTCATGAATTGTAATGCAGTATATATATATATATACTGTGCAGTATTGCAGCCAGCGGGAATAAAATGCTTCAATCCCTGCCTGGAAAATACCTCAATGCACTCGGGCAGAAAACAGTCACAAACCTCAATACACCCGGGTATACCCGAATTCGTGGGACTAGCCGAGCTCGATAAAAGTGTGTCGCCAGTGTAAATAAACTAACGCAGCTTATATCATCTGGCCTTCTGCACATTGGTCATCGAAATTGAATTGAAAGTTTTTGGGGACATGAACTACTTGTTTCAGCAAAATTCAATGTACAGCACTGTGTACTCTGTCAGTAAAGTAGAGACTATTAAGAGTCTTTGTAGATTTTTGGGGGGCATTTTTTTGATAAATACCATTCATGTGTGTACATAAAGCGCAGTCTATTTCTGTGAGGTAAAAAAAAAAAAATATATAAAAAAATGTTGTTACTTAAGTTTTTATTGATCATTTTTCAAAAATAAGGGGAGGGGTATATAAAAGAAATCTGAGTTTGGCAGATCCTGCCTTGTTACTGCAGAGTGTAGTACTGTAATAAACCGTTTTTGTTTGCAATATACCTCCTGCCGGGTGCATGACCTTACTGGGGAAAGAGGTAATAAGTTCTACTGTGGGAGATCACCTTCAGTTCCTGGAGTCTACGGCAGATGGAGGCGCTGTACTGATAAGGAGATATGTGGGGTATGAACCCCAGAAGCCTGTTCCTGTGTCCCCTCTACCATCGGTGACGACTCAGCCCTCCTGTTGCCAGCAGATATATGCACCACACACCCCGTAATGGCCCCTATCTGCGATCGGGTGGAGGAAACAGTGTTACACATGTAATCTGGAAATATCACATTTGGGGAGGGGAACAGCATTTGTACATATATAATATAGTGAGAATCAATTTAGATACAACATAAATCACAACGTTCATAATATTTTAATATAGATATGGGGATATACAGTACCTGCATGTCGGAACTAAGGGGCCCAAGTTTCTGAGAATTGAGATAAGATGAAAGTTTTTCCATATAAACTATATGACAGATTCTATTGTTTATTTGATTTCAAGATGGGGGGGAGGGGGGTTAGATTGTTTCCAGTTCTTGGCGATTGTGCACCTAGTGGCATTTAAAATTTGAGAGATAACTTTGGCTTTCTTTTTGCTTTTGTTGGTCATTGGTTTTCCCAGCAATATATACAGAGGATCATATAGAAGAGTGATCCCCAAGATTTATTTATAAGGACATGTTGTCCTTCCATGTTGTCTGGATTTTAGGGCATGACCAAAATATATGCAGTATATTCCCCACTTCACCACAGCCATGCCAACACAATGGCGAGACACCTGGGAGAAAAGAGTGTAACCTAGTAAGGGTCATGTACCACCTGAATATTAGTTTGTATATAGTCTCCTTGATCCCAACACATGATGAGTTTTTGGAGGCATCCTCCCATATATTTTTCCGTATATCGAGATCTATATTAGTATATAAATATTTCCCCAAGAAATCATATATTTATCAGGTGTTTAGTTTCTTTTAATAGGGTCAGATTATGGTAAATCGCGGAAATACAGCTAAACCCCATTATAACGCACCTCGTTATACCGCGATTCGGTTATAACGCGGTTTTCCCGTGGCTCCCGTTTTAAATTTTTTTTTTTTTTTTTGCACACTGCACACACTGCACACACTGCACACACTGCACACACACTGCTCATTGCTCACACTGCACACACACTGCACACTGCACACACACTGCACACACTGCTCATTGCTCACACTGCACACACTGACACACTGCACACACACTGCACACTGCACACACACTGCACACTGCACACACACTGCTCATTGCTCACACTGCACACACTGACACACTGCACACACACTGTACACTGCACACACACTCCTCATTGCTCACACTGCACCTGTATTCTATACAAGCTTAAACTAAAAGGAGGAGCATTAAACACTCTTTAAATATAAAAAGTTATCACAACTCACAAAAATTCCCACTTCTAAAGGACCAATTTATAGCTATATACTGTATTAATAAATAATGCACCCTTACAAATACTGTATATACTGCTCCAAGTCAGTGGAAAATCTAACTTGTGTGGACTGGTAGGATGGCCCGGTGCAGCGCGGGGGGGGCAGGTAGGTGGGTGTTAGGGCCCGGGGCGGGGGGTGGGAAGTCATTGTGCTGTGGGGGGGTGGCGGGGCCCTGCGCTGCGGCTACGGCGGGCCCTGTACTGCTGCGCGAGGGCCCTGTGCTGCGGCGGGGGGGGGGGGTTAGCGGTCTTCCGGAGACTGCTTACCTGTCTCCAAAGCAGCACACTTATGCAGGCACCCCTCACGTTCGCCGTGCATGCGGCTCGTGAGGAGTGGATGTTGCCTGCCAGTTCCCTCTCACTCACAGACACTCACAGACACTCACACACACTTACACACACTTATGCACACTTACACACACACAGACACTTACACACACTCACAGACACTTACACTTCAGACCGTGGCGATTTTTAAATATAGTACCAGAAAGTACTGCCGTTGCGGTGGTGGCGTCGGTGGGGAGGTCGCGCGGCAGGGAGCTGCACGGTGGAAACTGGTTGTATGCCCGCTCCCATCTCCTGCCCCGCGGGCTGTCCCACAGTGACAGGGGGAAGCGGGGATCGGAGGGACATGCCCGCTCCCATCTCCTGTCCCGCGGGATGAATCTGCGTTAAAGCGGCGGCCATTTTTTTTTTTTCGCGACCCCGTTAGTAACGCGGTGGTCTCGGGGTGGACCCCGAGACCCGCGTTATAACGGGGTTTAGCTGTAATACCCTTTGTAAAGGATTGGTGCAAACACCAATCTTCGTGTAAAGTTAGATCGTGGGATTGAAGTGGTTTATTGGTAGATTGGATGTAGTGTATGACCTGGAGATATCTGAAGTATTCGGAGGAGGGAATATCATGACTTGATTGTAATGACATAAATGAAGGGACCTTTCCAAGGATTAGAATATTGTTGACTCTTAAAAGACCTTTTTGGATCCAAAGGCTGGTTTGTTGGTTACCCGTGTAATAGGGCAGAGAGGGGTCTGCGAACAGTGGCTGCATAAGGGAAGGGTGGTCGGTTAATTGGAGCCTAGATTTGAGGGAGTCCCAGATTACAGACAAAGGATATCACCAGGTTCTTATAGATCCCGACTGGTCTGTATTTTTTGCTAAGCCAGAGGAGGTCCTTAATTTCAAATGGGGAGCAGATCAATTTTTCTAATTCAATCCATCTTTTGTCCGTTGGGTTTGTGTGCCAACTAATCAGTTGCCCCAATTGATCTGCTCTATAATACTTTTGCAGATTCGGGAGGGCCAAGCCTCCTAATTTAGATTTATAAAGGATATCTTTGCGGAATCTGGGGCGTCTGTTTTGCCATACAAATTCCAATATTTTCTTTTGTAGCTTGTTTAGATCTTTCTGCCAGATTTTGACTGGAAGAGTTTGAAAAGGTAGAGGAGTATAGGTAAAATGTTCATTTTAATCGTTGCTATCCTCCCAAACCAAGATATTATATATTGGTTCCAGGTGACTAGATATTTTGTTATTTGATCAATAAGGGGTCTAAAATTTGTGTTGTCAAGTGTAGAGTAGTCTTTGGTTATATGGACACCTAAATATTTAATATGGTTTGGATTCCATTTAAAATCGAAATTAAGTTGGAGTAATTTAATCCTTTCTTTAGTGAGATTTAAGCTAAGGGCCAGGGATTTAGAATGGTTAATTTTGTATTCTGAAAGGGAGCTAAATTCCAATAGGACTTAGAAAAGATTTAGGGAGTGAAATAAGAGGTTTTGAAAGCGTCAGTAGTATGTCATCTGCAAAGAGAGCCACCTTGAACTAATCTTTTTTAACAGAAATACCAGAGATATTGGGATTCATTCTTATCTGGCAGGCTAGTGGTTCTATGGCCAGGGCGAAAAACAAGGGGGACAATGGGCACCCCTGCTTGGTTCCAATTAATATTGGAAAATCGGAAAATGAATTGTTGGTTCTCTTTGGCCGTTGGGGCAGAATATAGAGTATTTATACTATTTAACATTTTTGGGGTGAATCCCATCTATGAGAGCGTGGCCGTCAAAAACTGCCAATCTAGTATATTGAACGCTTTTTCTGCGTCTAGTAAGAGTAGGAGAGATGGGCATGCTGTTTGTTTTGCCACATGTATTAAATTCACCATCATCCTTGTGTTGTCAAGAGCTTGTCGGCCCAAAACAAAACCCACTTGGTCCTGATGGATCAATCTAGGGAGAATACTGTTCAGTCTAGTGGCCATAATTTTTACATATAATTTTCTGTCTGTATTTAATAAAAAGATAGGCCTGTAGATAGAACACATCAGGGGGTCCTTTCCTTTTTTTGGGATTACCACTATAGTTGCTTGTGGCATATTTCTAGGTGGGGAAAGGCCTAGGAGCATCTCGTTGAATATCTTGGTTAAATATGGGAGAAGTATTGTGGAGAATTTTTTGTAATAAATGTTAGAAAATCCATCCGGACCAGAGGCCTTCCCAACTCTCAGGTACTTGTTCGCTTCCAAAACTTCAAGTGGTTCTATTATGCAGATGTACATATTTTAGGTTTCTACATTGCCGCTGAAGTGAATATGTAACTGTAAATACCTACAGTCTGGTGCCAATGGTTGCTTAGATTACAGAAAAAAACTTTTGAAGAACATACAGAACAGCTTCTTAAAATAACAGAATAAAATATAAAACTGAAATCCCTATACAGTACGTTACCATATGTATGCCATAGGTTTCCCCCCAGAGACGTCACTGGCGTAGGAAGATGAAAGTTCAAGTGTCTGATCCCAAAACACACCTCTGTTAAATTCTGATTTCCTAACTCCAGGGCAAGCCCTATATACCATTCTTCTCCCACTTAAAACCACATAAAATCACCCCTGTCGTAAATCTGCTGCTAGGTTGACGATTTTATGACAGAGAACAAAAACTCCCCACACAGACGTTTAACTTCCTTCCTCAATATATAAATGCACCATAACTTCCTTTCTCTAATACTTAGACACATGAGTCATATCAAAAGATTCAAGCGATTATGACGGATGTAAGAAGACTATTTTTTTTTTACTAATTTGCTCCTAAATTTGAGTGATAAATGGATACCTGTCCATGGCACCTCTTACCCATGTAGTTTGTCATTGCATGTGTCTCCTTGCAACAATTACAGATATCTGAACGTTATACTCTAGCATAGAGGTTATCACCGGATATCCTAATTTTTAATGAATTCACTCTTTTGCGGAATACTTTCTTAGCAACGCTCCCTGAAACTTTCAGAACGCTCCAGAGAGTGCATTTGAAAGCATCACTAAAAGGGTCCTGTTTATAAAAATGCCAGGAGAGCCATATTTTAATCTCATCTCTGGCAAAACAACTGCCCTTATCTCGAGACTATCAGCTCCATACAACACATCTGGTACTTTTAGTGGGCCATAAGATGGATAACCATCAATTAAGCACTGTTTGAAGCTCTGGACAGACCCAGGAAGAGTCTTGACCTGTCATAACCCAATATATTGTAGTTTTAAAACTACCGGTAACCACATTAACCCTTGAAGCACCAGATAAATTAAAAAAAAAATAGATATTAATCCCCAACATTTTCCTTACATTGTATATAAATGAGTTTAAGTTAAAATGTTTTTTTTTTTTTTTTTTTTAATTTAATAAAGTCAAAGCTGCTAAATTATATTTCACTTCCACTCTTTTCTACTGTTGGACAAATGTGATCTTTTGCTGTCATCCTTTAAAGTTGCCATTCAAGCTGCCGTTATAATAAAAAAAAAAACATTTTTGACATTCAATCTGCACACTGACAAATGATTAGCTTGTTTGCCGATCGATCCGTTCTCCTGTAATCGATCGCTGAAGATTCGGTTTGGGGGTTCTTTATATCACTGTTAGGGCTGCAGAAGATTACCTAAGATGTAAAGTTCTGTGTGGAAGATCATGTGATCAGGCAGGCACTACATGCAATTGGTGCACTGCTAGAGAGAGCGCAGGGCTCAAGAGCTAGAGCCTTTCTCATAAGGAAGCGGATGTGACTTTGTAAATGGTTGCTATAGAAACAAAAATGTTTATTACATTAGAATACATTAAAATGTCTTTAAAAATGCTAGCATTTTACATGCTACAAGTTTTTTTTCTCATAGTACATAACTGATTTATTAAAAAAAAACACACATATAGGATATTGCTTGAATTGCAGCTTTAATGAACAGGCCTACATGTTATATATTTTTGCTAAAATATTGTCACTTGTTATGTGAGAAACTTGCACAAGTTCATGAAACAGACGAATATTGTACTTGCGCTATTTGTGAAGTTGGTAACATTTGTAAAAAATCCACAAGCTTTAAAAACTTGACATTCTGTTGAGAGTAGTGCCCTCTTCAGTCACGTGATCACTGCAAATATCATAGAGCACAGACACACAGAAATACACTGCGAGCTGATTGGAGTTTGAGTTGGAAACCTCCATGCTGTTTCCTTTGGCGGGGAGGAACCTGTGGCAATAATTCTACAGGGGGAACTGCTCCTTTAAAGTTCACAGTAGCAGGTCAAAATATATATTTTAAAGGAGTTATAATTCTAATAGGCTTCCTTAAAATATTCCATCACCCTTAAAGTAACTTCTTTTTTCACACATCAGCTCCAGTTATTTTGATTATCTAATGCAGGGGGGACGCAAACTTTTTTCCCTGTGCCCCCCCTGCCGGCGTCACCTCACCCCCTTGCCCCCGCTCACCCCCACTTACCTCGGCTCCGGCGTCATGACGTCACGTTGCCATGGCAACACATGTGGAGCCAAGGTAAGTAAAGGTTTACAGAGGCCCTGCAGCTCCCTCGGCACTTAATTTAAGTGTCTTTGTGAAGTGCGTGGGGCCTCTGTAAACCGTGTGCCCCCCTGCAGGCAGTCTCGCGCCCCCCTGGGGGTCACGCCCCACCAGTTTGCGCACCGCTGATCTAATGTACCACATGCTGTTTATATAATATATACCTACAATATATTCTGTAAATATATATATATATATATATATATATATATATATATATCTCATATTTGTAACCCTGTTTAAATATTTTTTGTTTGTCTAAAACACCATGGAGCGTTAATTACTTTGCAAATTGTCAGGGTCTCCTAGACCTCCTGCCTAGCCATAGTTCTTCTTTGTCCACTGGGTGTACTGCTGTCTTCTGTTTCCTCTGGGTTCCTCTGTCTGCCTGTCTGTCTTCTTGTTGCTCCTGTCTCTGCCCTTTATAGCTTCTGCTTCCTGGTTGGTTCAATTGCCTTTGCTTCAAGTCAGACTCCTATCACATACTTCTGTCTTTGATCCTGATCTGTTTCTGTACCTGTATTTGTAGTCTGTTCACAGTAAAGGCCCTTGCTAGTAATCTGGCTTGTCCCTGTTTGTTCCTTGCTCCCCGGTCTCAGTCCCTGCTCCCCAGTCTCAGTCCCTGCTCCCCGGTCTCAGTCCCTGCTCCCCGTTCTCAGTCCCTGCTCCCGGACCTGTCCTGCCCCGCCTGTCCTGTTCCAGTCTCCTCATTGCCGACCTCTGCTTGTTACCTGACTTCGCTACCTGCCGCCTGCCTCGGACCCCTGCTTGTTACCTGACTTTGCTACCTGCCGCCTGCCTCGGACCCCTGCTTGTGACCCCTACATCGCTTCCTGCTGTTCCAGCCACCGAGATCCTACCCGCCACAAGAGTCTCCCGTGACAGAAAGCAAAGGCCACTTCTGGACCTCGCTGGAACAGATTCTTCTTCTGCCTGCACCCTTTCCTGCCTGCTGCAGCAGACCACATCCGCATGGTTGAAGATAAGTACTTTCATTTCTTTTTTGGAAATCCCAGTTGGGAAGGTTTTTTTTTGCTGCTAAGTGTTCTGCAAGAATTATTGCGTTCATAACGAAAAAACATTTTTGCTGAGACTAGAACTGTTGCTGCAGAGACTAGTGCACCTTTCTTTGAGATTCTTCTTTTGTGCAGTGCCTGGGTTAACCCTTGCAGTACCTGTTGCCACCTTTTTAGACACTGGCTTTTCATTCCCTGGACAAGGCTTGTCTCTGCATCCCTGGTTGGACCACTGCTGTTCACATGGTTCCCATTTCAAAAGACAAGAGTGCTTCCATTATTTTGTTACTGCATACTGTGATTTTTTCTTGCAATCTGTAGTTCTTCCTATGATTGGTTCTAAGGTTTCAGGTTTACCTGCAAGTTCCCCTAAAGTGTGTTTCTCTGTAACCAGTGATATCCCTATGCCCGATATCAAAACTTTCAGATTTAACTGCAAGGTTCTCTGTCTGATATTCCTATGTCCGATGTCAAAAGTTTCAGATCTAACTGCAAGTTTTCTCTGTATTAGTTTCCTGCTGTCTATGATATTTCTATGCCTGATATCTAAAGTTTCAGATTTAACTTCAGATTTCTCTGTATGATATCCCTACGCCTGATATCTAAAGTTTCAGATTTAACTGCAAGGTTCTGTCTGATATTCCTATGTCTGATGTCAAAAGTATCACATCTAACTGCAAGTTTTCTTTGTAGTAGTTTCCTGCTGTCTATGATATTTCTATGCCTGATTTCAGAAGTTTCAGATTTAAACTGCAGGTTTTCTCTGTCTATATGATATCCCTACGCCTGATGTCTAAAGTTTCAGATTTAAACTGCAGGTTCTCTCTGTCTGTATGATATCCCTACGCCTGATTTCTAAAGTTTCAGATATAACTACAGGTTTCTCTGTCTATGTTTTTTCCTTGCATTTATAAATCTCGTGACTGATGCTAAAGTCTCAAAAGGTCAGCTCTCCTATCTTGTGTCTCTCTGTGTCTAATATTCCTGTTGTTCATTCTAATGCTTCTGCTTTAAAAACACATTTCCTCTTTACTGGTTTCTTGGGAAGTGTGGTTTCCCCATGTCTGAAATTATGGCTCCCACTCAAACAGTCTTGAGCAGTAAATGTGAACACAGTACCACTGATACTTCAGAACTTCTCAAAGCAAGGAAGAAGAAGAAAAAGAAGGGAGGCATTACTGTGGAAGTTGCAGAAGGAATTAAGAATGAAAATTTAACCTCAGAGTCTGCATTTGATGAAAGAGATATGCTGCAGCTTAAGGCAACTCACAGACGTATCCCAAGAATAGTGGAAGAAAAGAAAGATGCCCCTACTCAGACGCTTCAAGCTGCACAGAATGCGATTGATTGTCTTTATGGACGTTTAGATAAGGAGCAAGAAGCCAAGGCTGCACTACAAAGCTGTCTATCCTCAACAATTGCTAAGTGTGTTCTCCAGGAGAAAGAAAAAGAGCAGTTGGAGAGGGACAGGGTGATCCTGTCAAGTAAGCTGAAGAAGGCCTATGCTGATAATGCCCAGTACCAGAGTTTCATGGCTCAAGTTTGCGCAAAACTGGAAGCCTCTGAGGAGAAGAATTGCCACTTCAACACAGAACTACGTTCTTTGAGAGAGATCTTCGAAGGGTTAAATAGCAGTTTTGAAATGGTAACCCAGGAGTGCAAGAATCTCTATGTCCAAGTCAGTGAAGGAGATAAGAAACTCCATGAATTAGGAGAGGAGAAGAAACAGTTGGCCCAGGAAAAGTTAGACGTGCAGACAGCACTGCAGAATGCAGAGAGAGTGCTGCAAGAAGAATGTGTCTCCCTGGAGCGGTGCACACAAGCAGAAAATATGCTGCAGAGTCAGCTGCGAGAACTGCGTACACATCTGCAGGACACCAAGGAGAAATGGGTGAATGCTGAAGAAAAGCAGCGAGTTCTGCAGGAAGAAAGTTTCCAGACTGCCTACAAAATAAAGATGCTGCAAGATTATTTGAGTACCCAGTGTGTCCTCAAAGAACAGCATGAGGAGCTGAAGGCCACACTGAGCATAACCAGAGCCTCGCTGGAGGAAGAGCTAAAGCTAGCAGCTGAACACACATCTCAGCAGCTCACAGCGCTGCAGGCGCAGATCGCTGAGCTCAAGACACAGCTTGCCAAAAAGGAGGAGACAGAGAAGGTGTCCATCTGTCAAGTGGCTGCCTGACACAGCGCTATGAGGTCAAAATGGCCGATGCCTGCAAATTATTGGACCACACAGCCCGTGTTAAGGTCCAGCTGCAGCTGGAGCTGGACAATGCCCGGGAGGAGTACCGGCAGCTGCAGATCAGAAATGAAGAAGATGAAACATATTTAAGCTTTACTCTGAGTCAGCTGGGAGATATGGAGTCGCGACTCAACTCCAAAGAAGCCGAACTGACAACTGCATTGAGTGGGAAAAGAAGTGCAGAAGGGCAGCTTCAAGAGCTGAAAAATCAAATAGCTGGTCTTATTGAGAATTTAGGTGATACCACGAAATGGCAGTAACTAAAGGAGACCATGGAGCGTGAATTCTATGTTCCCACTTACCCATGTGAAAAGTCTGCACCCGTCCTTGATGCCCACATTCCTGATGTCCATGCGTATCCATTGGGAAGTTCCAGATTCCAAAACTAAAAGAGATATACTGGTCACAAAAAGAGACCACGGAAAGTGAATATGTCCCCTCTGTCACATGTGAAGAGCCTGATGTATCTGTTCCCGATGCCCCTGCTATGATGTTAGACTGATCCCTGGTGAAGTTCCTTGCTATGCCTAATATTCTTGATGCTGATGGGCCTTCCATCAAGATTTCCCTGAAGAGCCTGGAGGGTTGTCCGGAGTTGTTGCTGATCCCTATGTTCCTGCAAAACATGGAGTGTTGTCCGAAGGCCATCGTGAGTCGGCCTTCCATCAGGGACACCTTGCTAAACCTGGAGGGTTGTCAGAAGGATCTACTGGCTCCTCTGCTCCTGCTGTGAAGATAAGCGCACGTTTTTCCATTTATCTACGAAAATCTGATGCGTCCTCTGCTGAGCCTGTGTCCTACTCTGCAAAGTCAAGCTTACTGCTCACAGATTCTCTGGCATTTGGGTTGATGCATCCTGACATTCAACTGTTCCGAGAGAGAATTGAATTCCTCTGTCGGCTTTCTGATGGACTTTTTCAGTCTGTACCTGTGGAGTACTCTCTGCCCGCTGACAAACCACCAGAGGTGGGTCACCTTGAGTCCACTTTTCATCAAGGCCTCCGGGAAGAGCCTGGAGGATCGTCCTGAGAACGCTCTTGAGAGGGGGGAGTAATGTCATGGTCTCCTAGACCTCCTGCATAGCCATAGTTCTTCTTTGTCCACTGGGTGTGCTGCTGTCTTCTGTTTCCTCTGGGTTCCTCTGTCTGCCTGTCTGTCTTCTTGTTGCTCCTGTCTCTGCCCTTTATAGCTTCTGCTTCCTGGTTGGTTCAATTGCCTTTGCTTCAAGTCAGACTCCTATCACATGCCTCTGTCTTTGATCCTGATCTGTTTCTGTACCTGTATTTGTAGTCTGTTCACAGTAAAGGCCCTTGCTAGTAATCTGGCTTGTCTCTGTTTGTTCCTTGCTCCCCGGTCTCAGTCCCTGCTCCCCGTTCTCAGTCCCTGCTCCCCGTTCTCAGTCCCTGCTCCCGGACCTGTCCTGCCCCGCCTGTCCTGTTCCAGTCTCCTCGTTGCCAACCTCTGCTTGTTACCTACTTTGCTTCCTGCTGTTCCGGCCACCGAGATCCTACCCGCCACAGGAGTCTCCCGTGACACAAATAAAACACAGAGGGGAGCTATTTATTTATCTGAGGCTTTTACGGCTGACAAACAGATATAGCACACAAAAAGATAGATAAATATTGTACAAAGCATTTGTTTACCGTAGAGACCATAAGTTAAAAAAAATATTTTAAAATACTTGTACTTACTGTATCCGAATTGTTACCATGCCACTGTTTTTAATTCACTTACCTCTTAGTCCGACTGCAACTTTAAGTGTAACACCACTACACTCATTTCATTAAAGAAAATTTCTTATGTTGGTCCATTGAAAAGAACCAAGTCCGCGGCACAGATTGGGAAATCCAATACCTTCCCCCCCCCCTTCTTTTGACTTTTGTGGAATAATTAGTCTCCTAAACTTACTAAAATATTTTGGGATTAACAGGGTTAAATAGCTGTCACCGTAGACCAAGTTTATTACATCGTAATTACCGGGATCTTTGATTGAGCAAGCAGTGAGATACCTGATGAACGTACACAACTATGTAACACAAATTACAGGAAAAAGTCACACTTCCTTTGGAAACTGGGTTAACAAAACTAATCTTTCTTAGTTGCAAACACACAGCAAAATAATCCCGGCCACGTTTCATTCCCGTAGCCTCTTGCTGTTGGATTCTGGTCACTTATCCTCTGAGAAATTTAGACGATTTACTAAGAGCTGGAACTTCTCAAATGGGACTGAATCTCAGGTGAATCACACGAGATGGAACTTAGATGTATCTCCTTACATGATCAACTGATGGAACTAGATGGAACTCTTAGATGGAACTAACTTTCTGACGGATTGCATGAACTTTTAAAAACTTCACATGTCCGATTTCCATAATATACAGCCAATCTCTGGCATGGGAACCAATCTCTCCACCTATCGTCAGGTTCTTCCAGTTCTGCAACAACTGGCACACAGCCTCAGTATCGCAACTGAGCATGTGCAACAAAAATGTAATCTTCCCCCACCTGTCACCTGGCTTCAGAGTAGTGAGAGAATATGTGCCCGAACCACCATTTTGCCCACTTACTAATTGAACCCCCCTTCCCCCCTCCCTGGCTCAAATGCCACTAAGTCTGCCCTTGGCAACATGGCTTTTTTGATCTGAGGATACGGGCCTCAGTTAGCACGGAAGGGCTAACAAATGATTCACACCTCTAGTTCCATGCGTTTGAACTGACTCTTTGAAGCTGCAAATATTGGTGTTTCACTTAACCAGGAAGGCTAACAAATGGTTCACACTTCTAGGATTTCTGAGGCTTTCAAGTCCTAGCTGTCTCTGAGACACATAGGCACCGAGCTTCGTAGCTCTGACTTTGAAATCCCAGTTCATTCACAGGGCATCAACATATATACACATTAAACTATACCTATGTAATATAATATATTGTGGCCTGTCTTATGTGTGGTAAAGTATACACATTCTGCTGCTACAATGTGTTACAGTTTTTTGATGCATTAAATAGAGTGTAACTTAAACGGTTCCCCTTACACTCGCCTTAATCTCCTACACACAGCAACTGGATCTTTAAACATATGTCTTTACCCACCAATAAACTCTCAGCTTTTATCACCTAGCTGGTGTTATTCCCTGAACCCCAAAACTATTTTCAGTATACTTGGGCATGTATGTGGGTACCTCTGCTGTACTGGGGAGCCCCTGCTATACTGAGGACTCTGTGTATACCTGCAGATATCTTCTAACCCCTTCATACCCATTTACCTTGTCTGGAAGATGCTGCAGCAAGGTCTCTGGCGGTGAGTCGTAAGAATGTTTCCAGGGTCTGAGGTTGGCAGAGTAATGTGTTTAGCTGTATCTGAAGATATCACTCAATCTCCAGATACAACTTTTGGGATATCCCCTAACTCCGGAACCCCACTACATAACCACATTCTGCAAAGATTTTCTCCACCAAACCCACCCTGAAACTTACAGCCTAGAAATCTCTCGATCCCAGCATCCCAGTAAGGCAAAAATCACATCATTCTTTAATGTAACAAAATCAGTACATGCATACCCCGCTTTAAGGACACTCACTTTAAGTACACTCACCAGTAAGGACATGTCACCCAATAGGCAAACGGCAGCTCACGCATGCGCTTGTTAGCACGTCCTGAAAAGCAATACCAGCTCCCTACCTGCACCGAAGCTGTGCGCAAGCGGGGAGACTATAGAGCCTGTTACAAATGCGTTATTTACGTCAGTTATGCACATATATGATGATTGCAGTACAGTACATGCATCTATAAGTGGGAAAAATGTAGTGCTTCACTTTAAGTACATTTTCGCTTTACATACATGCTCCGGTCCGATTGCGTACGTTAATGCGGGGTATGCCTGTATACATTTGCAGTAATAAATTTTTGACTTTTGGGTCCCAGAGCTTACACTCTAAGGCCCTAACACACGAGTCAGGGTTAACCAAGTGGGCTTGACCTTTATTATAAGCTTGGTTAACCCCTTCCCCGCCATAATAGCACAATAGCCTGCCCCCTTCTCACATGCACCTAATTTAAAACAATCGTCACTTCTCCTGCTGGTACATTGTATATATTCCCCTGCAGTGCACCACAGATTGCAATAACGTTGGCTATATCTGTGTGTGCAGAACATTAAGTGAATGAATATAAAGAAGCACATTTTTTGTGTATGATTGTCATGCAGTGCAGCGCTTCTTTAAGGAAGCCAAGGATAGGCTGAAATATGGGCAGCACGGAGTACTGAATCATGACTTGAAGGGATTATGTTCAGGCATTTCACACATTCACAAGAAACATAATTTAATTTGTATTTCCCTGTGTGATTGGTTATTGTATTTTTTTAAGGCAGCTTTTGAAAAGTTATAATTGTTATATATGTTATCCCTGTTTGTTATTTATTTATTTATAAAATATTTTACCAGGAAGTAATACATTGAGAGTTACCTCTCATTTTCAAGTATGTCCTGGGCACAGAGTAAAACAAATAATACATGGTTACAAGTACAGTTACATAAATGAACAGGGTATACATTATATACAAGACATTGCATGCACAGTTAAAGAAAATATATAATATGAGCGTATGAAACAGTTACAGACCAGGTTAAAATGTGAGACAGCCTTAGATTTGAAAGAACTTAAACTGGTGGTGGATGTGAGAGTCTCTGGTAGGTTGTTCCAGTTTTGGGGTGCACGGTAGGAGAAGGAGGAACGTCCGGATACTTTGTTGAGCCTTGGGACCATGAACAGTCTTTTGGAGTCTGATCTCAGGTGATAGGTGCTGCAAGTGGTAGGGGTGAGGAGCTTGTTCAGGTAGCTGTTCTTTTCTTTAGTTATTTTTTGTAATAGAATCAATTCATACTGTATGTGCGCTCTCTCCCAATATTTCTGCTACTTTTTGATGTTCCTGTGACACAGTCAATCCACCATTTCATCCTATTATTTCTAGCATTTGAGACCTAACAGAGCACCCTTTATCTACTCCTTCCTGCTGCTGAGGATCTCCCCTAAACCTGAACCCAAACATACACACCTGATCTCACCCACACTTCCCTCCCATCTCTTCCCCTGTAAATGGTGTTACCTTCTGATTTAATACTGACTAACCTTAAAACTCACCCCACAAATCAAGCATCCCAAAAGCCTGCACTCATGGCTACTGTCCCACACCCACAGTCACTCCTACCACCCATTGTGGCCAAGCACTGCCATCTACAGCACTTATTCCTTCACCTGCTGTCTCTGTAAATCTCACATCATACCACTTGGATTGTAAAATCTTCAGGGCAGGGATTTCCATTCCTATTGTCTGATTTTGCTGCACTTACTGTATTATTATAATTACCCGTACTGTATTCTTTGTGAAGCGCTGAGTACACTTTAGGCGCTATATAAATAAAGACATACATAGTGTACATACATATTTTTTATTCTATCATTTGCTAAAGGTATTTTTCAGAAAGGTATACTACAGAACTTTTGCTAACGTTGGAGTAAATTTTCAAGACCTTCTCGATATGCTAGCCTACAATGTTTCCAATCGTCGTCCCCTTCCCCCCCCCCAAAAAAAATCCCACACAGGAGGCTGTGGAGACGTTTTCTACTATAAATAGTCAATAAATGGCAAATATGATATGGTTCTGTGCATGTAGAATTTCCCTTGGCATACACTGTAATTGTGTTGCTGCATACCAGTTTCCACCTTCTCCCTCCTACAGCCCCAGCCAACTGCTAATGTCCTCCTCCCTCCCCTGCTACCCTGCTCCAGCAGCAGGTGGAGGGGGCAGAGAACAGCTTTGGTGGGGGTCCGGCACGGGAAGGGGGATAAACACATATGGCATCCTTTATCCTGGACCTGGTACTGCTCCATCTGGGTGTCACCCCTGGGGGTCATATGGCAAGAGCAGCTGGCCGGCTGAACCTCCCAAAGATCCCCTGTCTCCTCCATCCCCTCTCCCTGTGCAGATGCAGGTTTTCCCATGCAGGGAGAGGATCCTTTATTTCAAAATATGAACTTCCAATTGGTATGGGGCTATCACATAGCAATGATAAGGCCAATGACATGGCCTATCCCCATTGGCCCAAGATCCTGCCTGCACTACTCTGAATGGTGCAGCTTCAGCCCATAGACTAAGATTACTTAAAGCCCAGCTACTAGCCCTCAGATTCACTTCCTTTTCTGTGGGACTCACCCTGGATAGTCTGGATTATACAGTGGCACTCCTGCCTTTACTTCTGGCGCAAGGATCCCTTCCACACCCACAGCCTGTAACTTTAACTGTACTGTGTTGTATGACTTTTACTACCACCCTCGTTCTCTTTATGCTTGTTGAAGTATGTTAACCTTTTGTGTATTGTACTTCTCTCTATTAAATCTATTGTTAAATAGCTCTATTATCGTGACTAAGTGTTAGCTAACTTGGTTCATAGTAATTTGTTGTAGTGTTGTATACTGTATGTTGTGGTATTTTGCTGGTGTGCATACTGGAAAGCCTGCAACCCTCACATTAGCGTGGACCCCATTGTCCTGAGTAACCACTAAGTAACAGTTTAGACAGGGACGCTAGTCTTTGTAGTGTCACTGATTCTGTGTGTGTCAGAGATTACCTAGAGTGGGTGTGATTTGGCCCCCTTATACGAGCACAGCTCTTGGGCTCGTTCTCCCTCATAGCCTCTGTGAGTTTAGACTGGGATTGTTCATTTTGTATGCTCAGTATTATTGCTTAGTCTTGTGGTGTGTTTTCTGAGAGCCCTGAGACCCCTAGCATTCGCAGACGTCCCATTGCCCCAGAAACCACCAGGGCATAGTAGCAAGCTTATGGTTCCCACTTAGAGCCTGTGGTTACTGGAGTGAGTGGGGGATGCCCCACTTATAGGAGCACAGCTTTTGGCTGGTCCCCCTAATGGTCCTGGTTGGTGACGCTACCTTCCTAGTAGTGTAGGCTAGGATTAGTTCAGTGTGTTTTGAGCACCTTTTGGCCATAGCCCAGATAAGAAACCCTCAGTTAGTTGGACCAAGGTGCTTCCCGAGTGGGAAAAGTCATCATAGACTCAATGTGCCAGTGACCTGCTGTTTTTGAGTACCGGCGGCCTGACGTTAAGTGACATGGACAAACAAGCAAAATCCTGCGGCGTGAGGGACAGTGTCTGCCGCAATGAAGCTGCAGGAGGTCTATGCTTCTGAATGGGACCCCCACAGCGTTAATCCGTGCGTGGGAGCTAATTGATGTTGGAAGAGAAATTCAAGCTTTGTGGACCATTAAGTTTTATTTCTCAGCATGTGTTATATCAGATGCTACATTATTGGCTTATTTTTTTTGTTCAAAGAAAAATCTCTCTACAAATAGACAATGCCTTACAAACATATAGGGTTTGAGCAATTTCTTACTTACAGATATAGCGGGCGTTATTATGCATGCCAGCGGGCGAAGTAACATATTAGCCCCGCCCATTTTTTTTGCACTCGACTAATCCGTTTAGAATGGCGACTGCTCCCGTGTGTGTCCAGCTACAACGCGCCAGTGTGAGCAATAAAGGCTGCTACATGCAAATGACCAAGAGGGGACATGTTTGTCCCTTTCTCTCATACTATTGAAGAACATACTGTAGTAAATGGTAAAGATAGCACATATGTAACTCAAAAGTACCATGCACCTATTGTATTTATTCGCTCAGTTGAAAGAGTTATGCTGGATTTATGTGATGCTCATACTGTATTATTAAGGGATTTATCACATTATCATCATTCTTTCTGAACATGAAACAAAAGCTCCTTAAAATGAGGCAGAATAAACTTCCATGGCTAATATTTTGCATGAGAAAATCTTTCATGAGAAATAAAAATGTTTTGGTGAAAAGAATACTATTCTTTGCTATAACACATACCTTTGTTTTCCCACAAAATTAAATCGAAATCTTCAACTTTTCATTTGACAAGTGGATCAAAAATGGACATACTGAATAGAGATTCTTTTGAACAGCTGATATCCATGCCATTGTCACACAGCATCTGGTGATACCTAAAAATAATTTGTATTAGCAAGAATGTAGTCAGATTTGGCTGGAGGCAGCATGCAGTGATACGATTGAACATAACCCTTTCCCTGCAACTTCATGCAATCAAGCAACCGATCTTACTTTGCCGCCATCTGAACACCAGTGGAAAGCTATTAACAGACTGTGAGAGCCGCAGTGCTGCAGCAGCAGCAGCAGCACACCTCTAAACTGGGAGAATGTGCCTGCACACCAATTATATTAATCTATTGCCAATGATGTGGGATTAAGAGCTGTGCATATAAAATGTGCTACAGTACAACAGCACGTGCTATGGCTATGGTTCAAGACACACAGAGGTCTACCGTAACTTCAGCAGCCTGGTGAAAATGATTAGCAAGGCTCTTCAAGATCATGGAATATAAGCTCCACTAAATAATGCATTGTGGGGCAAACTGGATACCTGAGGAAGCAATCTAAATAATGCATGTCTAGGTACAAGAGTCCTAACAGAAAAGAATGCAGAAAACTGTACCAAGGCTACCGCTCAGGATTAAAGAATGTCTCACTATCATTTTATCAAATGCTGTAAGTAACAACCCAGATCTCTTTTTATAGTTGTGCATTGTTGCTTTTTTTTTTCTCCCCAATATATGTTTTGTAATGGATGAGTATTCTATGTATATTAATGCTCGTACTGAGATAGCATGTCACACACTACAACAGTCGGAAGCTTTTGGTATCTGCAGTAAATGTGTAAAATAATACTGAAATATATATGCTGTTTTTACTCCTATTTGAGAACACATGCATGATACAATGTACTTTGTAGCAAATAATTCCGTATATTATTTACACAAACTAACAGCATACCATATGATACTGTAATATTTTGTAAATGTACCCTTAAAGGGTACATTGTTATGTTATAATAAGAAAATCGTTATAAAAATTAAACAAGAAATACTAGTTTGATAGTCTTCCTTTGGAAACGTGTTAATATTGGCTCTGCCCATATGTCCGTTTTTTTTTGTTTTCAAGGTCATTCATAATAATGCCCCATTGCAATCTGTAAATCATAAAAATATCAATTGCAAATAACATTTAGCCTGGAAGGCTAAATGTTGATGCTTTGCAGAACCTACAGTACTGTACATATGGATCTAAATTAATTTATTCACTTGGCTAAAAACCTTGCAGTTGTAATGCTATCTTTATTTCAGCTTTGAAGTTTTCTCATCAGCATATTTCTGTCATGCTTATTATCACAATCGGTTAAATATACTCCAATCATTAGTAAAAAAAAAATGGTTTAAATTTCCTAGTAAATCTTATAATTGAAGGGTGAATTTGATAGTAAACCATATAATTGTAGGATAGATTCATTTTTCACAATGCTTCTTGTAAAAATTAGAGACAGGTAACCTTAAAGATATAGTCAAAATTCAGTGGTCTTGCCCTACATGGTAAAAGAAGAAATGAATGCAAAACAAGACAAATCAGGTTAAATTACAGTTCCAAATGACCTACATGCATTTTGTGCTACCCTGTAATGGGTGATTTATACTTTTATGTCAGAAATAGGTACAAAATGCCAGCTAGACTTTACACCCACATTTTCATCTCATAGTGTGTACATGTATCAACTGCATGTGCATGATTATACACACACACACACACACACACACACACACACACACACACACACACACACACACACACACACACACACACACACACACATATACACACACACACACTTTGGAAAGTAGCATGCCAGTTTAACAAAAATGTCTAAAGAATAAAGAAATGTATAATTAAAATATTAATTATTAGGGGATTTTTATAAGTGCAGCAAACTGAAATTAAACAATTGAAATAAAACTTCTCCATACCAAACCTAAAGAATAAGTATGTTTTAGGTTTTATTAGTGGTGCACACAAAAGCTATTCCTTACCTGAGTAGTCAAATTCACTACACATTAAAAAAAAACAAAAAAAAAACAACAGTGGAACTTATAGCAGGAATGCCCTCCATCCTCCCTGTGCTCTCCTCCCAGTTCAGGTAAGGCTAAAAATCAAATTAAAAAAAATGTTGGGGTGGATTGCTGCTTGGATAGGAAAATACATACAGATGAAGCGGCCCTTAATGCTCCCACTGCCATGCGTCAATTGTGTATTCATTAGCCGCGCGTGAAAAAGTGGCGGGGCTAAGAAGCTATTGCACCCACTGGCAGCGGGTGCAATTATGCCTGCGACATCTGTATGTTGGTTATCTTGAGTTTTATGCAATGTTCAAGAGGAAGGTACAACTATTACACCTATACCTTACTTGCAAATTAAGTGAATAATTCCAGCATCACTGTTGATAATGCTTTCTCGTAGTTCCAAGATAATAATTGATTGTTAAACAACTTCACATACGATAATTATACAATCACAGAAAAGCCAACTTTGAGACTCATGATAGATCTATGGAATTATAAATGATAATGTATTGCTTCCTAGTCAACCAATGTAATTGGAGGATTTTTATGGGCCTATTCTAGTAGCTGCACAGAAGTGCATACCCATGCAGAAGAGCCTTTTTAACTTGGATATGCAGGTCCCTGTATTCTGTAAGCACTTCCCGCATGTCCAAACCATGCTAGATAGGCTTCATTGGAGGTGATTTCACTCCGACTCTGCAAATCCGAGTTGTATGACAAAAATGTCTCAAAAGCGCAACTTTTGCAAACTCACTATTTTCTAGTGGTTTGCTTAACTTAAAAAATAACTTGCAGGTTTTTTTACGCCACTTCTAGGATCGCGAGATACTGCAGCCTAAATAGATGCAGAATTGCATCATTACAAGCCACAAAGTCTATTTCAGCTCTTGAGCATACACTTAATTAATATGCATAATTTCTGCCCTTCTACACTACTGGCTAACTCATGCTGTACATTGCTGAATTCCCCCAGTGTAAATATTATTACACACAAATACATTCATATTAACTGCCTGGGCAACATGACATGCCTGATTGTCTCATTAAATGGCCGGTCGTTTGATTCAAAGACATATGGTCTAATTAGTTGCCTATTTAACCCACTATTTTATGTGTTTAATGTGCTAAATATGAATACAGAACATGGGGCATCATGGAGTAGTAATGGACATAATTGGGAACTCTCTCTTTGTATAACAATGCAATTTGAATTTTAATGCTTAATATATTGTGTGTAGTGAACTCACGACATAATGTTAATTCCACTTCAAACCAAAACAAAGAACAATCCGGATTGGCTGTTTAACCGCACAAAATGTCAATTTTAATTGACATGATGTAATACTGTAGATGCAAATTGTGTTACAGAATATGTTGAGTTGTCAAATTTTATTCCGCAACTTTTGATCTTGTTAAATCACATGGGTTGACAAGGACAAACTCAATGCTTACAGGATAGATGCCTTAAATTGGTTACATTTATATTGAAATGGACATGGTATTAATATATTGTTACACAAGTGCTATTGTGGTTACTTTAGATGCTATAACCATAATCCTGAGTGTAATCACAACTGAGACATGCCTGTGACACAGGGAGATTTCCATATTTATCATTGTTAAAGATTCAGAGGGCTAACACAAATTGAATGTTTAAATCCAGGAAACTATACAAGATGAGTTGGAGGTGATCTTTCTGGCTGCAAGTATGTCTTCCATCTCTGTCTTGTCCGTAAACAATAGTTTTTACATACTATACAGTATGTGGCACATAACCCCTAAATGCTTACATGTTCTCTATAAGGATACTGTAGCATGCCCTTGTGTTGGAGAAACGGTGGATCAAGGGGAACTGTGGTGGTTCTGCCTGAAAATGAAGACATGTTGGTGTGATATGAAAGAAAAAAAATATAGCACGGGTACAATGCTGCTTTTGGATTGTTGACTATTTTTTTATTGAGCCTCCCAGTTCAGATAGAAAGATATATGGTGTACCTCGCTACAAAAATCCCAAAAATGTAAGTTTAAAGGGGGTGTTACCCAGGCAATAACCTAAGACAAAAGAGGGGTTGTACCAAGGGGTACAAACGATATAGAGAGCCCAGAAAAATGGTGCACACCTCCTAGTAATAATTAGTTGTAAAGATGATGATAAAGTAAAAACACATTTTATTAAGTACAGTATATGTTAAAATAAGGCACAATATTGTGTAAGGTAGACAAAATTCAATAAAATTAAAAAGAGGGTACTCTCCTAATAGTCAGTAGCACTATGAAAGTGCTCTGTTTATATTCTGAGAATATAGAGTGGAGTAGACAGATACAGTCAGCTCCACTCTTACTTTATTTTATGTTAACATAAGCTTCAAAGTTCAGTGCTATATCTCATCAAAGAATATATTAACCTTACATATGCTTAAACAAGCCCACTGTTGCTTTGTAGCAGCTTAGAAAAACATTCTCCCTCCAACATTATCTGACTGGAGAGAAAGTACTGTATGTAGAGAATATTATGGTGGCTAAAAACATACAAGTGAACTGCAGGACACTGGCCTTTTCGCGATGTGGCTCCCATGATCACTTGCTTATGCATTTCATCCTTAGAACCTAAATTACTACTAAATTTGAACTTAGATACCAGTAGAACAAATGGGATGAGATTGCAACTATTGCTGTATTAAAGTAACCTGTTTAACCACAATTAAAGATAGATGTAGGCAGGTCGCTGGAAACACAGACTGCTGGTTACAGAAAGACGTGGGATGTCACAGCATACGGGTCCCCATGTATTTCGTCACACCATGTGACTTCGTCTGCGGACCCTCTTGTTGCCTCCAGGCACCTCCCCAGCTGCTGGCATGCCTCCTGCACTGTCCCACACCGTGCCCGTCTGATGCCGGCGTGCACCGGCAGTGCGCGCCGCAACTTCCAGCACGCCGGCATCAGAGAGGCACAGCGTGGGAGAGTGCAGGAGGCATGCCAGCAGCTGGGGAGATGCCCGGAGGGAACAAGAGGCCTGACCAGCACCGCCAAACCCCCCCCTCCTCCTGCAACTACCGGCAACCAAGTGTGGAAGAGAGGCAGCGGCTAGGGAGTGGCAACCTGCGGACGGAGGAGAGCCGCATGTAGGTGCTGAAAGAGCCGTCCCTGACTCGGGAGCCGCAGGTTACCGACCCCTGGTTTAGGTTATCTGGTCTACATGTATATAATGGTTAGCAATTGGCGGTTATTTTTTTTTCCAGTAATCCGATAACTCCAAATATTGACATTAATGAATAGCACAGAAGTAATCATGAGCAATTCATTAACCATTTGGTATGTGTCTGTGTGCTGACGCCAATCAATTGAGAGAGAAATGATAATCTAACTATTTGGTATGTGTCTGTGTGCGGACTCCAATAAATTGAGAGAGAATTGATAATCTGACTATTTGGTATGTGCCTGTGTGCTGACTCCAATCAATTGAGAAATAATTAATAATCTAACTAACTATTTGGTATGTCTGAGTTGATTACGCTACCCCCTCCCTTAAGTGTTAGTCAAATGCATGTGATTAGGGTACTAAAGTCAGTGTAACTTGGCTGTGAGACACATGGCTGTGTAACATCAAAAGAGTCACATCTTAAGTGTCATATCTAAAGTGTCTACAAGAGTTAATTTTAGAGTTGAAATTGGAGATGAAGATTGGAGTAAGATCTGGACTCTGCATTACATCTTTGCCACTGTGAGACATTCACTTTTAACATCTGTGATTATTTGTTCACTTGTATCCTCCATTACCTGTGAAATCTCTCCTCCTGCATCTTACTTTGCCCTCCCTACTACTTTTTCTGTTTACTGTTTTCTCACTCCTTTGTGAATGTCTCTGTTCTCTCCAATATCCCCACTCCCCACTGCACATTTTTTATACACCTCTCTCCCAACAACTTCTATACCCACAACAAAAAACACCCACACAAATCCTCTATCCACACCCTCTATCTACTCCTTCCCACTGCTGGGGATCTCCCCATAGCCTGAAGTCATACATACACACCTGATCTCACTCATGCCTCCCTGCCATCTCTTACCCTGTAAATGGTGTTAACCTTTTAATTTAATACTGACCAGCTTTAAATCTCACCCCACAAATCAGGTATCCCAATAGCCTGCACTCATTGCTATTGCTATCCTCCTCCAGAGGTCTGAGGCAACTGTCCCTAACTGTCACTAACTGTCACTAACTGTCACTAGAATCCTCCTGCTCATTTACATTGTCTCTGGGTGAGAAGGGGTGGGGCTAAACTCCTGCCTGATGATTGGCAGAACGCCATAACCAGGGTGGTTGACTACAATGCTCCATTAGACCTATATAGTAACCTCAATAGCGCGGGGGTTACAACTAGAAAAATAATCAAAGTTAATCTTGCCAGCAACTGGAGCCTGGGGGGTGTCATTGATCTGTGGGGATCTGTGTTATTTTGTAAGTTAATAAAATAAATAATTGAGGGGGGAAAGTTGATGGGAGGGGAATTGCTGCTTTAAGTACATGTGTAGATTTAGGTCTCTTAAAATTCACTGATAACACTTGCCTGATGACTCGACATTTAGGGATTATTCTGAGCAGAGAAGGGTGTTACAGTATAGGAGGAAACATTTACATCTTGTGTTTTGCATTCCAGTCTCACCAAACCAATTCTGTCTGGGAGGGGCACTGAAGAGCACGGTTTAATTGCCTCTATGAACATGATCTGAAATTCTTTTGAGCAGAACTAAACACTGTAGCGAAAATTATGGACATTCTTTTTTTTTGTAACTTAATTTTATTGCATTTTTCCAAACAAGTGATACAGAATACAGTATACATTACATTCATTTTTAGTGTTAATCTCCGCTATAGACAATACCGTATGTCAGCTTGTGAGACATATCCCGGTTTTTCGGGCCCTACTCGACCGGATTGTTTTGGGTAGACTAGCAATAAAGATAATAACATAATTCACATAGTACGATTGATTCAAATTGACAAACACAAAATCAATAAAGAAAAAAAAAAAAAAAAAAAAAAAAAATTTAATAAAAAAAAAAAAAAAGGAGGCGGGTAGGAAGGGGGTAAAGGGGGGGGCGTGGCCGGAAGAGGAGCATCGACTCATGCTAGGTCTCTTCACCGCTCCTAGTAAGGTTCTTTGTGGGTTGCGTCCTCTCCAGTTTAACACCTCTGTAGGCGTTCTGTCTATTTGTCTGTGTAGTCGTCGTGAGCTGAGTTTCCGCTCCTAAAGGAGAACGCACCTTCATCTATCACAGCCAGATTGTGTTCCTCTCAACCCCGGGGATATCCGTCTGCGCCAGCCAAGGCGTCCATACTTTGAGATAATTGGTGCCAGTGTCGTTAACTAGACTCGTCAACTTTTCCATCTGGCAGATAAACCACAATCGATTTCGAATCTTTGGGATACTTGGAATTTCGGGGCGTTTCCATAGTGCTGCTATCTCGCTCCGTGTGGCTATTGCAAAATGTGCTATTAGTTTATTGTTTGCTTTGGACAGGCCCGTTAGTGGTCTATTCAAGAGGAATAGCCATGGGTCTGGGGGAATAGTGAGGTCGAAGACTCTCTGTATCCAATGTCTAATTTCTTCCCATAGTGGGGAGATACGCGGGCAAGACCACAGCATATGTAACAGATCGGCCGATCCTCCGCACTGCCGGGGGCATAGTGAGGAGGATCCAGGCACGAACTTGGCTAATTTCATTGGGGTGAGGTACCACCGCATTAGGACCTTATATGCGTTCTCCTTTAGTGTGGTACATATGGAGCTTTTTGCCGTGGCCATATATATAGCGTTCCACTCGTCATCTTCTAATGTCTCTCCCAGGTCTCTTTCCCATTGGGTTCTAAATGACGGTGACTGCTGTCTAAAGCTCGCAGAATCAACTACTTCCTTGTACAATTGTGATGTGAGTCCCTTTGTGTCGGTCTCGGCCAGACAGAGCTTTTCGAATGACGTCAGGGGGGGGTATGGGGCAAATTTGTTATAAAATGCTCGAAGCTGGAGGTACCTAAAAAATTCTGAGTGGGGTATATCTTTTTCTTCTCTGACGTGATCAAACGTTTTAATCTTGCTATTGTAACCCTCCAGATCTTTAATTCGTATATAACCTTTATGTTTCCAAATTGATGCATCTCCCTCCAGAAGGCCAGGAGCGAACTTGGGATTGTTCCAAATTGGGGACATCGAAGAATTACTCGTTGTGAGAGAGTATTTAGTCTTATTAGCCTCCCAGATAGACAACGAGTTGGTCATTGAGGAAAGCGGCATGTTAGCAGATCGTCGTGCTGTTTTAGGTAGCCAAATCAAGTTGCGTATTTTTAAAGGAGCGCAGGCAGCACTCTCTAATTCCACCCACCGTTTTAAATGTGGACTGGATTGCCATTGAACAATTTGGCTTAATTGAGCCGCTTTGTAATATGAGAGCAGGCAGGGTACCGCTAGGCCCCCTGCTAGGACAGATCTTTTCATATTTAATTTGTTGACTCTCGGTTTTTTCCCTCCCCAGATAAATTTAGAGATTGCAGACTGAAGTGAGAGCAAATCCTTCAGTCTGAGTGGCACTGGTAACGTCTGGAAAAGGTATAGGATACGGGGGAGTAGGTTCATTTTGACGCTATGTATCCTACCTATCCAGGATATTCGTATAGAGGACCATTTATGGAGGTCAGCTATCAACGTCCGAATTAGGTTGGGGTAATTTGCATTGTAGATGTCTTTGGTGTTCTTGGCTATGTGGACTCCTAGATATTTTATGTATTTCTGTTGCCAGTGGAAGTTAAAATTCAGTTGCAATAACTTCTCTACGTGTCTAGGGAGATTGATGTTGAGGGCTTCAGATTTAGCTTGATTTATTTTAAATCCCGAAATGCTCGAGAATCTGTCCAATAAATCCAACAGGTTTGGCAAGGAGGTGAGGGGCTTTGAAATAATTAGTAGGATATCATCTGCGTACAGGGCCGCTTTATGTGTTTGAGAATATACTTTTAACCCTGAGATGTCCGGGTTGCCTCTAATTTGCGCCGCCAGTGGTTCTATACATAGAGCGAACAGGAGAGGGGATAATGGGCATCCCTGTCTCGTGCCACTCTTAATTTGAAAGGGGAGAGATGGAAAGCCCTGGTGTATTACCCTGGCGGTAGGTCCTGAGTACAGCGAGAGAATCGCTCTACTCACCTGATCCCCAAAGCCAAATGCCGCAAGCGTCTCCTTCAGGTAAGGCCAGTCTATCCTATCAAAAGCTTTTTCTGCATCCAGACTTAACAGCATACTTTGTGTGTTATTTTTAGTGGCCAATTCTACCAGATCAATAAATCGCCGGGTATTGTCCGCTGCCTGTCTGCCTTTAATGAATCCGACCTGATCTGGGTGTATAAGTCTGGGTAGGATTAGACATAATCTATTGGCCAATAGTTTAGCGTATATTTTAATATCAGTATTGATTAGGGATATGGGCCTATAACTTTTGCAGTCCAGCGGATCTTTACCTGGTTTATGGATTAATGATATAGACGCCTGTAACATCTCTCTGGGGATGGGGGCTCCTGCTAATATTGCATTGAACACGTGGAGCAACCTAGGGGCTAGTACTTTGGCAAATTTCTTATAGTATAGCCCCGAGAAGCCATCTGGCCCTGGGGCTTTTGAGGGTTTGAGTTCCTTAATGGCTTGTGACACCTCCTCTATAGTGAAATCAGCGCCCATGGCCTCTCTCTCTGCCTCTGTCAATCTCCCTAGTTTTGAGCTGGCTAAGAAATCTCTCAGCTTCTCGCTCGTTTTAGCGTTATGTGCCACTTTCTCTCCATTATATAGTGTTTCATAGAACGAACCAAATTCTTCTACTATTTTCTTAGGGTTGGCCGTGGGGGTACCTGATTTTAAGCGTATAGCTTGGATATTAAACTTCACTTGTCTGTCTCTTAACGCTCGAGCCAGCATAGTATCCGGCCTGTTCGCTTTTTCGTAAAATTTCCTCCTAGACCAACTCAGCGCGTTATCTGCCCTGGAGGTCAACAACATGTTTAGTTCAATTTTGGTATCTTTCAATTCTTGTAGGGTTTGCGGGTCTGGGTTACTCTTATGGAGTGATGTAAGGGAATGTAATCTCGATTGAAGCTTCATAATTTTTGAGTCCCTTTCCCGTTTTCTCCTAGCTGTGGTGCTAATTAGTATGCCCCTCAGCGTCGCTTTGTGAGCCTCCCATAATACAAACTGGGAATCTACAGAGCCTGTGTTTGTGTGGAAGAATTGAACTATTTCTTCCTTTATTGTCTCATAAATCTCAGGAATTTTTAGGATTGATTCGTTGAGCTTCCAGTTCGCTCCTGGTCTGCCTGTTCGGATGTGCTCGCACCTTAGCTCTATCGGTGCATGGTCAGACCATGAAATATCATGAATCCCAGCTCGGGAGACCATAGGAACCAGTTGGCAAGAGACGAAAAAATAATCAATTCTGCTGTAGGAGCCGTGTGGGTGGGAATAGAACGTATAGTCCCTATCAGTCGGGTGTAGTTCTCTCCATATGTCAGTCAGTTGGTTGTCTTTGAGGCCCTTGCGTAAAGAGGTCCCCACTTTTTTATGTACTGTGCCCGTATTCCCTGATCTGTCTAGATTTGGTTGCATGACCATGTTGATATCCCCTGCGAGTATTACGCCGCCCCTTGCGACGGTGCGTAGAGTCCGAAAAAAGTCTTCAAAGAAGACTGCGTCCTGCTCGCAGGGGGCATAGATTGTGGCTATTGTGATGCATTGCTCCCGTATCGTGCCCACTAGTATAATAAAGCGTCCCTCTGTGTCTCTTTTAATAGTTTGGGCTACAAATGGGATTTTATTATGGAACAAGATGGCCACTCCACGTTTTTTAACCGGTGCGGAGGAAAGGTAGAACTGGGCATAGTCTTTGTCTAGGAATTTAGGCGCGTTGGTCTTGCTAAAATGAGTCTCCTGTAACATTAGGACATCTGCGTGTTTTCGTTTATAGTCAGTGAAAGCTATTTTTCTCTTGGTTGGGCTATTAAAGCCCTTAACGTTATGTGATATAAGGGTTAACGCCATCACTTAATGTGTGAGAAGTGTAACAAACTAACGTTTGATGACTCACCCTGTCCACTTTGTCCCTTGTTCAACTGGCGGACGTTTTTGGTGTTACCATCCGGCAAAGTTCTTGTGTTCTGTCTAGGTCGGCATCCTCCCCGGCCGGGTGGGGAAAGGATTGGGAGGGGTAGGGAGGGAGGAGACAGTACAAGGGAAAACACATAAGGGGTAAAGCAAAATTGGAAACATAAGTTAAACCGCTTTGTAATAATGAAAAAAAATAAAAGAAAAACCAGAGCTCCCCTCGGGGTCCCCCGAGTGGGAGTCTGACGCCCAATGGGCAGGTCGGTATGCCTAACCTTCCAAAATGGCCGGCTTTCCCTTCCCGGGACCGACCCCCCTGGGACTTGTTTGAGGTCCTGATTCGTCAGGGACCTATATGAGGAACACATGTACGACATCGTGGGTGAATCCCACCGGCGCAAAACTGATAACTAACTTAACCTTAAACTGTAGCGTGATTTTTAACTTTATAACGACTTACAGCAGTACCTAAGTTATAGTGAGTGCATATCCATATATATACATGCATATACCCAGCATTTGAATGAACCCAATTATTTAATGAACATATTTAACATATTTAACCCATTAACCCTATATAACATATGAACCATAAATAACATATATAACCTACAACATATACAACAGAAGCAACAGATATTCTATACCATCTAACATACATATAACATAACATACAGAGCCTCATTGAAACTTTATTGGGAAGGGCTCCGCGTCAGATGGTGACAAGTGAATTGAATCTTTCTTTACCCTCTTTCGTTATCCCCCCCCATCCTCCTCCATTTTCATCTTATTCCTCCCCCTCCTTTCATCCTCATCCTCCCCCCCTTCATCCTCACCCCCCCTTTCATCTTCATCCCCCCCCCTTTCATCCTCATCCCCCCCCCTTTCATCCTCATCCCCCCCCCCCTTTCATCCTCATCCTCCCCCCCTTTCATCCTCGTCCTCCCCCCCTTTCATCCTCGTCCTCCCCCCCCTTCATCTTCATCCCCCCCCTTCATCTTCATCCCCCCCATTTCATCCTCATCCCCCCCTTTCATCCTCATCCCCCCCCTTTCATCCTCATCCCCCCCCTTTCATCCTCATCCCCCCCCTTTCATCCTCATCCCCCCTTTCATCCTCCCCCTCCCCTTTCATCCTCCCCCTCCCCTTTCATCCTCCCCCTCCCCTTTCATCCTCCCCCTCTCCTTTCATCCTCCCCCTCCCCTTTCATCCTCCCCCTCCCCTTTCATCCTCCCCCTCCCCTTTCATCCTCCCCCTCCCCTTTCATCCTCCCCCTCCCCTTTCATCCTCCCCCTCCCCTTTCATCCTCCTCCCCCCTTTCATCCTCCTCTCATCCCCCGATCTCAGCCCCCACCTCTATCCATTCCCCCCCCCCCCCCGTGTCCCCGGCCCCTGCGTCCCCGGCCCCTGCGCTATCGCGGACCGTCCCCCTCTGCATCTTGGGCAGAGTCTCCCTGCAATGTGCGCAGTCACGTGGGGCCGCGCCGTCCTCTCGCGAGAGAGCGGCCCCTGGCTCGTCGCCTGGCAGTGACGTCAGCGGCAAAGCCCGCGAAAACCGGAGCCGCTCCCGCGGAGCACAGGGAGGGATAGAGGCAATATGGCTGCCCTCCAAAAGTCAGCGACGGACCCGCTCGCGACCAGGAGGGCAGCCGCAGGTCCGGGAGAGCAGCCGCAGGTCTGGAAGGGCATCCGCAAGTGCGGAAGGGCATCCGCAAGTGCGGGGGGGCATCCGCAAGTGCGGGGGGGCATCCGCAAGTGCGGGGGGGCATCCGCAAGTGCGGGGGGGCATCCGCAGTAGTGGGGTGGGGTGGGTAGCTGCAGTAGTGGGGTGGGTAGCTGCAGTAGTGGGGTGGGGGGGGCTTAGCTGCAGTAGTGGGGTGGGGAGGCTGGTAGCTGCAGTAGTGGGGTGGGGAGGCTGGTAGCTGCAGTAGTGGGGTGGGGAGGCTGGTAGCTGCAGTAGTGGGGTGGGGGGGGGTAGCTGCAGTAGTGGGGTGGGGGGGGGTAGCTGCAGTAGTGGGGTGGGGGGGGTAGCTGCAGTAGTGGGGTGGGGGGGGGGGTAGCTGCAGTGGTGGGGGTAGCTGCAGTAGTGGGGTGGGGGGGGGGGTAGCTGCAGTAGTGGGGTGGGGGGGGGGGTAGCTGCAGTAGTGGGGTGGGGGGGGGGGTAGCTGCAGTAGTGGGGTGGGGGGGGGGGGGTGGGGGGGGGGGGTAGCTGCAGTAGTGGGGTGGGGGGGGGTAGCCGCAGGAGTAGGGGGGGGGTAGTCGCAGGAGCAGGGGGGTAGCTGGGTCACCGGAGGACGCGCTTACGATGCCTCCCTCCGGGTGAAGCAAGACACTGCAGCTGAAATACCCCAGCTGGAAGGTAAAACGAAAAGGCAAAATGACATGATGAAGGTTCTGAACACCAAAAGGGATCCCTTTTATATGATTATTTCTTTGCTTGAGCACTTCCAAATTTCATGGGGTGAGAACTCAGTTATGGGCCGCTGCTGATCCCGTTGCTCCTGCCGCCGACCGCGGAGCCCCCGCTTTGCTCCACGTGGGTAAGGGTACGTCTGCGTCTCCTGCTTCTGCTCGTGGGGATGCCCGCAAGACCTCCGCCGCTCCCCCTGCGCCCAGCTTGCCGAGGAATCCCTCGCCGTCTTCCAGGCGTCTCAAGGTATGTGCTACCCCATTCCGCAGCACCATTACTGCACATGGGAATAGCCACCGGTATCTAATCTGCTGGTCCCTCAGAATTCTTGTAATGGGGGCTAGGGATTTTCTTTTGGCCAGCGTGGCAGGGGACAGGTCTTGGAACACCTGGAATCTCACTTTATCAAACTCCATATGTTTAGTGTCCCGTGATATCTTGCATACCTCTTCTTTTGTGCGGTAATGGTGGAACCTGATAACAATGTCTCTTGGGGGGTCCCCTGCCTGAGGTCTTCCTCTCAGGGCGCGATGACATCTGTCTAACAGGAGCTCACGGTCCGTCTTGTCAGGGAAGAGTTGTTCTAGCCACTTGGTGGCAAAATCCTCTGGGTCGGTGACAGTCTCAGGGACCCCCCTTAGACGGATATTACTTCTTCTGTCCCTGTTTTCAGAGTCCTCAATCTTTTCCTCTAGGAATCTGACCTGGTCCCTCAGCTTAGTTACTTGTTTCTGAGTTTGTGCCAGTGCAGTAACGGTCTCATCAGACTTAACCTCTAGGGAGTTTGTTCGCTCACCTATGGCATCCATATCTTTCCTGAGAGCCCAAAGTTCTGTTGTAAAAAATTGCTTCATTTCAGCGCAGAAAGCTTTCATATCCTTGCGCCTCATTACATCCATGTCGTCCGATGCAGCACTTGCATTTTCTCCCTCATGGTCTGTCATGGTGGGTTGTGCAGGGGATTCAGGCCTGTCTCCCTGTGCTGTCTCTCCTTTTTTGAAATAAGTAGAGACTGTCTGGGTTTTTCTTCGAACTGTTTTGTTAGAAGCCATCCTGGTATGTTTAGAGATTCTTTACTGCTGGTTGTGTTGCTGTTGTCGCGATTTTGCTGTAGTTATTGATATAACTAGTGCCGGTGGGAATGGAGCTCAGGTACTAAGCAGCCATTCACCTCCCCGTCGTCACGTGACCTCCCAATTATGGACATTCTAAAAAAAAAATCATCCACATATATTCAAATACGTTGTAATACAGGCACTATGCTAACAATGTGGGTTTTGGTAGAAAGCAATTTTAAGCAGTATTAATGGATTCCTTTTCACTGAAAAGTAAATATTCCCATTAACATAAATCTCTTTTCTGTCAAAGACAGAGAACTGTGCTAATAAACCGACAATAAAGCTGTTAGCTATCATAAATGTAATTTGATTTCAAGTTGATGGCATACTGTAGTATAACATGTGTCTTGTATTTTGAGTTTCATTCTGAAATAGATAGAAAAGATTGTACTTTTTAAAAGTTAACTGAAACATTACCAGACTTTATTATGCAGCAGAATTAAGTATAACAATATTCTATATTCTATATTATTGACTTTAGCTCATTATCTTAGCTGTATGTTAATTTTTAGTAACAATATTATTAATAATGGTGGTAATCTATTCATAAAAATCTATACAGTCATGTCTAGCATAATAGTTAGGATAGACTTGTAGGATTATTTTCCTGTTAAAGCATACAGTTATCTACCCCCAGTCCCCCCACCAAAAAAAAAATCTGAAAATGATCTGAATTGGGGATCACATGGAGTTGAATAATGGAACTCCAATCTTCAGGGGAAAAGCTGTTCCCAAGATATTCATGTTTGTTTGGCAGTATGGTAAGAAAATGAAAATACAATAGGAAAATAATGGTAGCAATACAAAGCCACAGTGTCAACTTGATAATTACATTTTTTACTTATGTGTAAATGTGGAACAAAAACTAAAATCTACTTTCATATTAGCAAGTTTGTATCCATTCTAGACGTTGTTAACAAAACTTCAGAAAAAATCAGAGATACAAAAATATAAATTACTGTATAAATCACCTGTTTTTTTCTATTTTTAATATTATATAATTTATTGCAAAAGTTAAGTGTAGCTGCAGTATTCTTTTATTTTACAGTATGTGAAAAAAGAGGAAAAGGAAAAAATAGGTAGAATGGTTATGCCTTTTATTGGACCAACAATGGTCAACAAGTATAGTAAATAAAAATACCACTTGTGGGAACATTTGCATGTCTCAGACAGGTCTGTAACTCTGTCTTTCCCCATTGTTGCTTAACAAACGGCTTCAACTGCAGCCAGGGATTCTGGGTAATGACATTTAAATGAGCACAGTGTCTTACTCTTTACTTCTCATCCATTTAAATTCGACCCCATGACTTCAGCTTTTTATCACAGCCTGGGTATAAGAAGTGCATAGCCAGTAAACCTACTCACTGTGAAGAGTGACACACTGTGCTCATTTGCATGTCATTACCCAGAATTCCTGACTGCAGTGGAATCACTGTTTGCTAAGTGGTAATGGTGAAAGACTGTCTGAGACATGCAAATGGTATTTTTATTTACTGAACACTGTATGGTGGGGGGGTTTTGTCATTTTTTTTTACCCACCATAACTGTTTTCATGTCAACAAGTATACAAACTTCAAAGTTCACAGTCTATAGCAGTTGTACAGCAAGACTAAATACTGTAGTTTGTGTTGAAAGCTTGATATATTGTATAATATGTGACACAGTTGATATTTCTGATATTTTTGTAGGGCTTTCAAAATGTAGTGGTCTATGTACAGATGTAGACAGATACAGCTACACTTGAAGTGGGTGGACCGCAACACGTGTGGTCATGATTGCAGCCAAGGGCAGTACAGGGGGGATTTCCCATAAGGATTAACACAGGGAGGGTTCCTGCTTCTGGATGGTTCTCCAGCTGCGTTTATCCTACCGGGCCACCACAAGTCTGTAAGAGCTGTGCAGAGGGAGTAGAAAGAAGCGGCCCCTCTCTCTGTGTTTCCTCGCACAGTTCTTACAGACGATCGTAGAGAAAGTTTAGTGGTATATGCGCTTTAGCGCCGAATCACTGTAAAGTATTCTAAAAAATAGAGAATGATCAAAGGCACAGTGTATGGGGCTAATGATAATTAGATGGTGAGTATTCTTCTGAAAACAACTCCCGGATGGTATGGAGTCCTTGAAAGAGATAAAATATAACCCAGAAGGGAAAGAGTAAGGGGGTATGAGCCCACTCCTGAATACCTCATTGGGATAGTCCTTGATAAAGGGCTATTGCACGAAACATGTACAGGTGCGCCGACGAGTATTCTAAAACTTGCCTTAAACTTGCCTTGGAAAATCTGGGGCTATCACCAACAAGATCCAGGTACATGCTGGGTACATGCTGCAACATTTCTGCAGAGACTAATGGCCCATCGGATTAACACAGCAGGGGTCCCTGGCAGTCCCATTCAGTTTGAATGGGACTGCCAGGGACCCCCGCTGTTGATGCCACAGAAATGTTGCTGCATGTACCCAGCATGTACCCAGCATGTACCTGGGTCTTGTTGGTGATTGCCCCAGGTTTGTTTTAGAATACTCGTTGGCACTACAGTAGGAGGATTGTCAGACCTCTGTTTTTAATGGACGAATAAAGCTAATCATTTTTGGATACACATTTTAACCCACTCTTGGCTGTGCTATATACTTCCTATTGTGCTTACATGCGATCGTGCTGTTTTTATTAAAACTGTTATTGCTTAGAATTGAAGCAGGTGGTCCCTGGAGCTCAACCGCATTCATTTCAAGTCTGCGGACCCCCTGCCTCCGTATGGGGTGCCAGTATCTCCTGCAAGTTTAAATGTCCTGTGTCACGGGCAAAAGGGGTACAATTCTGGGGCAAAAAAGGTGCATAAAATGCATCAAAGAAAAAAATACTATTACTTATAATGGGACTTTTTTCTTTGGTATATATGAGGCCGATATTTGCCCCAGATTTGATCTACTTCAGCTTTGATACATAAATCACTTAGACATTTTGAGTATGTTTGAAAATTTCATAAAGATTTGTAAAATTATCAATGGTAGGAAAGGTGTAATATCAGTGAGTACTTTCATATTTCCTGTAATGTACACTGTTAACTTTAATTTTAGAATGATATATTTACAAATTTGAAGATTCATTATTATAAATAACTGTATGACTGGTAAACTTAGATACATTACTTTTAAATGGATTCTCACTGCCAGCAGAATATATATTCAACCAGGCGTAACAGTAATGTACATGTCTGAAATAATAAGCTCATTAATCACGGAAGCCATAATGTTAAACATTTACCAAATGTATTAAATCATTTATTGTTTGATCTAGTCTTTTCTAACATCTATCTGAAGTGCCATTAATACCTGAGTAAATGTTTTGGTTATGAATAAACCACACTTTTAACTGCTTTGAAAATAAATGTAATTCATTTAGTTTTAAAATCTTGTATCCTAACGGGGCCTGTAACTCGGGAATCAGGGGTCCCCGGGGCTGAATTGAGTGTGTTTCAGCTCCGCACACCCCCTGCTACAATACTGTATTAAAATAAAATGAAAGCCTGTTAGAGGCGTGCAGGAAGAGTGACTGATTCCGTCTTACTCTTAATGCACGTCTCTTACAGACAGGAGCAGCCCGGTAGGATTCCCACAGCGCGAGTCCCATTCAAACGCAAAGACCCCCCGTTTTGTTAATCCCTATTGGCCATTAAGGGCCGTTCTATACTGTTTGCGGCCGTGCGCGCGCGTGTGCATGTGCATGTGCGGACGCGCGTGCACGTGCCGCATGCTTTTTGTGTGTATGCTGTGTATGCTGTGAGTGAAGGTACTGTATGTGTGTGTATATGTGTATGTGTGTAGAGATTGTGAATTATGAATGAAATAATATTTAAAAAAAAAAAAAGTTGTAATAAAAATATTTATTTAATTTTGACACATACACACATACACACATACACACACACAAACACACATACATTCATACACATGTTTGGCCATAATGCACAGCGCCACGTTTGGCGAAAACTAAACACAGCATATCAGCACAAACACCTCATACCAACTCATACCAACTGTCAAGCACTGTGGTGGAGGGGTGATGATTTAGGCTTGTTTTTCAGCCAAAGGACCCTGGGAACCTTGCAGTCATTGAGTCGATAATGAACTCCTCTGTATACCAAAGTATTCTAGTGTCAAATGTGAGGCCATCTGTCCGACAGCTAAAGCTTGGCTGAAATTGGGTCATGCAACAGGATAATGATCCCATGCACACCAGCAAATCTACAACAGAATGGCTGAAAAAGAAAAGAATCAAGGTGTTGCAATGGCCCAGTCAAAGTCCAGACCTCAACCCGATTGAAATGCTGTGGTGGGACCTTAAGAGAGCTGAGCATAAACAAATGCTCACAAACCACAATGTACTGAAGCAACGTTGTAAAGAAGAGTGGGCCAAAATTCCTCCACAACGATGTGAGAGACTGATAGTCATACAGAAAATGATTACTTCAAGTTATTGCTGCTAAAGGTGGTTCTACAAGCTATTGAATCATAAGGTGTACTTAGCTTTTCACACATGGCTTCTCCATTTTGGCTTTATTTTTGTTAAATAAATCATGACAAAGTGTAATATGTCATGTGTTGTTGTTCATCTGAGGTTGTATTTACCTAATTTTAAGACCTGCTAAGGAACAGATGATTGTTATCATGTCCTGATATGTAACACCATATATAGTGTGTGTATGTGTGTGTGTGTGTGTATGTGTGTGTGTGTGTGTGTGTGTGTGTGTGTGTGTATGTGTGTATGTATGGGGGTCAAGGAAAATAAGGGATACAAAGTGTTTGTATCCCAGGAGAGAATTCACTTATATTTTACACTATAGTAGTGTGCATATAACTTTTAATACTGAATACTTAAAACATATATTACCGAAAAGAGTGGTGTAATAAACATTAAAAATAAATTAAATGGTATAAACAAATGCACCAAGATAAAGCTCTCATAAATATAGATACTCCAATCTATAATTGCTACTGGAATCCTAGAGGCTAAACGGTGCAACCAGCCAAGGTGAGCCTGAAAGCTCAGCACTTGCAAACACTAGCACAGTAAATACGTTGCCAAAGTCAGCAGCAGGGATTGAACACTACTTGCCCATGAATCCAATTAGCAACACTGTATCAGTGAAACGATTCCCTAGCTGCTACACTGTTTTTAGATATATGGCTATGCTAGTGAACTGCTGGAAAAACACTATGTTAAAACAGCCCCATACAGTAACGGGGGCTGATGACACAATCACGCGACCAACGCGCGTTTCCCTCCTATTAAGGAGAGCTTCGTCAGGGACAATTTTGCACATAGGGGGAAGCGGACGTTATTTAAACACTCAGGTTGTCATGGAAACAACAACATGCCGCTAAGGCGCATGCGCAAGAAAACACATGCGCAACTGCCAGTAAAAATCCTAAATATATCTTTAGTTACCTTTTTGTAAATACCTGTGATAACCCTTTGTACCTGGAAACTTGTAGTCACAATTCAAGCCGCGATAAAAGGACAACACAGTGCCGAGCCGATCGCAGAACACAACTGCGCATGCGCAGGGTAATGTAATACAAATGCATCTCCCGGCCCTACGCATGCTCGTGCTCGGCTTCAGTTGTCATTGCGCATGACGCGTCTGATAGCCACTGTAGCCATCAGGAAGCCGTTGATACTGCGCATGCTTGAGGTGATAGATAAACAGGCTAAACCTACTGAACACTGTACATGTATAGGCAGATAGACTTAATCCTGTCTTACATCCTTTTTATCATGCATATATATAAGGTGATGGAAATGTTCAATAGGTGCCTCAAATAAATAAATATTGCTGCTCAAGGCAGCAGAAAAAGGAATATAAATCAAGGATGATGCATGCAGTGTTGCCCCTTACTTTATAACAAAAAGCGCACTAATGTCCATAAACACAGTGAAATTAAAATAATTGATTACACTATATTAATATAATTATATATTATATATATTATATATAATAATAACTAATTAATATAATATAGTGTAATCAATTATCCTTTATTTATATTCCTTTTTCTGCTGCCTTGAGCAGCAATATTTATTTATTTGAGGCACCTATTGAACATTTCCATCACCTTATATATATATGCATGATAAAAAGGATGTAAGACAGGATTAAGTCTATCTGCCTATACATGTACAGTGTTCAGTAGGTTTAGCCTGTTTATCTATCACCTCAAGCATGCGCAGTATCAACGGCTTCCTGATGGCTACAGTGGCTATCAGACGCGTCATGCGCAATAACAACTGAAGCCGAGCACGAGCATGCGTAGGGCCGGGAGATGCATTTGTATTACATTACCCTGCGCATGCGCAGTAGTGTTCTGCGATCGGCTCGGCGCTGTGTTGTCCTTTTATCGCGGCTTGAAGGGTGACTACAAGTTTCCAGGTACAAAGGGTTATCACAGATATTTACAAAAAGGTAACAAAAGATATATTTAGGATGTTTACTGGCAGTTGCGCATGCGTTTTCTTGCGCATGCGCCTTAGCGACGTGTTGTTATTGTTTCCATGACAACCTGAGTGTTTAAATAGCGTCCGCTTCCCCCTATGTGCAAAATTGTCCCTGACAAAGCTCTCCTTAATAGGAGGGAAACGCGCGTTGGGCGCGTGATTTTGTCATCAGCCCCCGTTATGGGGCTGTTTAAACATAGTGTTTTTCCAGCAGTTCACTAGCATAGCCATATATCTAAAAACAGTGTAGCAGCTAGGGAATCGTTTCATTGATACAGTGTTGCTAATTGGATTCATGGGCATGTAGTGTTCAATCCCTGCTGCTGACTTTGGCAACGTATTTACTGTGCTAGTGTTTGCAAGTGCTGAGCTTTCAGGCTCACCTTGGCTGGTTGCACCCTGTTTAGCCTCTAGGATTCCAGTAGCAATTATAGACTGGAGTATCTATATTTATGAGAGCTTTATCTTCGTGCATTTGTTTATACCATTTAATTTATTTTTAATGTTTATTACACCACTCTTTTCGGTAATATATGTTTTAAGTATTCAGTATTAAAAGTTATATTTTATACTATAGTAGTGTGCATATAAGTGAATTCTCTCCTGGGATACAAACATGTTGTATCCCTTATTTTCCTTGATTCACTTCAATTCACAGCTGCTCCTACTTGTATTGCTAATTATCGATTGGAAGTTATTATTTTTCTACACTACAATTTGTATGATTTAGTTGATCACTCCCTATTCCCTGTCTTTTTTTGTTATGTATGGGGGTTAAATGTATTTTTTTATACTGTATGTATTGGGTAGGTGTTTTTTTTTTGTATGCATTTGGGGGTGTCGGTGAGGTTGCATTTGGGAGGGTGGGGTTTGGATTTTTGGGATGTATTTGGGGGTGGGAAGTTTTTTGCATTGTGGGGTGGGAAGTTTCTTGGTATATATCTAGTGGGGGGAATTGTGTGAAGGGGAGGGAATGAGTGAGCATGGGGTAATTGACTTGACCGAGGGAGAGGAGGGAGGGGGTGAGTGAGGAAAAGAGGGAGTAAGAGTGAGACGCAGGGGAGAGAAATACATGCAAGGCGGGAGAGTGAGAGGGGGTGAGATGGAAGGGAGAAAAATACATGGGAAGAGGGGGGGGGGAATAGAGGTGTGAGGTGTGAAATGGGGGGGCGGCTCGCAATACCGCCGACACGGGGCCCTGTTAAAATGTTTGTCCTGGGCCACATGATTTCTGTTGACGGAACTGATTATGGGTATTATTCATTCAGTAATGCCTGGAATTTTTGGCAACTTGGCAATTCACCTTTCAGAGATGCAGGGGTGCGCTGAGAATTTGAATTAAAAAAAACTGCCAAATTTAAAAGTGCCAACAGTAAATTGCTCTCCCGTCCAAGCTCCAGATGCATCTCCGTTCCTCTCCTCTCACAGCACGGTAGCATAGTGTATGCAGGCTCTATCTCAGCATTGTTGGCCAGTAATGCAACTTAATTCCCCTGAGAATTCGCAGCCATTTTAATTTCTCATTGGGGGATCTAACGCTGATAAATACATCAGTAAGTATTTTGGGAACCGAAGGGTCTCCGAAACTTAAAAAAAAAACAAAAAGCCCTGAGCAGCTGGGATTGATGCTTTAACTTTATGCGGGGAAAAGAATATGGCACGTTTTAGGAGCAAAGTTTCTAAACAGTGTTTTAATCATGTCATATGAAAATGATCTGACCATGTGAAATTATGTGGTTTCTAAAATGTAAGCCATCAGAGTTACTAAAGTCAGTAATATATACAAATTAACGATCTCTTTTGTACAGTCATTAGCATTTGTATATTGCCTCATTTCAAAGTCATTACCAGATCATCTTGCTTTACTGCCAACAAATTACTTCTTTTTTTAGCCAGTACTATACAGTGTAACCCAATAGATTAGTAAAGCAGATTATGTTGCGGTTAATGATGCAGTCCCAGTAAGTACCAAAGTTAATTTAGGCAATGATCACTTTAATTTATTAAATGTGTTCAATTGTTCAATTCTGGTGACTGATATGAGGAGACAACACAATTCTTCCGGTGAAATAAATGCTGATGGATTTATTTGTCCAAAAATATAACAAAAACAATGGGTGCTCTGTCCCTTTAAGTAAAACAAAACATAAACAAAAGCCTATCCCCATTAGGCTTAACCTAGTTTAGTTAGCTTCCCTATCTACCCAGCTGGTTAGCCAAGCTAGACCAGACCAACAATATTTGGTAATACCACTTGGCTCCTTACCTGGGAGCTTTATTCCATTGGGACAGCATAAGTCTGTGGAGCATGTGTCTGTATGTCAGCTCTCCTCTGTCCTCTCTCAGTATCTGAGAGAGACTGCTGCCCCAAAGGCATTTCCTCTTCCTTTTTTTACAAGCAGGTGAGCTTACTCATTAGGATCACCTGTGGACTGCTTAATCAGAAGGGTTAACTCCTTGTATACTGGAAAGCAGGCATACTGCCACCTCCTACTAATGTTTGCAGAGTCTATGACTCTGTCACATATCCCCCTCCCCAGCGTAACATTACCGTGTGGAGTCGCCCATGCACCGAGACTATGCACCATCGAAAGTGCGTAAACATTACCATGCCTAGCTGCACTGTGAAATTGAAGGGTTGCAATGACAGAAACCAGTGGGTAACCCTAGATCACTGAATGCTATTCAGGCATTTTGTTTTCTCATGGACTATTCTAGTTTGAACCAGCCAGAGTCACAACCTAACTCCTCTGTGTACCCCTACAGACTGGCGAGGAGTACTGCGGGAAGGAAGGCCTCTGATCGCTTTCTCAGTCAGCCCATGAGGGACTGCCTGGCATGTCTCACTCCCAGCTGGAAGGAGACAGCACACATCTCCTCTCCCATGTGGAAGAGAACTCTTTTTGCTTCCTCACCCCAGGAGGTTGGGAGCTGAACTCCTTACTTCCTCACCCAAGGAGGGTGGGAGCTGAACTCCTTGCTTCCTCATCCAAGGAGGGTGGGAGATGAACTTCTATAATTTAGCACTTCTTCTCTGATGCACCAGAAGGGGAGGGCACAAGGTCTGCACCATGGTTGGTTATACGTAGACCCCTGTGTCATCACCACTCCGTCACTCAGAGAGTCAGCATGAAGGGGGGGTCAATGCACCTAGAATTGCCTGCCACAGCCTGTAGTTCCGAAGGACTTACGTGACAGGTGGCAGAGAGGCAGTCTGGACCAGCCATTGCCACAACTATATGCTGTCAGTGTCTATAATCACAGATTTCAATATTGCGTGACTACAGGCAGCGTTGCCACGTTTGCACATTATATCGCAAACGAAATTCTTGCTTGTAATTTCCACACAATTCCTGTTTTTAAACACTGAACGCTATTCAGGCATTGACATTTTGTTTGCTCATTGACTATTCTAGTTTGAACCGGCCAGAGTCAGAACCTAACTCCTCTGTGTTCCCCTACAGATTGGCGAGGAGTACTGCGGGAATGAATCATGACAATTCTGAATTACTCCATCAGTATCCACTATACTCTATTTATAATCATTGTCTTTATACTCTCGTCAATGTGTAGGTCGAAGAAAGGCTATCAACAATATAGTAGCATTTTCTGCATTCTATTTGTTATTTTGTGTTATGATACAAAAGTAGTTAGTAATGTCTGTGTTTACATGCATGTATTTGTTGCAATTGTATTAATGTTTAGGTCAAGGAGAAACTTTTAATACACCTTGTCAGTACTTATTAACCCAGATATAAATTTTCAATAGGTGTTGTTAGGTAGTGTTTATCTTTGTTGCGTTGCAACCTTTTTGCATATTTAGCACCATTAAATATATTACCTTTTATGCTATACACAAACATTCCCACACTCAAGGGTATTTAAGTAAGGTAGTATCACTGATTATAGTATCTTGACAAAGATCTAAGTTAATGACCAAAATGTCGATCATGTTCTAATAAATTGTTTTATAATTTTTCAACAATTCCTCTGGAGTGCTGTTTCTCTCCCTCTCACATGGAGATCTTGTATATTAATACAAATCTAGCCAGACATGACCGCGGCTGCACCGGCACCAGAGGATTAACGCTGCAGGGTGTACGGTATGATCCAGAAGCATCCTCTCCAGAGCCGCAGATCTTTGCTCTTTGAGCCGAGGATCCGGAGAGAGAATATGTCTTGCTACATTTGAACATATGAAACAAGATTGTCAGTAGTTATATTTATTTGAAATATATTTTTCAATCTAGCTGCTAATTTCCTGACCTAGTATGTTACAAACTCTCTGGTCCTTCAGTGGGAGGGTTTGCTGCATCTTGCTGCCATTGTCATTTTGTTCTTGCTGATCAGTAGGACACAGATGGAAGCGATTGTAGCAAACCTGCCTTCTTGCTGTCTGCACAAGATAAGCCCTTGGAGTTTCTGCCTCATGGACCACTTAGCCATGAAGTTGTTTGGTAGTTATCCAAACTCTGTAACTGGCTAAGTTGTAGCAATACACAGGTGAAGTGCTGTTGATTTTAATACAACTCTTGACATCTTTGACTGTTTGCTTCCCTTCTTATAAACATTTTCAAGTTTGGCCATTTTGGGTTCAAACAAGATGTTAACTGTGGGACCAAAGATGTATTTAAGAGCGTCGATGACCATATCAGTAAAAGTAACTTTCAATATCAAGTTCTCTGAGAAGACAATATTTACACTGACTTTTTTCCAGATCTGATGAGGAAGAGGAGTTTAGATTAATTGCTGTCTTCTCAGCATGCTATACTTCTGACAGATTGTAACAGACACCACTGCATAACGAATCTGCACACTGCAAGTTGTGCCCAGGTTCTACACTTGGTTATACGTTGGTGTCCTTCATGGAGTTTAGCTAATATAGCCTCGATCAACTGGATTTATGTGCCTTTCTTCTTTTAACAAATGGTCACCTACAGTATAAGAGGAAGATCTCCCTTGACTTGGTAGAATGGAGCCACAGCCTGAGTTATGTTCCACTTTTATGGCTACATTCGCTGAAACATCTGAGTAGCCTCGTGGGCATGAATTATCTGTTGTACACAAACTTCTGTAGCTGGAATACTAGCAGGGCTTCTATTGCCTTACTTCGAAGCTGCCACCAGTTCGGAATCCATCTGCAGCTTCTTAGACAGTTTAGTTACCCTTTGCTACATTTGTGTACATTGCTTGTCCAAGAGACAAACCTGTCAGGTAGAGGTGGATCTAGATCCTAAATGAGTAAGAATAGTGGAGTCTGGTTCTGAGGTCAGGGCAGGGTGCAGTGGTTGGGTTGAAGTAACAGTTCTGAGGTTGGAGCAGGAGAGAGGCAGAATGGTCGCTGTCACTGTTCTGGGGTCAGGGAAGGAGAGAGGCAGAATGGTCATGGTCACTGTTCCATGGTTAGGGCTGGAGAGAGGCAGAGGAGTCCAAAGGCAGGTAAAATAACACACAGGGATTCAGACAGAAACAACACATGGAGAACCTTACACAGGCAAGGAGTGAGTGGGAATGACAGTCTTCTAAAGGGAGGTTACTGGTGTGAGCAATTTCAATCTCAATTTGATGCTTACTTCCTGTTTTGGAAGTGAGGGCAGGCAATAATTACCAGGAAGCAAGATGGCCCAGTTTGCTTTGGTGTCACTTTCTGTTGACAGCCATCTTTTTAGAGGTGAAGGGAAAACAACCTCAAATCTTGGCCATGATGTTAGATGGAGCAAAGTCAGGAGACATCCATGTTTGAAGTCTTCACTGTATACCCCATTTCAGGGTCATACTCTTAATGGCCAGGGATGGGTTTGGCAGAAAAAGCTTGGTGGAAAGACCTGCCATGGGTAGAAGCATATACATTGCAAGCCTTGACCGAGCTCCTCTCCTTAGGACTGTACCCCCTCCAGTCGACCAGGTACTGGGTGGACCTTCTATGGAGATGGGAGTGCAGCAATGGAGCTCATGTAGAGGTTTATGAGCATGAGTTGGTTTCTGTGTTTGCTACTTATAAATTAACGTTATTTATAAGGTACATGTTCTTTGTATTGTCAGACTCCAGCCCGGTTACTTGCTGGCTGAGTATCCTCTCTCAGGTACAGTGGAGATGTACTCAGGCCCCTGCCTTAGTATACACATATAAATACATCTACGGAAATAAAGAGTGGTTACATACAGTAACTGCGTCTGAAGGCAGTTTACACCCCTCCTTCATGCCTCCTCTTAAGTCTTAAGTCCAGTCTGTCCTCCATTTCACATGTTGCAAAAAGGGTACAATTGTCCAGCAAGTTTAGGACCCAAGAAGTAGTATTTATAAAGAGGATACTAAGATGGAAGTGGTCAATGGGAGGCAAAATGGGGCAGGCACCAAAAATGAGAAATTGGGGTAACTATACAACTCCACAGACTTTTTTCTGCCAGGAAATGAAGAGCGCTGTACACCTGAACTTAAGTCACTCCTTAGAGAGCACTATGTCCACACGCTACACTCATAGATATGTCTTAGTGGAGTCTTAGAAAAGGAGTGTATGAGGCAGCAATACCTTTACGCGGGAATAAGCCACTGACTGATCACCCATTAGCAGCATATTTATCGGCACGCCAGTCCCCCTTCTCTCGCGGCACTGCAACGGTCTCAATGGACATGGAATCCATGGCTAAATGTCGAGAGCTGTTAGGACATTAAAAAAACCTGAAGAATAATCTCGCTCACATGTATATATTTGTACAAATGTCTATAAATGAATGCACACATGTATAGGGGCTGTGCAAATGAAGGACTGATTAGTTAAACAAAGATGACAAAAGTGATATAGAAGATAGTTTATTTTTTGCAAATGCACTCATAGAATTTGTTTTGATTCCTCCAGTGAGTCTACTTCATACCATCAAACTTGACTTTTAATGTGATTTAATAAAATGTATAAATAAAAGTAATAACTATTTAAATTGGTACAATACTATCATTGCCTCTTCTGCTGAATTGTGCCTGCATCCTATCTTAATCCTGTATATGGTATGATAACTAGTTAAAGTGGGCTACTTTTACCTGTATTTATTATTTTCCCTCTGTTGGGATGAGATCCCATTTCTTAGTAAATAATAACTGTGTGTACAAGTCACTAGTGTGCACCTGACATCAGATGGTGCATCTGGGGGGGTGGGATACTACTCATAGAGTCTGCATCACGCCAAAGTTAGTATCCCTCCATCCTCATTAGTTCTCCGATACAATCCTCACTAATACAGGGACATTTCTCTAATCTATCTAGACTACTGTGATATTGACTCCAATCTTTTCTCCCATCATTGCCTGCTCCCCAAACATTCTTCACCTCATTTTGCTAACTTAGAACTGTGAGGACAGCAACTGCCAAATTCATCCCTAGTGGCAGGAGAAAGGGAGGGAGGAGGACGTGGCAGGAGGGGTGAGCATAAATGCACCTAAAAACAACTAGAACATACAAAGGGTTTCTATTAAAATATAAATAGCCCCCTTGACAGCTGTGTCAGGCACAGATCCTCATGGCTTAGTAGCCCCCCTTAGGGAGAGGGCAGTTGATACAGGTCTGAATGAAGCTTTATTTACTCAGACATTGCTGCCTGAGTCAACCACAAGCAAACCAAGAATTTCTTTATGAGCATGTAACTTAAAAAATCCTCCCTTACCAACTACATTTTTTTCCCCTTTACAATATGGGAACCAGGTTGTCCCTCAGGAATGGAATCTAGCTATTTTAAGCCTGGGTCCCTGGATACTTACTGGTGAAGTTACCCGTATGACTTCTTGGTTTCACAGGGGAAGGTTGAATGTGTAATAGAAAGCTGCAGCTTCCCACCATTTGTTTCCCCAGGAGAGAGATTTAAGCCCAGTAATTTCGGTTGCTAGTATCTTAGGAATTGAAGGAATCACAGGAGTTGAAAATAGCTTAGCCCCAAGAATGCCCAGATTGCCATCCTCACTCCATGTTTGTTTTTAATGTACATTGGCTGTAGACTTTTTTTTTTATATATATAAGTAGTAGTTTAATTGCACATGGATTTCAAATGTGATCAAAATATTTAACATTACTTTGTCTGTTTTTTTATGTATCTCTTAGGCTGCTTTCAGCTTTGTAATGTTTTTCGATCACATGACATGGAAATTGACCAGTGTTTGTTGGAGTCCCTACCTTTGGGGCAGCGTCAGCGGCTGGTGAGGCGTATGCGTTGTGATCAAATCAAGGCTTACTATGAACATGAAAAGGCGCTGCAAAAACAGGAAGGATACAAAAAAAGAAGCAAGCATGGGAAAAAATACAGAGTGCATTTTCAGCTTTCTAACAAAATACAGGATGCAATCATCCACCACGATGACAAGGAAGGTAAGAACAAGATTACATTTGAACTAAAGTACAACCTTGGAGAGTTGGTTTTACGCACTAGTATTATGTGAAACATGCTGCCTTATGCTGCACTGTGGATTTTGCTCATATATCATATAACACATCAATAAAAAATGATGGTGAGAATATTCTATTAGCTAAGAGGGAAGCTTTTGTCTGGTGCGTAGTTACACAAAGCTCTTCAACCTGTGGCTGTAGGACAAATCCAACCAGCAAAAGGCTTCTGAGTGGCCCTCAGACCATATACTCCTGCTAATGTCATGACCGTTATGCCAGCAGTTTTTCACACTGAAACCCAGTTTTCAGCTGAACAAATGAAAATATATGATTCAAACATTACACTTTTTAACATGTTCAAACTATTATTCTTTGATGAATGTATAATGATTTGTATGTCTTGATATGAGTATATATCTTAAATAATATTGCCATACTCTTCCGCCCTCCTATCTACTAATGCCATTGCTAAATACATATGTAACAGGTTTTCCCCCACCCTCTGGGAGATCTCACTATTACACAGTGTTTTGTGCTGCTCACCTGCTGGCTCACAGAATACTGAGCGTCCGCTGATGGTAATGGGGAAGAAATGACAGGCTTTCAGGGTGATGGTTGGTTCTTTCTTACTGGTGCAGTGCCTCCATCTCCAGCAGGCTCCAGTAGCACTGGATGCAATCCCTGCAGGAGAGCCCTCTCTGAAATTTCCCCTGATTAATTGCAGTCTCAGGCCGGAGTATATAATAAACAGGAACAGCTTTATTCTCTCTCCAACACGATACAGTATACAACGGTACACTCTTCTTCCTCTTCTGGATGGTCCCTGGACTCAACTCAGCAGGATTGAGGCCCCAAGTGTCTATCCTCATCTCTTCCCCTATTCCCTGGTGGAATAGGGGTTAGTGGTCCCTCTCCCCTAAGGGAGGGGAAGGAAGGTGGTCAGAGCCCTGACTCCACACTCGCTAGCTCTAAATTCCTCTAAATTTGGCTGTGCAGTCCCCTTTGTACCCAGAGGGAAGGTCCAAGTTCTGATCCCCTGATTGGGCAGTATACAGACCTTAGCCCGCCACCACCTGTCACTCAAGGAAGCTACTTATTGCATGGAAAAATCCGGATTAACCCTAACACTGCCTGCGCTGGTACCAGGGCTTATGTGTTAGGCGGCAAGGTAGATTAGTAGCCAAGAGGATATATGGCTACACATAAGATTATTAATAACTAAGGAGCAGACTTAATAAGCTCCGTAACGTAACATTATGTTACCTAAATCAGGAATGGATGTTATTTGCCTTAAATTTAAAGTGAACTTGCACAACAAAGCTCATTTAGCACAGGGTTAATATCATGTTGCCGTATTTCATGATATGTTATCTTCAAATACCGTGATGTCTTGGTGTTACTCCCAGACAGATAATAAAATGGGGATTTGATAAGAAATAACTCTACATTATTTAAGTGAAAGCTAAACCCGGCACTACTCCCAGCTACACACAGAAATATGACTTTTGCCTATTGCTTTTGCCCAATATCAGTTTCTGAAGGGAATAATGCCTGGTTTAGGTATAATTTATATAATGTAACATTAATAACGTTTTGTAATTAAGGGTTTTTTATGCTAGCAGCTGATTTGCACATCATTTCCTCTAATGTCCACTTTATATTACCAGGCTTTTAACGGGACATTAACATAATGGTAACTTATGTTACTTTCTTTAGTGTGCACATTGCTGTCATTAACGTAATGTTGACTATGGTTAACGTTATGGTAAAAGGTCCTTACAGAGTTTAATGAGTCTGGGCCCAGGAGGCATACAGTATGTATCAAGAGAAAAGTTGTGCAATTCTGGGGCAAAAACATTGCCCCAGGTGTTTTTTTTTTTACATGTGGTGCAGATTTTCCCCCCATAATTGCACCACTTGTGCCTTGATGATATGTTAGCCACTAAGAAAAGTGCTGCAAAAACAATACCATATTATTGAAAGGGGAAAAAAAGCACATACATAAATGGGATTGTTTCTTTGATAAATCAGCACAAGTAATGTCCCAGTTTTGCAGTTTACATTTTTTTTTATTTTTATAATTCATCCCCATAAACCCTTAAAAATGGGCCTCATTGGTCTCACATTACACATTATTGCAAAGTAGGTCACTGACAGCAGGGATCCAGTCCTCAAGCCCAACCCCCCCACCACGTCAGGTTTTCAGGATATCCCAGCTTCAGCACAGGAGGCGCAGTCTTCGATTGAACCACGTGTGCTGAAGCTGACATATCCTGAAAACCTGCCCTGTTGGGTTGGGCTTGAGGACTGGAGTTGAGCACACCGGTCTTGCAGTATGTGTCACTTGATTCGCCCTGGTTTATCGCCTCTCATTCATGTTCGTGTTGACTTTTCTACAACATAGATGGACTATGTAAAAAGCATCGCAAACAGGTTGACAACATTTATTATTTTCACAGTATGGCTATTATAAATAATACAGTATTAAATAATATATTTACTGTCTCTACCTCTTTTCACTCCTGAGAGGTTTTTTTTCTATTGACAGCCCTTTCCCCAGGAACTCCTTTTTCTATCAGTGTTCACCAATAAATTCTGTGAGAATGAGGAATTCAGCTGCAGTAGTTTTATTTTAGGAAACCCGCCTGTGAATCTGCAGGAATCACATTATTTGTATTTTATTTTACTGTATGTACGTGTTTACATTTAATTTGTGTACAGTAATTCCATGCAGTGTTCAGATTGCATGTAATAGGCAATACAATTGTGAGGCGATCATGCCAGTGACATATTGATTTTAGAGGTCTTCGTGTGTTAATAGTCAATACAAATGTTACTCTTCAGCACCTCTGTGAAAACGTGTATATTATGTATTCTGAACACAGTGTTCCCACTGCAGAAATGCAGCACTGTAAAGTATAATAAATTCAACACTAAGTACCGTACATTTATTTTCTCTTATAGTCTGCAGACTTCAGTAAATACTATTTATAACTATGTTATGGTTCTACTGGCATAGACAAGGTTTTGAAAATATACTTTCTAGAGAGTATTTGAAAAAAGCTTTTGAGATTTATTGAACTCTGAATTATTGCTTAATGTTTTATAATTATACTTTAAATGACTTTTGATCATGTGAGTTTTGTATTAGATATTTATACTGCATGGCAAAATAAAATCTTCCTATTTGTGCCCACTTCCCATAGCACCAGAAATGAACTTCTATGCAGTATTGTATTATCAAATTAACAATAATACCAGTATAGCCTAGGCTCCCGGCAGCTACTTCTTTTTCCTGGGCCTTTCCTCTGTCAGTCCTGTTAGTGCAGGCAGTGGAAAGGTTAATTCCTGCTGTAGGCCTGTGTGTGTGTTATAGCCTTGGATGATGTAATCAGTATCCAAGGGCAGGCCTAACAACTTCTGAGGATGTCAATCTGAGGGGTGGATATTGATTGGAACACACCCTGTATATGAGGGCCTACCAGTATCCAGATCTGGCTTGTTATGAGTCACAGTTACAGACACTCCCCAAAGATTATGTAACAGGTTTTCCCCCACCCAATCTCACATAGGGTCTCCTAGGGGAACTTGCTCTCTGGTTACAGGAGTATTGTTGGTGCATACCTGCTGGTAACAGGGGGCCCTGAGTCTTCCGCGATGTCATGGGGAATAACAGGACAGGCTTCTGGGGCTGTGCCCGAATTCTTCTAAATGGTGCAGCGCCTCCATCTTGTGCAGCCCCCAGTTGTGTGGGGTGGAGTATCTGCAAAAGAGTTATCTCCCTCTCCTCCCAATATACTCCACTCTCAGGCAGGAGATAAAACAAAGGGGTTCTTTATTGTCCTTGTTAACAGCAGTCTATGTTACAGCACACAGCACTCTCAAAGATGTTCACCACCAGGATGTTCCTAGACACACTCCCCGTCAGATACAGGAGCTGTCCCTTTCTCTTCTCTTGCTCCTTTGTGGAGCAAGAGAATATCTCTCCCCTCTCCCCTAAGGGACGGCCTTCAGCTTACCAGAGCCCTGGCAGCTTACTGAGAACCAACCATCCTCTTTCAAAGCTGGAGAGGAACACCTAAAACAGGAAATGGTAATCCCTTTAGTACAGATCCAGTAGTCCCATCCCTGTGCCTTTAACTGACACAAGGCATGAGCACTACCTTCCATGACCAACTGAATCATAGTGGTTGGGATAAACCCATTTTAACTCCTGGCAACCTGCCCTTACCAGGGATTATTGCACAGGAGGAGGACAGAATAATAGCCCAAACCTACCAGGGCTATACTTATAAATCCTGACATTCTCCCAAATTGTGAGTTCAGTCCAGTTCTGAAAGAGAATGAAGCTATAGGAGAAGAGAGGAGTCTCTTCCTCCCACCCATGAGGGGATGGGAGGGAAGAGGAGTAGGCCTGAGTCAGGGCTCTGACTAGGAGATGGAGGAGGAATACAACAGGCTTGATGCAGGTCAATGCTCTGCAAGTAAGAACAAACAGCTAGGAAGAATGTCTGCCTCTCTGTTGTGATCATCTGCCTACAATAAACATCAAAAAAGACAATGCTGTCTGTAACTGTCTCTGTTGTATGGAGGAATGTCAGTAGGGGCTCCTCCTCTGAATAACCACAGAGGATCCCTGCTGGCTAGATCCACTGCACCTACTGAGAACAAGGTAACTTGTCCCCTGTCCTGGTTTCTCCCCACACCATCGCGGAGTCCTCAGCACTCCTGTTTCCAACAGGTCACAGCATACCATACAGAGTTGCCTGGAAAAAGGCATACCCACCCCAATATCACTTAGGGGTAGGGGTAGATGGGCTACACCAGCATTGTATTCAATTTGTAGGTGCTAATTAGAATCTCATTGGCAAAAAGGGAATGTCATCTGTGTAGCTGGGTGTTGTGTTGAAGTATTATGTTAGGATGTACTATGACTTTGGAAATATATATTATTGACACATTGTCATGACGTACTAATATTACTGTGCAAGTGTTTATACAAGTAACCCTTTGGGTACCCTATGGTCATAGCTACTACGTCATGGAGTCTGGCACTCCAGGGGCCCACTACATAAAAGCTACGTACTAAACACTCGGCTCCTTTTTCTAGGGGAGATCGCGTTCAGTACAGAATGCGATCTGTGACAAAAGTGGAATGAAAGTCAGTGGTGAAGAAGTGATCATGTGATCGCAAGTGCTGTGTCCCCTCTGGCCCTTAAAGTGTTAAAGGATAGAGTATTTGGTTTTGTCAATTTGATATCACTGTCAGTTAACTTCTTCTTTACCCAATGATATGCTCCATAAATGGGTAATTGAATGTAGTACAAAAGTCAACCTATATACTAAATGATCCAAAAATAGTTTGGCATGAATATTTCCTTGTTCTTTTCCTTTCCCTCAAGTACATTGTAACGAATGGCACACCTGTGAGCACGTGACTTGTATTATAGTTTTATATGTGACAAGGGTTAATACACACAGCTATCTAGCTCACCTGCTTTTCATCCTCACAGGGTCCCTCAAATGAGATCACAAATATCGCCTTAAAACGCTGTCACCAGCAAGGATGCAGAACAATATTAACGCTAGAGATCTTTGGTCCCCGTTGACTAAGAAAAATATGTAATTAACACACAAAAATCTATTGTAGCAAAAGTGTCTGAAAATACAATTACTCTTCAAAGCATGCAAAGTTCAATTAGAGCCCAAAAGACAATAATTATTACATTTTAGATTTAATACACAGAATTTGTACAGTGCTTAGGTTACAGAAAAAGATTTTTACACAACCATACTGTACAATATATGCAGACTGTTTCATACAATAAAAGGATAATAGACAGAAGTCCCTAACATACATTACAACACATATTAGGTCTCAAAGGGTCTTGACGTGAAAATATGAGATTTCCTGTGTCACAGCATGGCCACTCCCTTAGTTTAAAATCTAAATTCATATTCTAAATGTATGGGTTTTATTCTAAAATCTTTCTGTATTGAGCACAGTATAATCCCACCTTCTGGTTGTGTCCTTAAACCCCTCCTCCCCCTTCATCAATATTCAGTGACACTTATAGGGCTTGAGGAGAAAAAAAAACAGTTTTTCTTTTGAATCCAAATAATTCTGGCTACTAGATGCAGTATAGTGCAGTATTGTGTGCTGCGCCACCATTAGAATACTCTCAATAGAGTATTTGTGGATGCGGTGGAAGATTGGGCTATTACGCCAGTGCCATATCCTGCGGAGAGCGTTATAATTGGTCTCTGACCGTTAACAACGGGTACCATCTGTATGAGAGTTTGATCCATATTCATCACTTCAGTTGTAAGTGTCTCTTCATTTTATAGTTATTATATAGCACAGACATACTATTTTATGGTTTGTCCCTCCCCCCTTCCCTTTTCCTCTGCGCCTCTAGGTCATCTAAGATATATATGTGTTCGACAAACCTATACATTTGCACGCCCCGGGCGAGTGGATTTAACATCGTGGCGAGCTCCTATTGGCCCAAGTATATATATATATATATATATATATATATATATACAGTGGTCGACAAATCACCAAAAAATCTACTCGCCGAACAAAAAAATCTGCTCGCCACCTAGTACCACACGTGTGCTGCTTGGGCCAATAGGAGCTCGCCACGATGTTAAATCCACTCGCCCGGGGCGTGCAAATGTATAGGTTTGTCGAACACTGTATATATATATATATATATATATATATATATATATATATATATATATATAAACATATTACCATTCTTGCGTCAGGTTAAAGAGACAGCACTCACATCCAGAAGATAAAAAAAAATTGTATTGAGGCATGTGTAGACAGACAACCGATCCCGACGTTTCGGTCCCGGAACGGAACCTTTCTCAAGGGGGGTGCAACATACAAATGACAGACAGGGTGTATATATATCCAAAAACATACAACCAATCACCTGTGCATATTTACCTAATTGTGGTGAGCCCGCGAAAATCAAACAAACTGGTGTGCCTGCGGATCCGCCATCTTGGAGGAGGCTCTGTAATGCGCATGTGTCCTATAGTCACGATCCGTTGGAACCGCCATCTTGAGTGTGGCACATCCATTGCGCATGCGCGGCCCCAATGCGTGACGTCAGTATACGTGACGGCCCAGGGGGAGTGAGTAACATACTCAAACATACCCTTAGTGCAGGGCCAGTAATCAGTATCATCTAATACATGCGCAGAACAGTAAGCTGCTCCGTGGTGGCAGCAGGCACCCTGCAGATATAGCAGCGATGTAGCACAAATGTAATTCTTAAAGAGATAGGGGCAATTTTGAAGATGCTTGCCTAATCAAAAAGGCAGGCATACTGAATGTACTATATAAGCTATAAACTTCTCTAAATATGCCCACAATTTATTATCACAACATAACTATCAAATACCTGCAGAAGCTATACTAAAATACATAGACCGACAATTGTCGGTTGTCTGTGTATACATGCCTCAATACAATTTTTTTTTTATCTTCTGGATGTGAGTGCTGTCTCTTTTTACCTGACGCAAGAATGGTAATATGTTTTATTTATTTATTATTTATGGGATTAGCACTGCCATTGTACTTTACTATATTGAGTGCCAGCTGCTTGTTTTTATATATATATATATATATATATTTATATATATAAAGCAGAAAATAGCCGTGTTAGTCCAGTTGCGTTAGTGCAGAATAAATGAGTTCTTCAGTATTAGGTGATACCTTTTTTATTGGACTAACAATTTATGTCATAGGACAAGCTTTCGAGAGTTCTCCTCTCTTCATTCAATGTTAAAGGATCATACAGCTGCACATCCAGGAATATAGTGTATATGATTCAATGCAACAAATGTGACCAAGGTTGCTACATTGGGGAAACCAGCCAAAAACTACAAGGAAGAATGAATATGCACAGACACACCATACTCCATCACGAAGAAGGAAGATACTGCTCACCTGTGGGACATCACTTCTCACAACCAGATCATTCCATAAATGATCTAAAAATCAAAATCCTCAATGGAATGTTTAAAAGCACCCAAGAACGGAAAACATTTGAACTCAGAATGATAAGACTCTTTGACACCAAAACCAAAGGACTTAATGCGGACATGGATTTTCTCACACCCTATCAAAATTGCTTGTAATTATCCTGCTTGCCTCTATTCTCATTCACACTTTCGCTCTCGCCCCCTGTATCCCTACCCCTCCCCACCTTTCTTTGACACCGTTCCCTGGCTTCAAACACATTTAACACCCTACCTTATCTACAGCAAATATCTGCTGGTTTTTTTTCCCCCTCTCTTTACACTGTTTTAGCCATTGAAACCTTTGTATATCAGTATTGCTAGACCTGAAGAAGAGAGGATAACTCTCGAAAGCTTGACCTATGACATAAATTGTTAGTCCAATAAAAAAGGTATCACCTAATACTGAAGAACTCATTTATTCTGCACTATATATATATATATATATATATATATATATATATATATATATATATATATATATATATATATATCTATAAAATAAAAAAATAAATAGATGATACCGTTCTGTGGCTAACAAAATGCTTTTATTTGTGCGAGCTTTCGAGATACACTGATCTCTTCTTCCGGCGATGTTACAATGAATGAAGCAAGCAAAAACTATACTATAAACAGCTCGCACAAATAAAAGCATTTCGTTAGCCACAGAACGGTATCATCTATTTATTTTTTGATTATTGAAGCTCGGTTAACATGGTACTGATACCTCTACATGGATATATATATAAAACACACAAATGAGGAAGTTGCTCAACACCTAATATTAAAGGTTAAATCAAGCCCCCAAATTAATGCTGACTATAGGGGTAAAATAGAATATAAACCCCAAATAAAATCAGTTAAAGAAGTTATAGAGCTTGATGGTGCTAGGGGATAAAAACAACTATATAGAACACACAATTGAAAAGGACAAAGACAATCCCCTTGTTAGCACTCTGAATTACACCTAAAGAAAATCTACTAATAAAGATTATATTGCAAGAACCAGATGCACTGCCGAGTCAGAAAAATGAACAAGATTTTATTGGAATAACAGCAAGACACACTAACTTAAAAACATGAATATACTAAAGACAGCCTAACAAAATATATGTATCAAAAAATATATTGGATAAAAGGAGGACTGTTGATCTAGTGAATAAAGTCTATGTTACCTCAAAAAAACTAAAATGTGTCTAAATAAATATAAATTGTAACACAAAAGTAGTTTAATATAACCCTAGATGGTAATACAAAATAATATAAATCCCTACTGGCATAGATGCCTAATAGAGAGATATATGATAGATTATGGCATGGAGGAAAAGTATATGATCAATGACCCAGTATACAGCCAGGAAAAATGATATATTACCAAAAATAAAAGGGGAAGAGAAAAGCACACAGGGATAATAATCATACCCTGCCTAGCAATTCCCCCCCCAAAAAAAGAAAACAATGAGGACTGATGCAGCAAACAAAATATATACCCATTAATGATATGCTAACAAACAGAGTCATACATATGGAAAATACAGCAGTGCTTAGCACTGCAAGGACAAATAATGCCCAGACAGCAAAGAGAGTTAATACTCAGCTGTAGCAGGATTGCGTGAGGCATATGTCCATCAGATTGTAGAAGATTTGTTCCAATGCTTGCGCATGGCAGAAATAAAGAAAATCAAAAATGCTGCAACAGATTCTTTACGAGTCCATCCAAATAAAGATTACATGAGGGCTGTCAGAAAGTAAACACTCAACGCGTTTCACCCGTCGGTGGGCTTCTTCCCGGAGTGGATATATATATATATATATATATATAACAAACAAAGAATAGACTGCGCTCCTCAGGTGTAAAATCAGACTAATTACCAAATGATTGTATGAAATGGATATAGCAAAGGTGAATGGCAAAAGTGAATGCAACAGTATTATGGATGATTGACTCACACTAATAAAAATACATGCAATATGTTATAATAAAATGCTGAGTGCCAATGTTTAAAAAGCTGCTGTAAACACAAATATATGCCAGTGAACAATACAAATATAATAAAATGGCATGTGTTGGTAGTTATGACTACTGCACTAATGAATCCCTCCTGAATGATACTAAATGAATGATGAATGGAAAAATACAGAAAAAATGACACTAAGTGTGTCAAAGATAAAAATAAAAATAAAAAATGTGAAAAATGTAAAAATATATCAACCAAACCAAGGGTCCATGCTAGGATCTGGCTGCTCTCATCAAGGACCAACGAACTCCCAGAAATCTGTGAACAACAAGAAAAGAAAGCGCCCGATCCTAGTGCAGCATGAAAAAATACAATTTAATAAAAATGAATATGAATAAAACCAACAAATGCGAACTCACAAACACAGGATAAATAAATGCATATAATGAGTATACTCATTCGCCAACCGCCCACGTTGTGCCTTGGATGGCGCGCCCTCTCTCTGTCTGGGTTTTCTCAGCTCTGCTGAACCGACATCCAGCAGGGGATACAGGAAAAAGCTCACCACAATGTGACCCGGAAGTCCTCCACAATGTTAGTGTATCTGGATATGAGGTCTGTAGTCCGTGACCCCGCGATGCAGGGGCTGATCAGAGAAGTCTCTCTGCACTCCCAAAGGCAGTCCGTAATGAGGTGGGCAGTGAGGATAGAGTCAAAATATATATCACAGTGTGACAGCAGCTAAAAAACGCTCTTCTCTACGCGTTTCTTCACATAAAGTGATTTCATCCTTTATGTGAAGAAACGCGTAGAGAAGAGCGTTTTTTAGCTGCTGTCACACTGTGATATATATTTTGACTCTATCCTCACTGCCCACCTCATTACGGACTGCCTTTGGGAGTGCAGAGAGACTTCTCTGATCAGCCTCTGCATCGCGGGGTCACGGACTACAGACCTCATATCCAGATACACTAACATTGTGGAGGACTTCCGGGTCACATTGTGGTGAGCTTTTTCCTGTATCCCCTGCTGGATGTCGGTTCAGCAGAGCTGAGAAAACCCAGACAGAGAGAGGGCGCGCCATCCAAGGCACAACGTGGGCGGTTGGCGAATGAGTATACTCATTATATGCATTTATTTATCCTGTGTTTGTGAGTTCGCATTTGTTGGTTTTATTCATATTCATTTTTATTAAATTGTATTTTTTCATGCTGCACTAGGATCGGGCGCTTTCTTTTCTTGTTGTTCATATATATATATATATATACATACATGAATCGACAATACCGTTCTGTAGCTAACAAAATGCTTTTATTTATGCGAGCTTTCGGGGTACACTGATCTCAGCTTCCAGTGATAGTACATTGAATAAAGCAAGCAAGGTTTAACTTAAAAACAGTGCACATAAGAATGTTACCTGTGACTGAAACCTAACACCCCCTTGTGTAGTATGCGATTTATGACACAGTACCCCTGCGTCTGACTGCCTTCCAAGGAGCACAGTGCTTCTGTCTGTGACTGGCACCCTGGGGTCTCCTGGCCGGGGTGTGAGATGGAAACAGGGCCAAGCCCGGCCCTATGCCAGCAATTTTTCTGCACGTGCACAGGATACAATTCTGCAAATGTGCAGTCACTTCCGTTATTTTTTTTCGTGACAATTTTCAGGTTTTTTCCCTATGAGATTTTTTTGGATGGCACTTCCGCGAAATAAGTTTTACTTCAAAAACTAGTGGCAACTTCTTTTGAACAGCAACACATTTGCGATTTATTCGCTGCAAATACAAGTTTGTGCTAATATGTCGCCCATTACTATATATGAGTATAAATGGACAATGTTGCAGCTAGCACTATCAATGAGAAAAACAATATCCCCTCAATGGTAAATTCTACTTTTCAACTCAGCGTGAAATATTTTATTAATCTCTTACTTTTCGATAACAATCACTCACATTTGATCATAACTATGTGATTTATATTAGAACACCAACGTATGGAGCATATTTGCATTTTAATGTTAGCTCCCTGGGCATAGGGAAATGGAATAGGAAGTGACTAACCAAGATCAAAAGAGTTGATACTAGAAGTCTAACGAATACAGGGATCAGGAAAAAAGCCACTCGTGATGCTCTAGACCCAGGGGACTGAGTAAAAAAAACAAGCTGAAAATACTGTGGTCTACAGGCAAAAAAATCCTTGTCAGGGAGCAGCATAGCAAACAGAGGGAGCCAAGCACACCAACAAATAATTATTTGGATAAAGTTAATGCAATGAGATCATGTATATTTATTTATTTATAAAATATTTTACCAAGAAGTAATACATTGAGAGTTACCTCTCATTTTCACTGTACTGTATGTCCTGGACATAGTTAATATGACAAATAATACATGGTTACAAATACAGTTGCATAAATGAATAGGGTATACATGATATACAATACATTGCATGCACAGTTAGAGAAGATGTATATTATAGGCTTATGCAACAGTTACAGACCAGATTAAAATGTGAGACAGTCTTAGTTTTGAAAGAACTTAAACTGGTCTGGAGTAAGATCTCAGATGATAAGTGCTGCATGTAGTAGGGGTGAGGAGCTTGTTCAGATAGATAGGTTACCTGCCCAGAAAGTATTTGAAATGTAATGACTACACAGGTTAAAGGTATCCAACATTTCACTTGAAGGTGAATTGCACCGAAACATTGGATACCGTTGACCTGTTTAGTCATTACATGATCTCTTTGCATTAACTTTATCTAAATACAGTACTTCTTTTTTGGTGTGCTTGGCTCCCCCTGTTTGCTATACTAGAAGTCTAACAATATCCTCCTACTGCCAAATCAGCTCCGTTACTTTTATGTAACTTGTTTTACAGGGTAGCCCTGTCAATTGGGGGAATCAATGTGAACAGTAATAAGTTTAAATTACATTTCTAAGGGTTGTTCCTTTGATTTTCATTCTTAAAGTGTTCTGTCAGCCCCTATTTTGCTGTACAGGCTTAGTAAATTACCTGTCAATATTGGCCAGGCAGTCCAGGAGTTTAGATTACAGAAATAAAGTGGATGATTTTCCAACCTCACAAGTGTGTTATTGAAAGTATGTAGTGTCATATCATAAAATAAGAACTCCCTTTTTTCATGTTGCAGTACTACAGTTACTTAAGGATGGTGCTGACCCTCATACTCTTGTTACTTCGGGGGGATGCCTGCTCCATCTGGTAAGTAGATTTTAAATCTAAAGTGTTTTGATATTAATATCCTGAAATGTCAATTACACATTGAAATAATACAATTAAATGTGAAAGGAAGAGATTAGATGTGTTGACTAATATTGAAATAATGAATCATTTTTTAAATAGATGATAAAGGGGCGAAATTATATTTAGCAACATTTATTTTTAGGCATGTTCTAATTACCTACACAATTACAAAGAAGACCTCTTCATTGATCTCCCGTAATGGGTCTTTACAATACTGTAGCATTCCTGTTTGAAACTATCTCCCAATTCCAAAGATATTTTAACTGTATTTATTAAATTACTTTACATTGATTCATCAATGAGAATATCATCCCCACAAATTTAGGAATATAGAACATGGCATAATCACCGCAATACAACAACTGAATGGAGAGACAGACCATAATCAGCCAGGTTCCATACAGTTAGCAATATGTCATATACTGTAGGCTAAACAATAGAAAAAGATAATCATACTGTACACCACTTGTTTTTTTGTTTTGTTTTTTTAATGAAACAAAAATAAAAAATAAGAAATACTGTATTACTAATGACACAACAAAAGAACCACTGTTATTTAACTAGTACATAGATATCTAGGTCCTTATAATTAAGGACCAAAGGGAAAAAATGTAACCAATACTTATCAAAAACATATTAAGTTTCAAACATTAACTCACCCCCTCTCCATCTACTTCTCTAACTGCAATAATTAGGCCATTTACATATTCATTTACATATTCATTCTACACTCTTTTGTACATCAAAATATCAAATCTTTCAATAGACATAACTGTAAAATGTGTCAAATGATTTGATTGTGGTGGAATAGGTGAAAGCCATTGATGTAATATTATATTTTTTGCTGTTGACAAGAATATCCATCGCTAAAGGCATCAAAACTTCCCAGGATTTCAGAATGCCAAAAATGAGAGCACTGATATCCACAAGGAACTTCATTTTAAGGATAGTACCTATATACTGTAAAACGAAAATTTCTTAGGTTTCCTGCAATACTAAAAGCAATGTAAAGGTCAGCATGTGCACAAATTTGGGACATTTGTTCTGGAAATCGATCCAGGGATTAATCCGATTTCCAATTCTTGGAGTCAGGAAGGAATTTATTTTTCCCCTTATGAGATATCATTGTATGATGTGACTCTGGGGTTTTTTGTTTGCCTTCCTCTGGATCAATAAGGAAGTATAGATATAGGATAAAGTATCTGTTGTCTAAATTTAGCATAGGTTGAACTTGATGAACGGAATTCTTTTTTCAACCTCATCTACTATGTAACTATGTTTGAATTTAAAGAGCAGATGAGGTGAGAAATACAGTATGTTTTGTGCATACATTTAAGTTGTAGCTCTCTGAGATCTGTGGTACTGTGCATTTTCTCACTCTGTTTATCCCAAAAGTACCATATCAATATCCTATACTTCCTCAACATCTCTAGATCAGGTTTACATAATCTTGTTGTGAATATGCTTTGTATTAATATCCAGAAGAAGCCCATTGATTCATTTGCTATACTATATTGCCACCAAGTAAAATGTAAGAGGTGAATCAAATGGATTATTAACTCAGTTATAGTCAGTTTCCTAATAATCAAGTTAATATAGTGAAACATTTGATCTTGTTTTTATTTAAATTGATGTTTTCACAGACAGTCAGTCCGTAACAGCAGCATCATTGATCACTGTTCCAAATATGAACTAGTCCTGTGGTAAGGTGTACCGATCCCAGAGACAACTGAGAATGGACAAACTTGTGTAAGCCCTTGCTCAGCACACAGTGATATTACACAGGAAATCAAACACTAAAGGAAAACAAACTCTTCCCATGTTTATAAACTACTCATGTTTACATGAAAGGAAAATATACTACAGCGCATGGAATCAAATAAGGAGAGAACCCTATGTCTCAGAGGCCAAGGAATTCCAAATAAGACCTCACTCTAGATGTGTGTGGTAAAAATAGTAATTTTAATAAAAATAAAACAAAACAAAAACACAAAATTGAATATTAATTTAAAAATAAAACATTCATCTTATACTAAGCTTCTAAAAAAGCAGGCGCTTTTCACTCTGGAAAGCACCCCTTATGTACATATTTTTGCATGCATATATATAACCATTTAAATTGTCTGCAATATTAGTGATCTCTATGGTAAGCCTGTTCGTCCTCCCTGGGGAAACAATGAAGACTATTGAATCCTCTTTGTAAACCCTCTAGGTGTTACAGACAGAACCCAACACGGATAATCACCAAATATCTGACTCCAAGGAGAAATCATATAAACATATTGTATCAATGAAACCAATGAAGTCCAGCTGATAGTATATGGCAGTCAAATTTGTTAATGAAAAAAGTAGTAATACTAAACTTCTTCGTTTTGAGCACGCTATAAAATGCTAAAATTAGAGATAAGTTGGTGTAAGTGGTGATAAGAATAGTCAATCTTTGTATTCCCGTACTTGTAGTATGTATGGCTGGGTAAGAGGGAAGAGGTAAAAGAGCAGTGGAAACATAGATCACTTAAAGAGATATCTTGCACACTATTTGCAGCTCTCACAAAGTGAAAGAATGGGTTAATGTGCATACACATGTTAAGTAGGTATTATCCCTTCACCTGGAGCGTTCCTGGCTCTTCACACAAAACTTTGACATTTTCCACAGTTGTATTTGATCTCACTTAGCGCCATCTTTTTCTTTTCTACTCATGTTTTAATGTTTACAACTGGATTTATAAAAAAATAATAATAGTAATAATAAAAAAATATGTATGTATGATCAAATGTGTGTCAATAAATCAGATTTACTAGGTGTTGCTATTCCATACAACACCCTCCAGTTTGAGTAGACACCATAGGTGTATTTAATCATCCGAAGGTGTCTTATTGAGTAGCACCACTTATCAAATATGACCCATAATCCCCAAAACAAATTATTACCATTTATTACGGCAATTTTGGTCCAAAGAGAGGCTGCATCCGAAATAAATACATTCTTACAATATCTATGTAACGTTTTTCCCCCAACCAGTGGGAGATTTGTCCATTATTACGGTGTATGGTGCATATACCTGCTGGCAACAGGAGGGCTGAGTCGTCCTCCGATTGTAGTGGGGACACAGGACTAGGCTTCTGGGGTTCTTACCCCACATATCTCCTTAGCAGTGCAGTGCCTCCATCTGCCGTAGACTCCAGGAACTGAAGGTGATCTTCCACGGTAGAACTTATTACCTATCCCCCCAGTAAGGTCACGCACCAGGCACGATGTATATAACAACAGGAACAGTTTATTCACTCTGTGCAGCACAGTTACACGGCAGGCTTCTGCCCATTGCAGTACTCTCAGCTCTCACTGAATGATGGTCCCTGAACTGTCACTAAAGGCCAAGGACACCCGCAGACGTCCTAGCTCTTCCACGCCTCGGTAGCAGAGGCAGAGGTATGGTCCACACTCACTATCCCCCGGAGGGAAGAGCACAAGGGAAGGCCCCAATCTCAGACTCCTAGTCATGTGACCTGCCTTCCTCAGAGGGGAAGGACACTCCTAACTTTAGCTGTTTAGCTACAACAGGATGTACCACCCCCTGCTGTCACTCAAGTGCAGTACCAAAGAGAAGGGGGAAACCCCCTGTGCAAGCGTAGAAATAATATCAATGAGTCAAAGGTTCAAAGTATCAACGTGAGTTTATCTGCACCAAGGTACAAATGATAGAAAAGAATTCAAAATTAACTCATGCCTCTGAAAAACATATTGCTTGGTATCACATTTTTATACATTTCAAAATGAGTGATACACCCCTTAAGGGGGCTGACTTAGAGATAAAAACAATATGATGACTTATATAAAAATCCTTATCCATACATAAATATGCTTTGTATGCTATATATTCCACTGCAATGTGGGCCTCTTACCCTCCTGACTTAAGGAGTAACCCTGTTAGCCCTCTGGGTGTACCTGTCAGATAAGAGAGACTAAGGTCAGCAAAAAATGTCTAAGGCAGGAAAAACTCTTACGAATGCAATTATTTCAATTGCATGACTAGTAGGAAATATACAAGGGCTAGTTACAGCCAGGAGCGATACTCTGCAGTAATCAAACATACACAAATAAACAGATATACATACAAGCAAACATTCAAAATGGCTGCTGCGCCAAAATGGTGGTGATGATAGTCTGTCTTCATATAGCCTGAGCCACATACTTTATCTCAATCTTCACACCCCATACCAACTACTGGCAACCTGACTGTACCAGGGTTTACTGCCAGCCCAAGGGCAGAATAGTAGGCAGCAGGTGACCTGGCTATATCTATATGGAACTATCAAAATGTAAAGGACAACATGTTCCTTTCCTGTCCGCAAAATACCTGCAAAGCATTAGATAGTAGGGGATTTAGTGATTTGTATTTCAGATACTTTGTACCGTTACAAATATTTGACAAATGTCTTTCCTTGCCAAAGGGCATTTAAAATGTCATTGCACCTGTATCTTTAGCTTTAATGATGCTGTCTGCATTCAATGGAATTCTCATATAGCTCACTCTACAAGGTCATCCGACAAAAGGCATATGACAGATACAGTAGTACACTAATTTAATAACATCCAAATATTCATTAATCTTTTGGTCATGTTAATTCTATTACTGAATGTCAGAAAGCATTTCAGTACTATATTTGTAGATGTCCTTTGATACCTATCTGACAATAAAGATATTTATTTAAATGATTTCATTTACTGTATTTTCTGTCTAATATTCTACAGCATTTATTATACTTTTTAAAGCGTACTTTCATCATTACATAATTACAACAAAGTAACATAATGACTACCATTTAAGAGAAAGACCAGTGTTTCATATAAAAAGCATATGTCAGCTCACTTTGACTACTGTACATTTAGTAATTGTGGCATGCTAGGGTATAGTAAATTAAAAAGCAGAATCGCCATATAAAATTATTGGGCTTGGTAACAGAACAAAACAAACCGTAACATTTTAAATATGTAGCTATCTGGTTAATTACAGCTTCATATATACCATGGGAAAAGTATGGGAGGGGTGGGAAAGGAAAGTAAACCTCTGCTCAGCTAACAGGTAAGTTTTTAATGGTGTAGATAAGGTGCTTGTCTGAGAATTGTATTTGCAATAAACCAAAAGAGAAAGAACTCAGTTGAAGTAGCACTCAATTATCAATGATGATTAGTGTATTTGTGACAGAGTGAAGTCAACTCCTATCAGTTACGCCTGGGAGACATATGTCTGAGTGCTTCATCCAGCACTCATAAGGGTTAACTCAGGTGGAAGTTAGGAAATCAAGGAGGCAAGCTGACACCTGAGAGCCAGCAAGGTAGAAAAAGGATCATGTGACTGGCAGTAGCTCCCCTGCCTTAGAGAGGAGCACACTGCTGCGTGAGCCCTTAGCCAGAGGGATTTCACCAAAGACTACTTCAACCAAAGTAAGGATTATTCATTTGTTTACTGACTGCTTAAAGTACCCTTATGGTTTGGTTCTGGTTTAGCCAGCCAGCCTGCTAGATAGGTCTGCTGTGTTATTAGCAAAAAACGAATGGCGCACAGCCAGGGAGCCAGGTGTGGAATAAAAACTTTTCTTTTATTGCAGCATGGTAAGAGACAAAATCACCCCTTAGGGGACACAGGCAGAAACCTCCTACGCGTTTCGGACCAACGGGTCCTTTATCAAGGAGTATGGGGTATGCTTAGGGTGGGCACCTTAAATACCTAGTACTTAATAGGCAAATTACAAAAATCTGTGTAAAATCATATCGCGGGCCCACTGCGCATGCGCGTGACGTCATCCGGTGCGCCGCTCCAACAACCCTGAGGATTGTGGGTAAGAACCGCCCCCTAGCGTCACTCGCGCATGCTCACAGTGAGCCGTGAAGGGAAATGACATTCCCTTACCCTCTGTCTCTGTCCCGACCCCCCGTGACGTCACCACGATCTCTGATTGGCTGAGGCGCACCGCTGCACCACCAATAACTGTGTGAGGCAGACGAGGCAGCTCCAATCGCGCAGAGCCCTGTGTGCATGCACGAAGGGGAAGGGAGAGAATACAGAGAGGAACGAATTGTCTATCATACTCAATAAGAGCACACCGAATAAAAAATAGAGTGAATCAATACATGCTCCCATTGAGAATGGTGCCCATCCCCAATGCAGATCCCACATATACACTGACATACACAAGAATATACATACATAGGATCTATGATCCATATCAAAAAAAATGCCGTCGTAGTTACACTTGGCATCCCAAGCATAAGCATAGATCGGATCTATAATCCATATTAACAAAATGCTGTCATAGTTATCTACATATAGAAAATTTATTAAAAACAATTCAAAATAATCCACAAGACTTTGTGTGTTATGTCTTGTTTTTCTGCGTCTCCAGTTGTGAAGAGGAATCAACTGTACACGTTGTATGTTATACATATTCTATGGCTATTTGTTTAATCAATGATTTTTAAAGGCCATCATAACAATTGCCCTCAGCAAAAGGCTACTAACTAACAAGTGGCAAAAGCCACATAGATAATACATCATAAAGGCTCTAATAGTATATCAGGGTTTGATGCAAACACAATAGGGTAGGATAATTGACAGAAAACAGTGTTTAGCAACATCATATTGTAGCAAACAGTCAGATCACATAGCTTATAACTTTTTATGCTTTGAATTTAAGGAAGCATGTTATTATTGCACAAAAAATAGTGGTAAAATGAATCCAAGCTATTACTTATAACACATTATGCCATTATTCTTATTATTTATTATTTATTATTTTTTAAGAAAGTGGCCCAGGTTCCACTCAACATTTAGACCGCAGGGGGTTCTGGTCTGAAGCATAAATATCCAATATGCCTCCCTGCGGTCCAAAAGGTTGAGTAAGTCGCCCCCTCTTTCTTTCAGAAGGATCTGTTCAATTCCTTGAACTTTAAACCCATTGAGGCTACCTTTGGGACATTGGGTGAAGTGTTTTGAGACCGGGTGAGATGTGTCTCCTTTTCGAATTAATCTAATGTGTTCGAGGATTCTGTTCTTAAGTGGTCTAATTGTCCTACCCACATAGTTAATCCCGCACCCACAGGTTAGGAGGTAAATCACGTATTGAGTGTTGCAGTTAATGAATGATTTTATCGGGAATTCCTTATTAGATATTAGGCCCCTAAAGCATTGTGAGGGAAACATAAATTGGCAAATCTTACAACCTCCACATCTGTATGAACCCTTAGTTACGAATTTTCTCGTGGGTGGGTTAGAGGACGCAACATAACTTGGGGATACATAACTAGCAATTGTTTTGGCCTTGCGATAGACAATGCGGGGGCCCTGCTTGACACAGTCCTTGAGGCTGCAATCCATTTGTAGGATGCTCCAATGCTTACGTATAATATTCTGAACTTTGTGACTACATCTATTGTATTGGGTAATCATTAATGGAACATCCCCTTTCATGAACCCAGTATCTTTTTTGCTCTTATTGCTAATTGTAACTGTTTCCCTGTGTGGATCACCCTTAGCATTTTTAAACAAATCCTCTCTATTGGTTAATGCAATTTCTTTGGAGGTGTTAATTAAACAATCCAAATTGTAGCCCCTCTGATGGAAGCGATGGCATAATTCCTCAGACTGACGAGAAAAAGCCTCCTCAGTGGAGCAATTCCTCCTCAGTCTGAGGAACTGGCCCTTGGGGATCCCCCTAATGACCGCCGGTGGGTGACAGCTGTCTGCTCGTAACAGCATATTCCTTGCATTTGGTTTTCTGAATGTTTCCGTTTGGATTTGACCTTGCATGTCAATAAACAATCGGAGGTCCAGATAGTCAATGTGCTGTGCATGAAAATTGTAAGTGAAAGCTAAATTAAGGTGATTAGAATTAATATATGCAAAAAAATTGTGTAAAATGTCTAAGTCCCCTTCCCAAACCATAATCAGGTCATCGATGAACCTTTTGTAAAATGTGATATGCTTACGAAAAGGATTTGTGCTTGAAAAAATGAACAGTGACTCCCACCACCCCATAAACAAATTCGCGTACACCGGTGCAAAGCTCGTGCCCATTGCCGTACCCCTTTGTTGTAAATAAAAAGTGCGATCAAATAAAAAGTAATTGTGCATTAATAAGAATTTTATGGCATCTAAAATAAATGCTGTGTGGAATTGATTGCTATCTGGGCCTCCGATAAAATGATCGACAGCTGCCACCCCCTGGTCATGTCTTATGACTGAGTATAGGGACGTTACGTCCATGGTCACCCAAATCGATTGTGGGTTCCATATTACATCTTTTAGCTTAATAATGAGATCTCCTGAATCCAGCAGAAAAGAGGGTAAATCCTTCACAAAGGGTTGTAAGTATTGATCAATGTATTTTGATAAACCATCTCCCAAAGATCCAATAGACGAAATGATTGGTCTCCCCGGAGGGTCGACCAATGTCTTATGGACCTTTGGGAGATGGTAAAACACTGGGATGGTCGGATTAGGGTTCCACAAGAACGCACTTTCAGCTTTATTTAATACTTGTGTAATTACCCCTAACTCTAACAATTCTTTATATGATGACAAAAATTGTACTGTAGGGTCATCTGGTAGTGCAGAGTAGGTGGTAGCATCCCCAAGTTGCCTATAAGCCTCCTTGAGGTAGCTAGCCCTACTCTGCACTACCACTGCTCCTCCCTTATCAGCATTTTTTATTACAATTTTGCAGTTCTTTTGTAAAGAAAAGAGTGCCTGTTTTTCCTCAGGATTTAAGTTATGCTTGCCTGCATTAATAGAGTAACTCTCTGACAAAATGCGCAAATCCCTAATGACCAAGTCCTCGAAGGTAGTCAAGAAAGGACCCTTGGAGAACTGTGGGTTAAATAATGAACTTTTCTTAAGGTTGGACCTCCAAGTACTAAATTCTGGAGTATTAACTTGCTCAGATAAGTCCTCATTCTCTTCTAATAGTTCTTCAAGATCCAAAATATATTGAAGGTCGCATGCCTCTCTGAAGGTTGGGATAGAGGTGGTTGGGTCACTCAATGGCGCATCTAAATCCTTTGGGTTTAATATAGGTGGTGCTCCAGATAAATCAACCTCCTCTACAATGTCCAGTGACCTGTTGTCTTTCTGACCTAGAAACTGTGCACGTTTGTTAAAAAATGATTTTAAAGTCAGTTTCCTCACAAATTTGTGGACATCTATGGCAGTGTTGAACAGATCAAAGTCCATAGTTGGAGCATACTTAAGCCCCTTCTGTAGGAGTGAATATTCTGCAGTTGTTAAATCTTCCCCAGATATATTAATAACATCTATTTCTTGGTTGTTACTCACTTCTTCCTTTTCGCCGGCCATCTGCCTCCCTCTCTTCTTCTTTCCTCTTCTGGTTCTTTTTGGTTTTTCTGGAAGAGAGGGAAGTTTTTTTGCTGCTGTTGTTGTCTGGAGGAAGATTGTTGCTCTGAACCACCATCATGATAGCTTCTTGTGTGGTCCGCTCCTGTTGATCTCGATCTGGAGGACTCCACTGGACCATCTGGATACTGTCTGGACCCTTCTGTCTGGAAAAAAAAGACTGAGTGCGAGAGGTTATCTACATCAGAGAAATCAGAGTCTCCACTAGTTTGGTCATTACTCTTAGATTTTAGTATGGATTTACGCGGGGTTGACCGCATTACTTTGTCTCTCTGTTGATTCATCTTTTGGGAACCCTGATTCCCCCTCTCTCTGATAGGGTTAACACGCTGCCAACTGTACACTTGTTTCTTCTTGTAGTCGGTGCGGTCCCTATCATATTTGACCTGTTTTTTTGCCGTAATATCTTCCTCAGCTTTCAACACTGTTTCTGACAGTATCCTGTCATAATTCTTAAAGCCTTCTAAATCTTTAAATTTTTGCAGTTGTGATTGGAGATCCTTAATTTGTGTTTGCAGGTGTTTCCTTTCATTTACTTTTTGCTCTATAATGAGTTCCATAAGTTTGAAGCTGCACTGATCTAATGCAAGAACCCATTGCTGTTCAAACTGGGGAGTGGTAAACCCAAAAGTTGGAACCTTTTTCACCCGCAAACCCCTGGGAATCCTTTTGTTTAGTGTATAATTCTCCAGGGAGATGATATCCCACCATGCTCTAATGTTCAGAATTAAGAGTCTCTCCAATCTTTGGAAGTGTGTTTTAAGATCTGAAATGTCCTTAGTGTCAGCATGTACCACCCGTTCAAATACTTGTAGTGCCCGTTTTTTTCTAATGGTGTCATCACAGCAGTTCAGGGCATACATTGTTGATTCCTCTTCTAATGTCTCGATATCCTCCATTTCAGTCATACTGCTTTAGATTAGTGGATGCACCACTGTATTCAACAATCACAGGAGAAATATCCATGCACTAATAAAAATCAAAAAAAGTTCAATCCATACAACTGCTCCCTAATAAACTTGATTGTAGTTAACGAAATCAACTGCGGTGAGCTAACCCCAGATGTGGGGAAGCTAGATAGGTGAAAGAATCGGGGTGCTCCAGCCCGCAGCAACTCCATCCAATATAGTGAATAATATTATTATTGACCCTGGAGAAACCAGTGGGAGTGGGTAGGTGCTTAAAGACTTGTAAGTATCAGTGACAACAGTCAAACTTAACTATAGTAGTCTAAACCAATAAACCCCACTCACGTCATCTCCAGGGTTTCCTCTGCCGGCGTGCAAGCCAAGAAGGATCCAGAATCCAGAAGTATCCAATAGCAAAAAACGAATGGCGCACAGCCAGGGAGCCAGGTGTGGAATAAAAACTTTTCTTTTATTGCAGCATGGTAAGAGACAAAATCACACCTTAGGGGACACAGGCAGAAACCTCCTACGCGTTTTGGACCAACGGGTCCTTTATCAAGGAGTATGGGGTATGCTTAGGGTGGGCACCTTAAATACCTAGTACTTAATCGGCAAATTACAAAAATCTGTGTAAAATCATATCGCGGGCCCACTGCGCATGCGCGTGACGTCATCCGGTGCGCCGCTCCAACAACCCTGAGGATTGTGGGTAAGAACCGCCCCCTAGCGTCACTCGCGCATGCTCACAGTGAGCCGTGAAGGGAAATGACATTCCCTTACCCTCTGTCTCTGTCCCGACCCCCCGTGACGTCACCACGATCTCTGATTGGCTGAGGCGCACCGCTGCACCACCAATAACTGTGTGAGGCAGACGAGGCAGCTCCAATCGCGCAGAGCCCCGTGTGCATGCACGAAGGGGAAGGGAGAGAATACAGAGAGGAACGAATTGTCTATCATACTCAATAAGAGCACACCGAATAAAAAATAGAGTGAATCAATACATGCTCCCATTGAGAATGGTGCCCATCCCCAATGCAGATCCCACATATACACTGACATACACAAGAATATACATACATAGGATCTATGATCCATATCAAAAAAAATGCCGTCGTAGTTACACTTGGCATCCCAAGCATAAGCATAGATCGGATCTATAATCCATATTAACAAAATGCTGTCATAGTTATCTACATATAGAAAATTTATTAAAAACAATTCAAAATAATCCACAAGACTTTGTGTGTTATGTCTTGTTTTTCTGCGTCTCCAGTTGTGAAGAGGAATCAACTGTACACGTTGTATGTTATACATATTCTATGGCTATTTGTTTAATCAATGATTTTTAAAGGCCATCATAACAATTGCCCTCAGCAAAAGGCTACTAACTAACAAGTGGCAAAAGCCACATAGATAATACATCATAAAGGCTCTAATAGTATATCAGGGTTTGATGCAAACACAATAGGGTAGGATCATTGACAGAAAACAGTGTTTAGCAACATCATATTGTAGCAAACAGTCAGATCACATAGCTTATAACTTTTTATGCTTTGAATTTAAGGAAGCATGTTATTATTGCAGCAAAAAATAGTGGTAAAATGAATCCAAGCTATTACTTATAACACATTATGCCATTATTCTTATTATTTATTTTTTATTATTTTTTAAGAAAGTGGCCCAGGTTCCACTCAACATTTAGACCGCAGGGGGTTCTGGTCTGAAGCATAAATATCCAATATGCTTCCCTGCGGTCCAAAAGGTTGAGTAAGTCGCCCCCTCTTTCTTTCAGAAGGATCTGTTCAATTCCTTGAACTTTAAGCCCATTGAGGCTACCTTTGGGACATCAGAGAAATGGGCCGCCCAGGAGTCTTGATAAAGCAGCAGACGCGAAACGATCGTCGACGATGCTTTTTAAATTGTAGCAGTGTCAGCTGTACCTTACTTCAGTAGTGGTGGACTTTATTATTACTATGGCTGCGATATTGAGGTGAATGGTTTGGAACGCCATCATTATAGACAATACAGCTAACCTAACACTCCACTGCAACACCTATTGTAGTGACTAGGAGCGGAACACACCTGTGTGCAACTTTGTCCAAACAGAGCCAAACAGCTGATACACAGGTAGTATCCTACATCCGCAAATCCTACAGCCCTGATAACATTTCACTGCTATCTAACTGCCCCTGATGGTAACTGCGACCACAGGGGGCTCAGAGCAAGGGGCTGTATATATGGCTAAACTTTAGCTATACATCTATATACTGAGGACAAGCAGCAAGGCTGCACTCTATTGCTCCTCCATCTGCATAGCAATGTGGGCTCAGAGCAAGGGGCTGTATATATGGCTAAACTTTAGATATACATCTATATACTGAGGACAAGCAGCAAGGCTGCACTCTATTGCTCCTCTATCTGCATAGCAACGTGGCGTTAAACTACAACATACCATATCACTACAGCACAAATTGCTGTGTTAAACTATATCATACAAGCAGCTGACGAGATTTATCATCTGTAGTTCCACATCACTATACTCCACACCTTGGCCAAGGGGGAGTGTAATTACTTACTTTTACCAACTTAAGCAACTAGACACTGCTACTCTTAGACCGACAATAGGGGTCTATCCTTATGTAGCGATCCGCTACTACTGGCACAGTCCCAGATATCTGACATATTCATGTCAAGGTTATTATTTTTTCTTTTTTCTTTGTACACCATTTATTTTAACATTTAAATTGAATAATAAAGATTATTTTTAATCAATACACTAATCATCATTGATAATTGAGTGCTACTTCAACTGAGTTCTTTCTCTTTCGGTTTATTGTAATTACAGCTTCATGTTGAAAAAGTAACCCTTCAAATTGGTTATGCAAATAAAATTTTAGTCCGCTGAGTCTTATCCTTTCTTCTGTTCTTTTCCAGTGTGCACGATATGATAATGCCTTTGCTGCTGAAATTTTAATTGACAGAGGAGTTAACGTAAATCACCAGGATGAGGAACTTTGGACACCCATGCATGTTGCTTGTGCATGTGACAACCCTGATATTGTTCTGCTGCTTCTTCTCGTAAGTATGCAAATTATTTATGTAGAAATAGGAACTGAAGATTTGATTCTGAGAACTTTGTTTAAGGCGGTGGCATAAATTATTCATTTTATTATGTTCATGAACAAATTATTTCTATTTGTTCTGTTTTAGTGTCAAATATAAGACTCGCGGGACAAACCTCAGCTCTTTTCAGTGTGGTTTTTTTCTACTGATTTACAGTATCACTCTAGACCCAAAGTACACATAGTAGACATAATGTACATACTGTAAGTAATTTTAGAATATACAAGGAAGATTTACCGAAGTGTTACTTTATGTTCATTACCCAGTGTGGGAAAGTTGCAGATTTATTAATGAAAGTGTACAGTACTACTGTATCATCTTTATCTGTAAAGAAACAGAACTGTGAAACAACTGTAGAACTGGTTCAAATTAAGAGGGTTTATGTCTAAAGCAGCGGTGTGAAATCTGGGGGGCACCCCCCAGGGGGGCGGGAGATTTTTCTTGGGGGGGGCGCGGGTGTTTGCAGAGGCCCTGCGCTCTTCCCCAAGGCATTTAAATTAAATGCTGGGGGATGCGTGAGGCCTCTGCAACGCTATACTTACCGAGGTTCAGGAGCTGTGACGCGTCGCCATGGCAACACAGCATCAAATGACGTCGTGGTGTCATGTGACATCACACGCATCAAATAACGCAGGTCACCTGACATGATGTCGCATGACCCCGCAGCGTCATTTGACGCAGGTCTAAGGTTGGGAGGGGGGGCACGAGTATACAGGCAAGGAAGACAGGGTGCGCTGCAGCAAAAGTTTGCGCTACCCTGGTCTAAAGTGCACTTGTGGTGATCAAGTACTACTGGAACACACAGAAACCCCTTATTGCCTAATCAGCACTAATGCCCATTAGATCCCATTAAAAGTAAAACTTTATTGGCTAAATGTTCTGAGTTTCGTTAAGGCCGGATTTTAAATTCTAAATAGAGCCAGATATTTTTTTTATTTCCTGGAGTACATGTATTTAGCACTTCAACAAATGAATAAATCATTTGAGTTATTGCATTGCTGCTAGAGGATGAGTTGAAATACAATGTGATGTAACCCATTGGTAAACAGTGGAATTGCTAAGCAGCAGACTGTAGCTTGACATGAAAGACATCGTTATCAACGTTTTGCCTCTTCAGAAAGTGTCTATGTGCATGGAATTGGATTTAAGTTTCTTTCTCTCTTAACCCAAAGCATTTTATTCCTGTGAATGAACATCTGATAACAGTAAGTATAATTACTTGGCCTAAAGGCTGCAGTACCTCATGTACTGTAGTTAAGGGATGGTGGGGAATCGCTAATTTTAATGTGTGCTGTTTGAAACCTCTGCTGTGCAGCAAATTTCCATGAATGTTTAAATAGTAAAGAAAACTACTAGACTTAACTTAATTCCCTAATCTGTATATAGTGTCTGCATACTGTAGGTTTGCACATCATTTACATTAGTATTGAAAGAATGAAGGTTGGATAAACTGCTAGTGCTATATAAAGCAGTCCCTTTCCCTTCCATAGTTTATGTAAGATTGCAAAATATAAAGCCTCTCCTCTTACAACAGGCCTGCACAACATACAGCCCTCGCGGCCCGCGATGCCCTTCTTCCCCCCTCCCCAGCCCGCTCTGCAGACACAGGAGGGAAGGAGCGCCAGCATTTTGACACGCTCCCCACCCCCTCCTGAGCCTGCTCTGCCGAGCGCTAGCATTGTGATGGCCCCCCAACCCCCTCTGCCTATTAGGGAAGGATCGGCAGCAGTTTGATGCGATCCTCTGCAGGCAGGGAGAAGGGACAGAGCTGAGACCGGTCTGACAGCAGAGGGTGGGGGCGGGGTCTGACTGCAGAGGGTGGGGGCGGGGTCTGACTGCAGAGGATGGTCTGACTGCAGAGGGTGGGGGCGGGGTCTGACTGCAGAGGGTGGGAGCGGGGTCTGAATGCAGAGGGTGGGGGCGGGGTCTGACTGCAGAGGGTGGGGGCGGGTCTGACTGCAGAGGGTGGGAGCGGGGTCTGACTGCAGAGGGTGGGAGCGAAGTCTGACTGCAGAGGGTGGGGGCGGGGTCTGACTGCAGAGGGTGGGAGCGGGGTCTGACTGCAGAGGATGGTCTGACTGCAGAGGGTGGGGGCGGGGTCTGACTGCAGAGGATGGTCTGACTGCAGAGGGTGGGGGCGGGGTCTGACTGCAGAGGGTGGGAGCGGGGTCTGAATGCAGAGGGTGGGGGAGGGTCTGACTGCAGAGGGTGGGGGCGGGTCTGACTGCAGAGGGTGGGAGCGAAGTCTGACTGCAGAGGGTGGGGGCGGGGTCTGACTGCAGAGGGTGGGAGCGGGGTCTGACTGCAGAGGGTGGGGGCTGGGTCTGACTGCAGAGGGTGGGGGCTGGGTCTGACTGCAGAGGGTGGGGGCGGGTCTGACTGCAGAGGGTGGGGGCGGGGTCTGACTGCAGAGGGTGGGGGCGGGGTCTGACTGCAGAGGGTGGGGGCGGGGTCTGACTGCAGAGGGTGGGGGCGGGGTCTGACTGCAGAGGGTGGGGTCGGGGTCTGACTGCAGAGGGTGGGGTCGGGGTCTGACTGCAGAGGGTGGGGACGGGGTCTGACTGCAGAGGGTGGGGGCGGGGTCTGACTGCAGAGGGTGGGGGCGGGGTCTGACTGCAGAGGATGGGGGCGGGGTCTGACTGCAGACGGTGGGGGCGGGGTCTGACTGCAGAGGGTGGGGGCAGGGTTAGTGACAGCGGAGCCTGTTAGTGAGAGCAGGAAGGGAAGTGCCTGCTGCCAGGGACCAAGATGTTTTCCCCCCTCCAGCCATGCTCCACAGTGAAAGGTAGGACCCCCCCCCCTGCAGCTGCTCCTCAGAGCTAGTGGCAGTGTGGCAGTGTGGCAGTGTGACAGTGTGGCAGTGTGGCAGTGTGGCAGTGTGGCAGAGTGGCAGTGTGGCAGTGTGTCAATGGCAGTGTGTCAGTGTGGCAGTGACAGTGTGGCAGTGACAGTGTGGCAGTGTCAGAGTGTCAGAGTGGCAGTGACAGTGTGGCAGTGACAGTGTGGCAGTGTCAGAGTGTCAGAGTGGCAGTGACAGTGTGGCAGTGCCACTGTGTCAGAATGCCACTGTGTCAGAGTGCCAGTGTGTCAGAGTGGCAGTGTTTCAGAGTGACAGTGCCACTGTGTCAGTGGCAGTGTGTCAGAGTGGCAGTGTGTCAGTGTCAGTGGCAGTTTGTTAGTGGCAGTGTGGCAGTGTGTCAGAGTGGCAGTGTGTCAGAGTGGCAGTGTGTTAGTGTGTCAGTGTCAGTGGCAGTGTGTCAGAGTGGCAGTGTGTCAGAGTGGCAGTGTGTCAGAGTGGCAGTGTCCGTGGCAGATTGTCAGTGTGGCTGTGTCAGTGGCAGTGTGGCAGTGTGGCAGTGGCAGTGGCAGTGTGTCAGAGTGGCAGTGGCAGAGTGTCAGTGGGGTTATGTGAGGTGAGGTGCAGGGGGAGAGTGAGGTGAGATGCAGGGGGGAGGTGAGGTGTAGGGGGGGTTGAGGTGCAGGGGAGTGAGGTGAGGTGCAGGGGGTAAGGTGCAGGGGAGTGAGTGAGGTGAGCTGCAGGGGGGAGGTGAGGTGCAGGGGGTGTTGCAGTGGGGTGATGTGAGGTGAGGTACAGGGGGGGAGGTGAGGTGCAGGGAGGAGGTGTAGTGGGTTGATGTGAGGTGTAGGGGGGTGATGTGAGGTGCAGGGGAGTGTGTGATGTGAGATGCAGGGGGGAGAGTTATGTGAGGTGAGGTGCAGGGGGGGAGGTGTAATGGGGTGATGTGAGGTGCAGGGGGGTGATGTGATTTGAGATGCAGGGGGGAGAGTGATGAGAGGTGCAGGGGGGGAGGTGCAGAGGGGGGAGGTGCAGGGGGGTGGGATGTGTGTGGTCTGCATGGGGGTATTGTGTGTTATGTGGAGGAGGAGTATTGTGTATGGGTGAGGGGGAGAGATGGGGGTGTGAGATAGAGGGTGAGTCTCGCAAAGGTTGATGACGAGGTGAGCAGGGGGAGATATATGAAGATGATGAGTGCTGGGGGAGATATGAGGATGATGAGGGGTGCTGGGAGAGATATGAGGATGATGGGGTGCTGGGGCAGATATGAGGATGATGAGGGGTGCTGGGAGAGATTGATGAGGGGTGCTGGAGGAGCTTTGTGAATGATGATGATGATTATGATGATGATGATGATGATGATTTTACCCGTGCGGCCCGAATCTGTTTTTCTTGGAGAAGTTCGTCCCTTCTCGCTTTACAAGTTGTGCAGGCCTGTCTTACAACATGCCTCAATATCTGGTGTTACTGCAGTTTCCATTGTTTTACTGAGAATTAAGAGAAGGTGCCACCATGTACAGTACACCACTGCCTGCTTGTTCTCTGACATTCTAAGGTTGCTCAAAGTTTTAGTAGACCTATTGGTCCTGAAGAGGTGCTTACTCTTTTCAACCTATGATACCGTTTTAATGGCTCAACATACATGTTCTTTATAGATAAAATGATTGTGTATGTCACTTTTTGAAAGCTCACAGTTCTTTTCAAATGTTTTAGCTTTATATATATATATATATATATATATATATAAATATATATATATATCATAATACAACATATTCACCAAGATTCACTAAGCTCCCATGTAGGGTAACAAACAGGGATCCTGTGTTAACTGGTATTGACTAGAATACCCCATACCAGAGCTTAGTGAACACCCTGATTATATTCATGTATTCATACAGTATTTAACATGGTCAATTGTGATCTAGATCGAAAGGATGTGTACACTTGTAGCCAGGTCCCCCCTTGGCCCCCTTACCTCATTGCGGCTGCGGGGAAGGGGGGCTGCGGGAGTGAGCGGCTGGCTGCCGGTGGCGTGAGGGCATTCAGCGGCACTGCGGCGGCTGTGTGCGGGTAGGGAGAGGGAGCTCCGCGGCGGAAGCCTAGGTAGGGTGTCACCATTACTGATAGCCGCACATGCGCAGAAGGCAGCTTGCACTTGCGCCGAGCATATCACAGGTCCGGCGGTCGTGTTAGAGGGTGCGCATAGAGGAACCAGAGAGATTGGCGGAAATCTTCTACATAGCTCCGTGAGGGAACTACACTCCCCAGAGTGCTTTGGAGCATAATACCCACGTGGGCAGTGTTGAACAATAGGGTTCCCCAGATCCTCTGAGGAGAGGATACATACATTTGCCGTGCTTAGAGCGCAAGGGGCAGTTGGAGCCAGGACAGAGAAGGGGAAGGTAGGGTTTTGGTGTCAGTGGCACCAGAGTAGGCCAGCTTACCCTTGAAGTCCAAGATAGGCCCCACTCACATATAGCTTGTGGGTACTACAGGGAAAGTCCCTAGTGAGGGACCTTTCCCCAGTAGCTGCTAGTAGTGAGTATAGACGCTGTGCTGTGAGTTGCGGCCTGTGGTCTGGCACCAGACCACCTACGTTAAAGATACTCTCAAAGGTGTGACCCTCCTACCGGAGTTCACCCCACACAGAGGCGGACAAAGACGTCGCTGGATAAGCAGATCCCTGTTACTAGTCGGCCTACCTGGCAGGTACCTCAACAAAGTGCACCAACTGTTTACGGGGTAGCTCTACTCCATATACTTTTGGGTGGACCTGGACTTTGGGAGAAGGACATTAGGGTATTGGTGGCAAGCACCCAATGTACTTTGGGGACACTCACTTATGGTACTGGGTTGGGTGCGCATTATATTGTGTGGTATTGGTAGTTATATTATATGTGCATTCAGTAAAGGTTGTTATTATATACCTGTGTGTGTGTGTATTACTATTGGCATTGTTCCTGTGAGGGGCTTATCCTGCTACGCTGGAATCCCTCTCAGGTGGAGGTGCGGTGCTGCACCAAGGCGAACACACGATCACCTCAGGCTCCCAGTGGTGGAGGCTTAGGCCTTCTGTTAGCCAACAGGTAACGGCAGTACCGGAAGTCCCTTCTTGTCACGGGGGAACAAGGGCTACATATTGTATATTTGTGAGTACGTTTGAGTCTCACTTTGCCAATGTGTGTGTGGTCTGTAATTGCATATATGTGCCAATGAGACCACCAGTATATATCAAGGATCTGTACAGGTCACTTTGGAGATAAATTGATTCTAAAATAATTATTGCTAATATGCATCTTATCATTGAAAGGTTTTATTAATCAATACCCACTATTTGTATTAATCAATGGAGAAGATGGTGTAAGAAGCAAGGCTTAATTCACATATTTCAATTGTATATACATAAATTTAAAATTTTAACATTGTTTCTTATCCTTTTATTAATTTGCATGATCAGTTATAGATGGAATAAACCAAGTATGCCTAAAACTATACATAACCTACTTAATGTTTTTTTTCTGTTCTAAAGACAGTTCAATGTAGCATTGCATAAGACTTTGGCATGCACATCCCATTGTGTAAGCATGACTGTGTCACAATGTATACATGTGTGACACCTATTCCCCCACCCTAAGTGAGATCGTCTATCTACTGGTGTTTCTGGTACTAGTGCATACCTGTAGGGTTGAACAGAAGGCCCTGAGAACTCTGCGATGGTATGGGGAGACATCAAGACAGGCTGTCAGTGATGATTCTTCTGCAGCACCTCCAGCCAGTGTGGATCCTGGTGCAGCCAGGACTGTCCTCACTGGCAACTCATGTGGTGTTCCATTCAAGCAGCCCATGACAGATGTATTTAACTTGATCTTTATTTGCTGCATACATAGAGTTATGGCAAGCTCATTCCCTGAAATTGTACCCACAGGGCTTGAGGCCCTGCAGGCCCCTTCTCAGCTCCTTTACCCCCTGATGGGATAAAGGGTTAGTGCTTCCACTCCACAGGGTAAGGAAGAGAGCTCCTAACTTCTGGGTGAGTATCAGCTTTTGCACCTCAGGGGAGGGGCTTGTAACCCTGCCCTTATGACAGGGCAGGTCCGATACTGACAGGCATCACATCTTGGCATGTGGCCGAGCCAGTATCCTCCCCAGGGATGAGACTATCTGGTTTTTGTTAAGCCCACCCCTGGATACAGCAATAGTGTATCCAGGCTGCAACAACAAGCTAGGCCTCCATGAGAGAGCTTATCCCCCACATTGCCTGTGTCTAAAAGGAGATGCTGTTAGGGCAAATGAAAAGATGATTGCCAGGGGACTAGACTACACATGTATACTATTACAGTACAGTATGTCCGAGTTTATGTGCATTTATACGTATGACTGAGTACCTAAACTGTATGTGTATGTAAATGCATATTATTCTATGTATCTGTGTTAATTTGTGTCCCTGTTATTGTAATATTATAGTGAACATGTCAATTGTGAGCTTTCAAGTCCTTTTCAAATAAATTCACTAGAAAAACAGAAATTGCAGCAAAGGAGACTCTGTGTGTGGTTATGCGTTAAACAGAGATACAGTAGGGCTAATGGAGGCACTATTGCTCAAACTCTTCCATTGGATTTAGTAGGACTTTCCTCGTGCTAGTGCCCCGATCATAGTTTAATAAACAACCACCTATGACTGAAAAATGGTAACATGATAAAAAGTTACAGGTGGCAACAATTTTGCAGTGCTCTGGTTTTTCTTTTGGTCTTTGTCATATTCTTTGTCTTAATTATCCCAGTCTCAATGTACACTATTTATTAGCATTCTTTAGTCATTTCTATATGTTTGATATTATTTGTTACTCACTGTGATTTACTTATCAAGGATTGTGAAAAAGAATATTGTGTCTTTAAATAGATGCAAAGAGCGGAAATTGATAGGTGTAAGTACATGATACACTGGCGACACACTTTATTCGAGCTCGGCTAGTCCCACGAATTCGGGTATACCCGGGTGTATTGAGGTTTGTGACTGTTTTCTGCCCGAGTGCATTGAGTTATTTTCCAGGCAGGGATTGAAGCATTTTATTCCCGCTGGCTGCAATACTGCACAGTATATATATATATATACTGCATTACAATTCATGAATTTATGCCATCTGGTAGACACGCGAAGCATTGCAGCCTATTAAATCCTAATCATTATCATTTAACAGATCAGCCGCCCATCAGCCAGGCATGAACCCAGGCTGGGAAGGCAAATACAACGGGGCTTGTCTGAGGTGAGGAGCGGCGCATTCCAGGTATCTGCCAGGTACATACTGGGTATTTGCTCGAATAAAGTGTGTCGCAGCAGTAGGTGTAATAATTTGGCAGGTGTATCTCCTAATGTCGGTGTAAAGTGCTTTGCAGCAAAGTGTCTATTGTGATTTCTGTTAATGGCAAAAATCCAACCATACCGCCAGAGATGTGGGTTAGGCTTTGTAAATTCTTCACTGTTGCAGAAAAAATGAATTTATAATTAGTTACAGTACTGTATAAAACAGACACATTGATAAAAAAGGCACTATAGCATTGGTTATTGTTTAGATGCTGACATGTGCTAAATAAAGGGGATTGTTTTCCCAAAACGTTGTGCATGCCTTTTTCTGCAATTACATATTTTTTTTCAATGTCAATTTGACTTTGATTAATTTCTTCCTGAATGCATGAAAGACATGTCTATGGCTGCAAGACCCTTTTATTTGCCTTTCCAAACAATTACCATATGTGGGTGATATAATAAATCAGCATTAGAAAGGCTTGCAGTGCTCTAGCTAATTATAAGTGTACAAAATATGAAAGGGGAATAAAATAGTAATGAAAGCCTAAAAAGTCTCTGTCTGCACATTGTTAGTTGCTCGTAACATTTATAAATAGATTATGCTAATAAGATGCAAATGATGTGTCCAACTGAAATTAGGTAGGTTTATCGTCAATCTACATTCTTCTTTTCCTAAGTGTAAACTGCACAAGCCTTTTTAAAGATAAAATAAACACCGTTTTGAATCGACAGTTAGCTAAATACTGTAGATGATGAAAGATTTTAGAAAAATGGTTCAAATAAACGTGTATTTGTTAAGTATCTTTCTCCTGCAGTTACAGCTCAATTCATCTATTCATTATTAATTTAAAGCTTCTTTAACATATGTAATATACGCTTTTATCTATACATATAAATTGTGGAACTGGACAATATAATATTGAGATTCTTGGTTACCTTCACTGAATTAAGTTGGTTAAAAAATAAAATAAAACATATTTAATGTGCTTACCAAAATTAGAACAATAGCTTAGATCTTCTTTATCATATTTTTTCAATAGAATTTTGCCTTTGTTCCTTCCTCATTCTTTCAAAAGGCACATTATATGTGCTGCTTTCAACACAAGTGTTGGTACATTCTCAAAGTACAGTTTATCTAACTTCATTTGTCTGCGCTGCAGTAGAAATGTCTTCAGGTAAATGCACAGTGATCTGTTAAATTTGGGCTACTAATGTGACATTGCCTAAATAGGTAACGTCCATTAGTTTTCCTCAGTTTAACAGGTATCCACAAAGCTAATCATAAGCAGAAACAACAGCTGTTCAGCAAACTAGCATTGTTACGTTAGCTGTATTAACAAGGATTTTTGTGACCAATACACTGCACATGCACATTGGCAAAACTATAACGTCCGTTCCAATTAGCGCACATGCGTTACAGACAGTTCTGCCACAAAAAAAGGAGGGGATTTTCTGTAAATATTGTTTTTGTTGTTTGACCTGTACATTTTTTCTCCCTTTATTGTCCGCACACTGTGAAGTAACTGTGTGAGACTAAAAGTTTTGTTCACTACTTCTGTCTCTTTGTAATAATTGTTAGAATATGTAGATACATTATTATACACCCATACTTAATATAGTCGAGAAGATTATATGCCACATTAGGTCTGACAAACATATCCTTCATTCATTAATAGTATAGTTTATTACATGAACATCATGACAATTTATCAGATCCATTGTTTCAGACATTTATATGATTTTTTATATATATATATATATATATATATATATATATATATATATATATAGCGTAAAACTAATTTTTAACAATTGTACAATGGTGTCAAATGACTGCTGCCACAATGTAAAGGATGTACACAATACCAGAAATATATGAAGGAAACAAAATACAAAAGGCGCAAATCAGAGACAACAGGTGAATGAATGCAAAACACCTGTGGGATAAAAACGTTGAATGTCCTTATAAGAATTCCTGGACGAGGAAAGACCTATAAATGACAAAGATGCCAATATGGTGAAGTACGTTTTATAATTCAAATAGAGCGCAAGAAAAACGGCTACTTACAATGTAGCAGAAATATTCAGGCATGTCAGGATAAAATCCTTTCTGTTAGCTGCAGCAAAGGGGCTGCTGGTGTAAGGAACCTCTCTCACGATGCATGATGTGTACACCGACACCGGGGCTCCCTTTGTAGCACCCAATGAGAGATTTTACATGAATGCTGTGACCAAACTGTATGCAAGAAGACTCCAGCGTGCAGAGCCCTGTCGATGATGTTGATTGTTTACTCTCAGGCACCCTGTTTGGCTACCGTCTAAACATCTATTAATATATTCTTAATTGTAAGTGTTCGAAAGCTCTTTTATTGATTTTATAATACACAATTATACTGATGCCTGATGTGCTCTGTATGTTCATTTCTTACCTAACTTTCTACTGAAACTTTTTCAATCTACCCGAGACTGCACAAGAGTTTGTAATGGATTGCGCCCACCGTTTGCAGTGCTTCAGAGGCCTTACTAAATACTCTCACAGAAATCATCTGGTGAAGATGCATTATTTCTAAACAAAAGACAGTTTGTCTTATAATATCAATTGTTTGTCCAAATAAAAAGATCTCACCTAATTCTGAGGTACTCACTTACTCTGCACTATCGCAACTGGACTAACACAGCTATTTCTATTCAAATCAAAATAAAAAAATTCTAAGCCTTATCAGGCTCCAATATGAATTACCTGAAGAATACAGAAATCTACTGATGTTCCCTGATCTCTTTCCTGTAACTTTAGCTAAAAGGAGAAGGCTGAAGGAACGGGAATCCTGAGGGAACATCACATTGTCTATGGATGGGGATTCCCCCTCAGCCCAATGGTCACTAGACAGACAACTATCTGAAACAGAGAAAAAGGGCGCCATTTGCTGGCCAAATGAATCCTCCTACCTGCAGTGAACTCATGTGGAGGGGAGTTTAGTATGCCCCAGAGACAAGAGACCTGCCTCAGACCCCAGAACAAGAGAGATCTCTCCCTCCTCCCTCATGTCTTTCTGTCCTTTTGATTGTGTGCGTATACTGTACATCTGGTGTTGTCTATCTTGTCTGTATTATGTTTCTCCACTACCTGCAGGATAAGCCTGCCACACTCCCAAAGTGGAGACCCACTGTTCTGGATATCTAGAATCCTGTACCGAACGCCACTTTCTCCCAAGATGAAATGAGCTCTCAGGATGGGCTCTGACTTGGCACGCACTCTCCCCATGGTGAATGTTGGGATCGGCATGCAAAACACCTGAGAACTAAAGAAGATAAAAACTTCCTACCTGATGTTTCTATTCTATTATTCTATTCCCCATACCAAGGGACTTAGGAAAGTATTAAAAGTGTTTTTTTATTTAATACTGTAATAATGCTGGTATGTACTGCTGTGCACTGTATATGAGCTTGGACTTTCGGGACCAATGCCCTCTTAGACTGTCAGGGCTACGAAGTTGGTGCCAGTAAGTCTAGTGGACATCAGAGTTCAAAGTAGCCAGAGGATGCCAGAGGTGTCAAAGCCATTTGGGTAGCAGGGAAGGGCTCAAGTACCCACGTCCTTGGAACAAAAGCAGTAGTCCAGGTTGCCATTTGTTCTGCCAGACATGGAGGCGCCAAACCCAGCGGGTGGCATGAGATAGCCAGGGATGGAGGTGGCAATCTTGTGAATGTCCCTTGGCAATTTCAGATTTCCCACTGACCCGGGTTTCTAGACCGGTTTGGCTCTGATTGGCTACTGAGAAAGTTTCCACGCACTGATTGGCTGTAGTATTTTGTGGACATACAAAATAAGTATCCCCGGCGCTAGTGCAAAAGTGTCCAAAATACCATAATCCAAAAGAGAGTCCTGTGTTATGAGACAGTCCAGATGAATGGATGGGACAACCAAGAAAGTTCCGGATGAATAAGGGTGTCCTTGAAGGGTGACTCCAAATTGTTTCTGGAAATATGCAAAAAACAACACACCAATTGCGCAGTATGAAAGGCAAAAACCCTATCTAAAACAGAAAATGACAGACCGGAGAGAAAGAACCTAGTAAGGGCACTCTAAACACATAGGTGGTATGGTGAACACTTTAAAACATACACTTTATTCTAATAATTTAAAATAATGGGTGATAAAATAATAATTAAACGTTTAGATCCTTCATATGAACACTGAATGTGGTGTTCTGGATAAATGAATGCTGACTGCAAATATCCTCTATTAATGTATGTTGCAGTTTGGACCAGTGAGTATGGTGAGTCACTGTCCAAATAAACCAAAGCACCCTAAATGTCGCTGCTGTAACAGTATGTGCCAGTATAAACAATCCCTAATACGCAAAATATACAGCACTCTAGCATACATAAGGAACCCTAGCCAGGTCTGCCAAAAAACAGTGAGGTAGTGTGACTGGCTGAATGAGTGGGATCCTGGCTATTAATATAGCTAGTACAGAGCTAGGAATACTGTAAATAGATGATAGAACATAGGGTTTGTATATAATCAGCTCAATATCACTGCCTATGAATATAGCCCTAGGGGAAGTGATTATGAGTCTAGGGAGCAAAGCAATAAGTCCCTAACCACGATGGTAGCAGTAAGCTGTTCATTTATTTCAGCATTACCATGTATTTATCTCCTACCTCTCACTGAGTACTGATCCTTTAGAGATCAACTCTGACAACAGAGTTGTGGTGTTGGGTCAGTACTGTTTACCACCTTATATATAGATTGGTTATCATACACACCACCTACCTGAGAGACGCTGAACAGATTTTATACCTACCTGATCTGAGTCAGCCCTACCGTTGTTACTATGTATGTGAGCCTAGTATGTTATACCCACATTGTGGTTAGGGACTTATTGTTTTGCTCCCTAGACTCATAATCACTTCTCCTAGGGTTATATTCATAGCCAGTGATATTGAGCTGATTATATACAAACCCTATGTTCTATCATCTATCTACAGTATTCCTAGCTCTGTACTAGCTATATTAATAGCCAGGATCCCACTCATTCAGCCAGTCACACTACCTCACTGTTTTTTGGCAGACCTGGCTAGGGTTCCTTATGTATGCTAGAGTGCTGTATATTCTGCGTATTAGGGATTGTTTATACTGGCACATACTGTTACAGCAGCGACATTTAGGGTGCTTTGGTTCATTTGGACAGTGACTCACCATACTCACTGGTCCAAACTGCAACATACATTAATAGAGGATATTTGCAGTCAGCATTCATTTATCCAGAACACCACATTCAGTGTTCATATGAAGGATCTAAATGTTTAATTCTTATTTTATCATCCATTATTTTAAATTATTTGAATAAAGTGTATGTGTTAAAGTGTTCACCATACCACCTATGTGTTTAGAGTGCCCTTACTAGGTTCTTTCTCTCCGGTCTGTTGTTATATGCACTTACCTAGGGAGCACCGACACATTTACATTTAGACAGTTGCGGGGATTCCCTCTTTTGTTATCTATAAAACAGAAAATGCCCTACTTACAAGATTAAATCTTGCTTGTTCAGGGGAGAGAATCTGTGCTTGTGCCACGTCTTCACCCCGATAGCCACGGACCCCACGTGGTTGGACGAGATGATTCCCCTTCTAGTAGTTTTTTATCTCACGGATACACCATAACCAGCAGTGACCGATGGGTAGGGAAAATAGGGCACAACCTGGTGTAATACGTAACTACACTTTTAATACACTTAAAAACAAACACACTACCCACAATTACAATAAGTATGGGAGAGCGGTACAACTCACGAATGCCGTTCACAACCTGCTCCCAACCCGACACAAACAGAGATCGAGTGACTGGCCAAATCTTCCACGGATCGCCGATTGATGACGTCAGCAGCACGGGTCAGCGGTAGAAGTGCGGGCTTTTCAAAGATGCTCTTGTGCGAATAGCAGAGCAACTGGCTTCAATTTCAAGCTGAAAAGTTTGCCCATCAGAGACTAAGTCCAGTTTTTAGCGCTCAAGTTCTAATAATCGACCGTAGCAGTCATGGCTGGAACTATAAGCTAATTTTAGTTCCAGGAGTTTTAGTATTATCCCCGGTCAAAAAGAGTCCAAGTTCTCAGAAGAGAAAGAAGCGGTGGCGTGTGGAACTTCACACTGATTTGGGAGCCAGAGGATTTTGGGCTCAGTTCCGGTCATGGTGAAACTCTTATTTAGTGTTCCCTGTACCTAGAACAGTCTAGTTTTTGACCCCCAATAAGTGTGCTTTTCGTCTGTATTTTGGGTTTCACTGTGTGTATGCCTATTTCTGTGAATAAACTGCAAATTTAACATAGCTGCACTACCCTTTGCATTGTTGCAATGTTAGTATTAGTATTGATTGTTATTCTCTTTGCCCTTCTATATAGGCCATTGCCTAGCATCTCAATTCTAGCTCACTACATGTCTCCCGTAATAGATTTTTTAATTTACGCGGTTGCTTTCTATTGATACCAGAGTAAATACACCTGGGACATCATGTTGTCCTAGGTTTTTTGTTATTCCCCTTTCCCTTTGGTACGAGATACAAGAAACATGTTGCACTTCACTTGCCAACTTAATTGAACAACATGGCTATATACCTATTGTACTATTATTAGGGTGACCAGATTTTGAAAATGAAAAACCGGGACACATTTTTTTTTTTACATAACAATTTATTTATTGTAGTACACTTATATTTTACTACCATTAGTCCTTGTTACATAGTTACGTGTGTGTGTGTGTGTGTGTGTGTGTGTGTGTGTCGGATGACCTCACTAATCGAACAAAAAAGAAAGCCAGATGTGAATGATTCTGAACCCATTAACCATTGTCAGGGCACCCCCTCTTCACAATTTCTAAAGCAGCAATCCCGCCTGGGATCTTACCTGATCCGCAGTCCCTCAAGGTACTATACTGGAGGGGAGTTGTTCCCTACCTGTCTTCCGATGTCTCCCACGTGAAACTTGAGTCAGATCGGGAAGAAAGCAAGGTAGGTTACTTCGGTGTAGGTATACGGCAGTTAAAATAAGACATAGAGGGTGAGGGAGACATGGAGGGTGAGGGAGACGGGGAGGGTGAGGGCGACGGGGAAGGTGAGGGAGACAGGGAGGGTGAGGGAGACGGGGAGGGTGACGGGGAGGGTGAGGGAGATGGGGAGGGTGAGGGAGACGGGGAGGGTGAGGGAGACGGGGAGGGTGAGGGAGACGGAGAGGGAAGGAGGAAGAGGGAGGGAAGGAGGAAGAGGGAGGGAGGAAGAGGGAGGGAGCGAGGAAGACGGAGGGTGAGGGAGAGAGGGAGGAAGAGAGAGGGAGGAAGAGGGAGGGTGAGGAAGAGGGAGAGAGGGAGGAAGAGGGAGGGTGAGGGAGAGAGGGAGGATGAGGGAGGGAGGGTGAGTGAGAGGGAGGGTGAGGGAGATGGAGGGTGAGGGAGAGAGGGAGGAAGAGGGGGGAGGGAATGAGGAGGAAGGAGGGAGGAAGAGGGAGGGAGACAGGGAGGGAGGAAGAGGGAGACAGGGAGGGAGGAAGCAGTAGGGAGGGAGGGAGACAGGGAGAGGGAGGGAGACAGGGAGAGGGAGGGAGACAGGGAGGGTGAGGGAGACAGAGAGGGTGAGGGAGACAGAGAGGGTGAGAGAGACAGAGAGGGTGAGGGAGACAGAGAGGGTGAGGGAGACAGAGAGGGTGACAGAGACAGAGGGGGTGACACACACACATACACTGATACACACACACACTGATACACCCACCCACCCACTGATACACACACACACCCACCCACTGATACACACACACACACCCACTGATACACACACACACACCCAATGATACACACACACACACACACTGATACACACAAACACACACACTGATACACACACACTGATACTAACCCACACACTGATACACACACACACTGATACACACACACCCACTGACACACACACCCACTGATACACACACACACACACACTGATACACACACACTGATACACACACACAGATACACACACACACTGATACACACACACACACACTGATACACACACACAAACACTGATACACACACACACACACACTGATACACACACACACACTGATACACACACACACACACACACACACACACACCGATACACACACACACACACACTGATGCACACACACACACTGATACACACACACACCCACTGATACACACACACACCCACTGATACACACACACACTGATACACACATTGACAATCACACACACACTGATAAACACACACACACACACACACTGATACACACACACACACACACACACCACACACACACACACACACACACTGATACACACATACACTGATACACACACTGTAGACGGACGTTCACAGAGGTACACAATTGGAGACTTTATAAGGTGAAATTATAATAGGCTTTATTGTGCTTTTTTCCTTTTCATCAGGAAATCATCCAAACACAGAGGGGGGAACAAAGCTTCTATTCACTTGGGAGTATCTCTAGTGAAAATACCATGCAATTAATTCACAACTCCCTAAGTCAAGCATGTCTCGCAGCCCCAAAACATATAGCATGAAATAAGCAGATATAAGCAGTCTCTTAATTATGAAAGTCTTATCTGTTTCTTGCTGTAGAGTAAGCTTCTCTGCTCTCCTGGAACCGCACCCGTGCGTGCACAGAAAATATCAGCATTAGAAGTCTTATTTGGTGTCTTGCAATCAGCTATGCTGGGCAGAGCTCAAGACCGGTCAGCTCCAGAGATGTGTGTTCTCTTGGTCAGTCTCTCCTGGGAGACTCAAGAACACTCCTCTGTCTCCAAAGGTCAGCTCTCATTCAGAGCTAAGGAGTCACTTCCTGTCTCAACAGACAGGCTTTTGTAAGCAATCAGGCAGGTGGTGTTTATTAATTGACTACCAGCAGTTAACCACCACACTGCTGGATTAGAGGCACATTACCTGAACAGGGATAACTCCCCTGTTACATACCTCCCCTGTTTGTGGGAAGCTCGGGCTTGCCACGGCCAAAGCCCATTCTTCCACTCTCATTCTAGATATCTCAGTGACTTGAATGAGAGTGGATGGAGGAAGAGAACCCTCAGTCCTATTGGGATTGGAGCCCTTTCTCCAGTTTATTCGTGTCTCCTCCTGAAGGTGTTTGAGATCAGCACCCCTCAGTAGCTCGAGGAGGACTTTCTCCAAGTATAGTCTTTTTTCTACGTGCGCGGTCATGAGATTTCCCTCGCGTCGGGTGCTCGTCTTATTGTAGGAATACTGTATGGCAGCAGTTGCAGAGCGTTTAAAAACAGCCCCTTTTAGATTAAGTTGCAATTCCACACCCACTTCCAGAGAATGTCCCATCTTTTCAGCTTCATCAGTTAAGGATTCTTCGTGTTTTAATTCAGCACGTGTACCTTCTTTTGTTGCCTGCTGGGTGGCTGAAGGTTTTGCTAGTGCTTGTTTAGGTGGTTCAAATTTTGCAACCTTGTCTTTCAGATGAGCGGTATTCCCAGCTTTCACTGTACCGTTGTCTTCATGGGTTTTTGAGGTTGTGGGATACTGACGCTTAGTCAGGGTCAATACTTGTCCTTGTAGGACTGTAATCTCATCCACGAGAGATCCCTGTTTTTTGAGTGCGTCTTGCAAGTCTCTTCTCAGGGAATTTATGTGTATGCTTTGCTTTCTCTGAGCTTGCCTCCACATTTTTATTGCATTGTGAAGCACTATGAACTTCTTTGCTTGGGCCACAGTTACTTGTTTCAGTTTCTGGACCTTCTAGTGCTCCCTTTTGTGCCGCGTCACCTGGGTTCTAAGCTTGGCTTTTAGCATTGCTTTGGTGATGCTCAGGGTAGCCTTCAGTTTCTCATGCTGCTTTGCGGGGACATACTGGGTCATCAGACGTTCCTGCAGCACTTGAATTTCTTTAGCAGCCTGCAGCTTTTCTTCCTGCAGCGTTTGCTGCTTCTCCTCAGCATACTGGAGGTGTGTACGCAGACCTTGCAGTCGGTGCTCTGCTTCAAACTTTTCCTTGACTTCTTCTGTCAACTGAAAATTTTCTTCTTTCAGTTTTAAGTTTTCTCTTTTTAATCTTGAATTTTCTCCTTTATCAGTCTCTGTATTCTTCAGGGCTTCTTTGCAGTCCTCCTTCCATTTACGCAAATTTGCTTTGAGAATGACAATCTCCTAGCGTGAGACTTCCTTCTCTAGGTTGAGGGTCTTAAGCTCCTTCTGAGAGACTTTGAGATCTGTATCAAGATTACCAATAGTTTCTTTAGCAATGTCCAGCTCCTCAGTGAGACTGTGTAGTTCCTTTCTTGAAACTTCAAGGTCTGTGCGGCAGCTGTTGGTCTCATGATGTGAGGCATCAAGTGCTCTGCGGATTGTCTGAACCTCTTTCTGAGATACGTCCACTTCTATCCGGACACTGTTGACCTCCTGTTGTGAGTCATTCAGCTCTATACGAAGAGTGTGAACCTCTTGCAGAAGACTGTCATCTGCTTCAGTGCCTCCTCATACTTCCGCTTTAGTGTAGCCACCATTTTTTCAGATTGGCTTTGCTTTTCATCCATGGCGGAAATAGTATCCTTTGCAGTATCTTGCTCAGTCTTGAGATCGTCCAATTCTGTCCTGGCTAAAGAGTAAATTGTGAGCACATCTTTTTGTAGCCTCACGTTATTTTTCTGTAGCTCTGTGTTATCTGCTCTCAAGTTTCAATTGTTCTCGAAGTAGATCACAGTCACTCCTGGTAATTTTTAGGGCGTCTTCAAGGCTGGTCAAGGGATCGTCACTCACTGGTTCCGGCTCCGCTTCCCTGGGATGACTGGTTGAGGGTTCCTCACTGTTGGCACCGGACAGACACTTCTTTGGGGTACACGACTTCTGCCTTGGGCCCTCTGGATATTCGGTTAACCGCGGGACGAATTCTCCATTTTCTCTAGGCTGCAGGGCAACTCGGTCCCCCTTTTCCTCCACAGGATCTGCGGACGTGTCTGTTCCTTCCACGGTACGTGAAGAACCGCTTTTCTTTTTCCGCTTTTTTGATTTGGATGACACCGTCCCTTCAGGGATATAGGGGTCTCCATCTTCATTTGATATTTTAGCAGCGTCACTGGATCCACCCGGCTTTTCTTGCAACTGTAATAGCTGACGGAAATATTCGGTGATCCACTGCTCCCGCTCTGTCTCCTGCTGATCATATTCGTCATCAAAGGGAGCGGTCTTTTCTGTTCGTGCCGAGTTCAGGAACCCCCACCATTCTTGGGGTGTTTTGTGGGTGTGACTCGGTTCGGGTTCTCCGTAAGAGATGTCTTCCTCCTTATTGGACTGGAAGGGCCACTCTTCCGTGGAGTAGGGTTCATTACAGGAACGCTGCATCTTGTCCTCCATTTTTAGGCTATCAGGTGTAATTTTCTTCCTGACCTCAGGAGGCGCTATTGCAGCTGTTGTCACTGTATTTGCTAGAACCCCCAATGGTGGTAGTCCTACAGGTGGGCATATTTTGCTTGTAGAAGTCGTAGCTCTCACAGGCATCTCTGTAGAATTTTTCTTTCTTGAGTAATTTTTTCAATATCAGCAGTACTGTGCATGCATTTTCTCTTATCAGGTTTACAAGATGTGCAGTTGCTAGGTAAAAACTTCTGTTTGCTATACACCATTTACTTGCTAGGTGCAATCTCCCCGCTTCAGCAACAGAATTTGGTTCAGTAATTTTCAGTCTCATCTTTGGGTATTATGGCATTCACACTTCACACTTAGGGGTATCTGTTTTTGCTCCCAAGATATATATAGGCAGACTTTTTTACTTGCAGAAAAAAAACATTCTTTGCAGTAGACTATTTCTTTCATTCCCGGCAGGGTGACTCAACATTCAGCAATTGGTTTTGAAAAACCTTTTACACAGTTCAGAAATCACTTTTTCCCCTATAGGCAATTTTACACTCAGCATTTGTTTGCTAAAAATTCCCCTGCTTCAGCACAGTCTTGTATCAATTTTCACACTTTTCTGCATATACTCCATTCACAGCTGGTAGCCCTATGCAGTGTGGCAACCTTTATTTGCAAAATCTGTACCACTCGTGGGTCACCATCTGTATTCACTGCTTCAGCGAAACTTTTGAAAACAACAAACACCTATCCCTTTTAAGGGTTGACTCACTTCTTGAACCCTGACTATGGCTGGAAGGCAAAACCCCTATTTCAATGACCATATTACACTTTTGCGATAGGCAAAATAAGGTTTAGCTACTTCAGCAGGCTCTCTCCTCTAGGGATTGGGCAAAGAGTCCATCTGTGGTTTTGTAAGTTTCAGTGCAGTGTGGTTTCAGTGGTGTGTATCCCTTTAACTCTGATCTCTGCTGCATGAGGTTTTTTTTCCCCTCAGATGTTTGTAGGCAAAAAGCATAACAAAAAAATTCACATAAAAATCTCCGGTCCTTTTTAACTTCAAAGACACCTCTTGTCCCACCTCGGACACCATATGTAGACGGACGTTCACAGAGGTACACAATTGGAGAATTTATAAGGTGAAATTATAATAGGCTTTATTGTGCCTTTTTCCTTTTCATCAGGAAATCATCCAAACACAGAGGTGGGGAACAAAGCTTCTATTCACTTGGGAGTATCTCTAGTGAAAATACCATGCAATTAATTCACAACTCCCTAAGTCAAGCATGTCTCGCAGCCCCAAAACATATAGCATGAAATAAGCAGATATAAGCAGTCTCTTAAATATGAAAGTCTTATCTGTTTCTTGCTGTAGAGTAAGCTTCTCTGCTCTCCTGGAAGCGCACCCGTGCGTGCACAGAAAATATCAGCATCCAGGTTTAGAAGTCTTATTTGGTGTCTTTCAATCAGCTATGCTGGGCAGAGCTCAAGACCAGTCAGCTCCAGAGATGTGTGTTCTCTTGGTCAGTCTCTCCCGGGAGACTCAAGACCACTCCTCTGTCTCCAAAGGTCAGCTCTCATTCAGAGCTAAGGTGTCACTTCCTGTCTCAACAGGCAGGCTTTTGTAAGCAATCAGGCAGGTGGTGTTTATTAATTGACTACCAGCAGTTAACCACCACACTGCTAGATTAAAGGCACATTACTTGAACAGGGATTACTCCCCTGTTACACACACACTGACACACACACACACACACACACACACACACACACACACACACACACACACACACACACACACACACACACACACACACACACACACACACTGATACACACACAAACACTGATACACACTGACACACACACACACACACACACACACACACACACACACACACACACACACACACACACACACACACACACACACACACATACTGATACACACACACTGATACACACACACTGATACACACACACACACACACTGATACACACACACACACACTGATACACACACACACACACACACACACACTGATACACACACACAATGATACACACACTGATACACCCCGCCTCCCCCTGCACCACCCATCAGCGACCACACAGCCACCACTGCCCGACCCTGAGCCTATCTCCCGCACCAAGAGGACGGGGGGAAGTGAGCGCCAGGAGAGGCAAAGGTGGGAGCGTCAGGGGACAAAGGTGGGAGCGCCGGGGGGCAAAGGTGGGAGCGCCGGGGGGCAAAGGTGGGAGCGCCATGGGGCAAAGGTGGGAGTGCCGGGGGGCAAAGGTGGGAGCGCCGGGGGGCAAAGATACAAGGTAGGTGGTACAAAGGCAGGCGCACCCCCGCTACCACCTCCTATTACCCCCCTGGCTGGGACCCGGGACAGAAGGGGCACACTCACCGTGCAGCAGACAGAGGAGCCAGGAGCGGGAAGACAGACACACTCACGTGTGCTCGGCACAAAGCGAAATACCCGCCCCCGGCTTTCTCTGACCTGCCTGCGACCAATCCCTTGTGGGCCGGCTGACATTCTAAGTCCCGCCCCCGGCATTCTCCTTCATTCAATCCCCCCGGCAGCATGCATTCATTCATACACACACATAGAAAATACTTACCGGCCGCCGCATTCTCCTCACCGCCGCTGCCCCGCAATACCGGGACCAGGGACAAAAACCGGCTTATTTCCGGGACGGACCTGAAACCGGGACAGGACAGAAAAAAACGGGACTGTTATCTTTCTCACATATTAACTACTGAACAAGATGTTTAAAATGATCTCTCAGAATGTTAAAAGCCTGAACTCTCTGGCTAAAAGAAGGCTTTCTCTGATGTCGGGAGGGATCAAGGGGATGTAATCTGGCTGCAAGAAATAAATGTTCAAAGGGACAAAGCTCTGAAATGTTATGATAAGAGATTCCCTCACTATTTGATGTCCTCGGCATTAGGTAAAGAGAAAGGGGTCGCAATTTTGTTTAAAAAAAAAAACTGCTATTCAAACATTTAGGGGCCTATTCTAGTAGCTTTGATAACCAACTCATCGAGCTTTCGCGAAATGTTGCTAGGTGCTATTCAGAAAGCCTCGATGATTTGGTTAAATCTTGTCGCTAAGGCATTTTTTTGCGATTTCTGGCTCCACATCGGACGGGAGCTGCAAAAAAGCTCAAACTCACATTTTTGCACAAAAGTAGCTATTCTAGCAGCTCCGATGAGATTGTCAGAGCTCTGGAATTGCGATTTTATCAAAGATTTATTTTGCAATCCCAAGGCTGGGGAGATGGGATTTGAGAGCAGGACTTAGACAAAAAAAATGCATTTTACCTCCATGTGATTGAAGCCAGGAGTCTACCGAGCTGATACACATTAATATCAGCTCCGGAGACCCCCGGCATCAATCCGATGCAATACAAATACATTTACAGGCAGCTTCATTACCATAGCGGCTAACCACTAAGGCAATGAAGGGGTTAACTACCAGTGTCAGGTTTATTGTGGGTAGCGGGGGTGGGTGAACGTGGTATTTGGAACATGGGGGGTGTTTAGGCCTTGCAAGGGGGTTGCAGGACCAGTTAACCGCTTAATTACCTTAGCGGTTAGTACCGCTAAGGTAATTAAAGGGTTAATCTCTCCCGTAACCCACCCTGTAGGTATAAGCACCCACTGCGGGACAAATGTCACCTTCACCCACCCCCGCTACCCACAATGAACATAGCATAATACAAACACAATACAAAACAATGCACCCATTCATTGCCAGTGTGGTTACCTATGCCATCTTTGGGAGCAACGATAACCTGGATGGGAATGAATGGGCACCTCCTCCATCCCCAACAACCATTACATTGCAGTACAGTAATGGGCAAAACGGTTTTGTTGTCTAGATCAGCACTGTTGGTTTCCATTGTCATCACAGACAGTTCCAGATTTCTGCCTATTATCAAATGCCTCTGCATTTTGGGCATTAGTGTATGCCTGGGCTTCTCTGCATTAACTTTTCATTTTATCATATACAGTAGTGCTTAAGGAAGCTTGCCCATTTTTTCAACTATGTTTCAAGGAAGCACTTGTTTAATAATGCAAGATTTACTATCCTAATGGTGAATTGGCATTTGCTCCATTCCTCACATAAGAAATGAATCCAAATATATGAGGTTGCAAAACAATATACTTGCTCATTATACATTTCCCAAAAGTAGTGCTGGGAATAGCATCTCCATACTAGTACAGAAAACAACCTGTTTTGCTTCACTAAATGTAATTAAAGAAGACCCTGGTACAGAAATACACAGAGCAGACTATTTTGTTTAAGAACTGCCACAAATGCCAGCAGTGAATGTTGTTTGGGGGAAATTCTAAGGTTTGAGCTTTTTGCTGGTTATTTTATATTTTCACAATTATTTAACATTCATAAGGGAGATAAATGCATCTCTATTTTCCAGTTGACACTGTGTACCAGTGCAGAGGTTCAAGTGACATTAAACAATTAAGTATGGTGCATTGTTGATTATATTTAACAGAGAAAAGAGAACATAAAAGCTAATCTGACAACGTGTATTAAGAACCGGCTTGCTCAGTCTCAAATTAAAATGTCCCTGCTTAATGCTCATCATTAGTACGTGGTGGTCTTGCTGCTTTATTGCAATACTGGTACGTACAATAGGAAGATCTTAATTAGAATGTAGCAAATGTATAATTGTGGGCTGTATAATCTACATTTACTCTCTTTCTTGTATTTTAGTCAGGGACCAATGTTCTACTACAGGATGTAAATGGAAAAATAGCTCTTGACTATGCCATTGAGGGAACTGAATCCAGCTGCATACTTTTGATTTATTTAGAAGAAAATGGTATGTATCACGTGTGTATTTTTTGAAACCTCTTATTTTAAATGATGCTTTGATTAATTTGGCATTTACAGAGAATATGTGATGGAAGACTGTGTAAAGAGATCTCAGGGGGTCTTATTATCTAATCTGCTCTGATTAGTTGTTATAAGTGATATTTCCAACATGTAATACAACTGTCCAATCTGTCATAACTAGATCAAGTATCTGTACTAAATCATTATGTAACATATCATTATGTCAAATGTTCAAAGAATCCTTTCAAACTTGATTCATTTTAATATATATACAGGTTTCAAAGTTAAAATATGGTAGACAAAAGGTGAAATGAAACATGCATATGTGTGGAAATCCCTAAGGCACCAGGCCTAATTATAACCATTGCTTATTAATAGCTAAATGAAAAAGTGTAATTTGGGATTTCTTTATATCCTCCGGCAGGTAAGTACATTTTTGCTCATAATATGCAAACTGCTCTTTAAGACGAACATTGTAGACACTATTAACCTGATTATTAAACAGAACAATTTGGGATTGAAGTCCTTCAGATTGTTAGTCTAAGTTTGGCATCATTGTAATTCCTTTTAATGTCAACTGCTTATTTTTTTTTTTTATTATTCAAGGCAATAGCAGGTTTTTTTAAATTACTCCCAAAATAGTTCACGCTTGTACCTTTGTGTTGTTGCCTAGTAATTTTCAATAAAAATCTACTAGAAACACGATTTATTTAATTGTTTTCGATGGAATCCAGTTCAGTCTTCTCACCATATTTCATTCTCAACATGGTGCTTCTAAGTATTTTAAACTATTGTAAACTGCCAGATTATCTAAACCCTTCTTGCAGCAGCACCAAAGGTGTTATACTACAGTATACAGGTAATATGTTAAAATGAATGTAATTTACAATCCATACTTAAAAATACATTCATGACGACAGGAAACATACAAAAAATATGTCTCTTGCCTTGATACTATCAATTATGCCTGATATTTCTTTTTCTCACATTTTTCCTGTCCCATCAACAATATGTTTTAAAAAAATGTTTCTACAGACGCAGACTTTAAGAATGATACATGTTACAAACTGTGACAACATTTTTATAAGCAGAAAATCCTTTCAAATGTACACCATGCAGTCATTAATTACTTTACTTTACAAATAAAAATATGTAAAATTATTCAAAACTTTCTATTTCCCAGGTATCTCTCTCAGATATAAACCCAGATATTATTTATCTGACCACATGAAGTGCAGGTTAATCTATTTGGATATACAGTATTTGAACAGATGCTTCCTCTCTGACATTAATCTCACTCTTTCTTTCTCGAACTCTCCTTGCAGCTTAATGAGTAACCTACTGTATGAATATGTTCTTTTGCAAGTTTATCTTATTTGCATGCTGCATGGAATTCCACAGACAGAAGCAAACAACATCACAAACGTTTTGACATGCGATAACTGCTTAATAAATACAACAAACCACTGTGAAATGGCCAACAATGCCCTCGCAGCGGTTTTATATGTATAGGCCCCTCTGAGAAAAAAGAATGATAGATCTAAGGAAAAAATACTGTATATAAATATCTAATCTCTGTTTCCAGGTTACTTCAATAGCTCTACCAAAATCCTAACATGTGTATTTTGCTTTAATATTCTTCCTCTGAAGCCTTCTAAATTGAAAAGGGTTTTATCTTTCAATGCCCAATAACTTTGATTTACTACTAAAGATTTTTTTTGTCTGTTTGCATTTGTAGGTGTTGATCTGACTTCACTGCATCAGATGAGGACTCAGAGAGCAACGGTCATGTTATCTGATGTTAGACAGCGTTTAGCTGCAGGTGGAAGTGTTAATGAGAAAAACGATGAAGGTGTTAGTCTTGTAAGTTTGTTATACGTGATTATATATTTGAAATTCAATATTTATTTTTTCTTTTCTGAACTAAGAAAGGTATTTTCCCTTATTTAAGAAATAGTTACATTGTCTTCATCAATGTATGCAAAATTATTCACAATTAAAATACATGTAAACTCCCACACAGTGACAATTTATGAGAACCAAATGAAAAAACTGCTCTCCCAGGACATATACAGTATGAGCAAGCAGTACAGTGATAAAATAGAACAGTTTGTGTTGCTTATAACAAAAACATGGGCTGTAGCACAAAATGTGTGAAATGGTCCTTTGATAAAATACATTATTTTATCTTGTGTTAACAAAGATAACTTAAAATAGCGCTAGACCAATTGTGTATATGTGCAGTGCATATAAACGTGTGCTGAAGCTGCCTGGTGATTCTACTAAGGGTGCAATCTCAAGTGAACCCTAAAAACAATATAATAATACAAAAGTGGAATAAATACCTGGCGCATACAAATGGTGATAATATTAACAATACATATATTAATATTAATAAAATAAATAAATAAATACAATAATGTAAAGGATATATCAGTGAAGTGAAGTCTTTTTCAAAGTCTATGAGTGAAATGGACTCTGTCCTTGACTTGGGTAGAATAAAGTCTCTCTACTGCAGCAAGTTATATTCCTATTGATTGAGACAAGAACAGAGACACCACATTGCGCAGTATTGACTTAACAGCAAATGAAGTTCTCCCCTGTATGCCTCTAAATGAAATGCCCACTTACTAGATATAAAGTGGGTCTCATGCAGTTGAGAGAATCTGTATCCTTGTTTCTTCAAATCCAGACGTTCACAGGTTAACCCGAACCCCACGTGTTGATTCTGTCTCTCCTGGATCCTTGAAGAAACTCCGTCTCTGGAAAGTGCTTTCTCCTTCTGTGCTGCTCTCCTGTATGTGCCTCCAGCATAGGGGTATACAAAAGACAGAGGATTGCGCAATACAATAAAAAAACTTTAATGACGCATCCTAGCTAGCTGCAGAAATATACTCACGCGTTTCGTGACGGCTCCACAATCCCCTGACGAAGTGACGTTCCCCGTCACGAAACGCGTAGGGAGGAGCCTAAAGTGAACGTCAATCAGGACTCTCATCCACTCTCCGGTCAGTTCACTGAACAGTGACGTCAGCACGCGCAAGTCTGGATAGCGCGAAACACACGCGACCAGAGGCAGGAGCTGACAGAGACTGGGGTGTGCTGTGGGACAGCCGGGTCGGGCGTTTGAATTGTTTTTAAACTCACGGAACTTGTGAGTATATTTCTGCAGCTAGCTAGGATGCGTCATTAAAGTTTTTTTTACTGTATTGCGCAATCCTCTGTCTTTTGTATACCCCCATGCTGGAGGTACATACAGGAGATCAGCACAGAAGGAGAAAGCACTTTCCAGAGACGGAGTTTCTTCAAGGATCCAGGAGAGACAGAATCAACACGTGGGGTTCGGGTTAACCTGTGAACGTCTGGATTTGAAGAAACAAGGATACAGATTCTCTCAACTGCATGAGACCCACTTTATATCTAGTAAGTGGGCATTTCATTTAGAGGCATACAGGGGAGAACTTCATTTGCTGTTAAGTCAATACTGCGCAATGTGGTGTCTCTGTTCTTGTCTCAATCAATAGGAATATAACTTGCTGCAGGAGAGTGACTTTATTCTACCCAAGTCAAGGACAGAGTCCATTTCACTCATAGACTTTGAAAAAGACTTCACTTCACTGATATATCCTTTACATTATTGTATTTATTTATTTATTTTATTAATATTAATATATGTATTGTTAATATTATCACCATTTGTATGCGCCAGGTATTTATTCCACTTTTGTATTATTACATTATTTTATCTTACCTCCAATTAACATTTCTTCCCATCAATTAATGCTGTTCATAGAAGCAGAATGAAAAACATGAGAGACCCCATGTAAAAGTAGATTTCGATTCCTTTTGTGTCTATCTGCTTGTCAATCACCAAATCAGTAGATGGCTGTGATAATATGCTAATTTGACACAAATATACAGCAACATAGACTCAGGATAAAAAAAATGATGTGCATAGTCATAATTTCTATCCATAAAAACACAATCTAAGAACAATAGGATACATTTCAGTATGATGTCAAAAGTTATGCACAATCAAGTCCACAAATTGTATGCCTGCTGTATTTGTTTATATTTGTCAAAGAAGTTGGTCATGCAGTATGTGCAATGTTAGAATCTGGGACCTTACCTTTACTGTACCTAGTACTGTAGTTATTATGCTTGTTTTAATTTGCAAAGGCCCAATCCTAGATTGCTTATCAATGCATCTTGATGTCTGCTGTCAGAAGGGAACACTTAAACCAAAGCGTGCAGAGAGTAGAAAGTATATCCTGTACTGTACGCATGTGTACAATGTTCGGTCTTCCTTTGTTTTCTTTCTTTCTTACGCTCTTTCTTGTGGGTTTAGGGAAAATTTGGGAAAAAAAGTACTTCACATACAGTAGGTGGAGGCTTGATGAGCCAGTCTCCAGGTAAATGTAATAAAAGATTAGACAATAAAATGAGTCAAAATTATTTAGAATAAACAGAAGGGTATCCGGAGTGTTGCAGCAGATTAGGAAATTGGTCAGACTAGGGGGGGGGGGGGGGGAAAGTGATCCTTAACTGTCAAATTGTATTTGTTTCTAATAGAAATACTGTGGTGAACTACTGTATGTAACTACTTGAGTTTAACAAATCCTGTACCATTTAATATTTTGAATTAAAGATGATCTCATATTTACAAAGTGGTTCTATATCATAACACACCTGCCAATGACGAACTGCTTAGTTAATATAGACCATTATGTCTCCCAAAGTTACACTTGCAAATAATCCGCACTAAAACATTAATATTGGAACAAGTCTCTGATGCTATAATCTTCATTTTGTACCCAGCTCCATATAGCCTGTGCTTGTGGCTACCAGGATGTAGCTGGCCTACTTTTAGAATGTAATGTTGATACAGATGCTGTTGACGACCAGTACTGGACTCCACTTCATTTAGCTGCAAAATATGGACAGGTAATGTGATATGCTTCTTACATAGTTATTTCTTCACTGCTACAGGAGCCAGCCACGCAATTCCTTACAATGCATTGATAGATACTTTGTTAGGCAAAACTGATATATTTCACAAAGATGATGACATTCATAAAATATTATCTTTCTCTTAACAGTATAGAGAATTTGGGGCAAATGTTGTTGATATAAGTGTTAGTCTCTATATTTCGACATTAACCCAAAAATAATCTTTTGCAGTCCAGTTTAATTTTTGAGTGGTTAAACCCACGTACCAGCTTTACGTGGCATAGCCAGCAACCAATCCCGCACTGATGAGACCAAAATGTCGGTACCACTGTCTGTGAAAAGGTTTGCTGGCTATGCACTTCTTAAACCCAGTCTGTGCTGAAAAGCTGTGTAATACGTCATACATAAGCTCATAGGGGTCAATGTTAAAATAGATGAGAAGTAAAGAATGACACACTGTGCTCATTTGCATGTCGTTACCCAGAATCCTTGGCTGCAGTGGAAGCACTGTTGGCTAAGCAATTATGGGGAAAGACACCGTTGCAGATTTGCCTCAGACATGCAAATGCACCACAAGTGGTATTTTTATTTTCTCTCAGTGAAGGAGTCACATGATTCTTAATAATCAATGCTTCCTTTCATAGTTCCACGATGTAACATGCAAATGTGCCTTTAAACAAGTGATATGATTTACTGTACTGTACACATTTTCTTAATATACTCTTTTTATAGACGAGTCTTGTGAAAATTCTTCTGATTCATCAAGCAAATCCCAACATTCTAAATTGCAATGACGATAAACCTTCAGGTGTGTATGATAATTAGAGATGTGCGAATGTGCCTGAGGTCAGCTAGCGAAAATGTTTGGGAAATTTTGAAGATGTTTACATATTACCAAAAGTATTTGCACAATTTAACACACTGACAAGTTACATAGTTACATATATTAACACACAATTTAACACACTGACAACATTTATATATTTCATAAAGATGATGACCTTCATGAAAAATTATCTTTCTCTCAACAGTACATGGCATTTTGGACAAATGTTGTTGATATCATTGTTAGTCTATATATTTTGATATTGACCGAAAAATTATCTCTCGCAGTCCAGTTGAATTTTTGCGAAATTGGAATAAACGTCAAAAGTCAATTTGGCTATCCCGCTAAGTTTGCATATCTGATAATTATCTACTGTAACAATAATTGTTTGTGCTGTGACTCTATCCACAGCAAGCTTCCGATATTTTAGTAACTTGTGAATGTGTTTACTGAGAGAGAGAGAATAGTGCAGGATTATCTAACTTGTAAATGTGTTACAGCATGTCTGAAGTGCGGAGCACACTGGAAAGTTATTGGAGTTATTCACTAAAAAAACCTGACAGTTTATTGAAAAGGAAATTAGTCTAATATAGTAATGTGCTACCAATAATGGTTAAGCCATCTGGCTACCCCTAAAACCGCGGGTCTCCAGGGATAATACATGTTGAAAATAAAATGACCCCTGATTTTTTCTGTTTTCATGTCTCCATGGTCCTAGAACTGTGAGATTTCTTGTGTGTCAGTTTTAGGGGGGATATTTGGGTAGAAATACAATTATTTTGTTTGCAGGAGTTCTGGGGCCGAAGTCCTTTAATTCTCCCCAGTGTGCAGGCATGATTTACCGGTACGCTGGGAGAATTACATCAGGGCAACCCAGTGTCCCCCAGACTCCTGGATTTCGAGCCCAAATATCCCAAATCCATTTCCCGTATAAGTATAAGGTACCCCAATGTGTATACTTTATTAAAGTGTAATCTGTAAGGTTTTAGACATTTGCTATAAGACTCTATACAGTCAGCCAGGGCGTCAGCATAGACGCCGGCATGTCTGTAAAGAGTCCGAAGTTCAAAGAGGAGAGGATGTCCAGAGGTGAGAAGACCATTTTCCGGGTGAGGAAGGGTGAATTGGACACCTTTTGTATCTGCCAGACTTGGTGGAGCCTGCCCAGTGGGTGGCAATGAGTTAGTTGGAGGAGATAAAGCTCGTAGGCACTTCTCCCATTGGCTAAATCATATTTCTCACTCACCTGGCTTTTCAACCCATCATGGCACGCCTCCTCCTCTGACTTCAGTCAAAGGATGAGCCCCTATTCCTATTGGCTGGCGGAGAGGAATTCCCACGCTCTGATTGGTTGCTCCTCCTAACTCCATGCTAAGGATAGCTTAGCCGAGTGTATGTAAGGGGACGGCAGAGTCAGAGTCCATTGTAACACAGCCGGAAGAAGAGATCAGTATATCTCGAAAGCTCGCACAAATAAAACCATTTCGTTAGCCAGACAACGGTATCGTCTATTTGTTTTTGATTATATATAAAAGAAAGGGCTAGGCACATCCAGAGGGTAGCTGAAATGTTGGGCCAATATATATAGCTCAACCCCGTTATAGCGTGATCCACTACAACGCAGATCTGATTTTAATGCGGTCTGAGTGTGGCTCCCGATTTATAAACATCTCCAAGGGTTTTTTTTTTAATAACATTCAATGCTTTATTTACTTACTCAACATCTGCAGCTCTCTCCTCTCCCTGCTTCATCAGGCTATGTCCACGTGCGCAACTTTTGACCACAGAGGAGGGTCACATGACCCTTCTCTGATCAATAACAGTGCAACAGTGAAAACATTTGATATAATACACATGCAGGAATTGAACCCATGACGCTTCATATACTGGTAGCAATTCTCTAGCAGCTACACCACAGGGTTGGTGTGATGATGATGTGTTTATAGAGTCAAAATTCATCACTCTAACCCTGTGGTGTAGCAGCTAGAGAATTGCTACTAGCATATGAAGGGTTATGGGTTAAATTCCTGCATGGTATGATATAAATTATTATCTTATTTTTATTATAATTTATAAATTATTATTTTATTATATTAAATAATAATTTATAAATTATACCATACCATGCAGGAATTGAACCCATGACGCTTGATATGCTAGTAGCAATTCTCTAGCTACTACACCACAGGGTTCGTGTGATGAATCTTGACTCTATAAACACATGTAACATCTACTGCACAATGCAATCCACTAGATGTTAAGTTTATTTATAGTCTCATTATGTGGACCCCAAACACCGCGTCATTACGGGGTTCAGCTGTATATATATTTATATTATGTTTCATGAAAGCCACTGAATATGGTTCAGTATCTCAACATCTTCTGTAAATTTATTTATTTAAGAGGGATCATTAGTTTAACCTTACCCAGCTACATGTCCGCCCTCCTCTTTGCTGCCATAAATGTCTGTCATTAGCAGAAAGGATATAACCGAATAATCATAATAACCTACAATATACCAGGTATGTGCAAGTTATACATTGTATGAACAAACTAGATCTAGATTAAACGTCTGGAGTAGAGATGAGCAATGTCTTCAAATGTGGTTCGCCAGTGTGGTTTTTTTTAAAATAACTTTTAAATTTAGTCGAATTTCACTAAATAAGAAAACAGGGGGGGAGCAAGGGTTAAAAGGAGAAAATGCAAATTTGAAACAAAAAAAAAAAGGAGAAAATGCAGTCTTCAAATATAACGCATATACACTGGCGACACACTTTATTCGAGCTCGGCTAGTCCCACGAATTCGGGTATACCCGGGTGTATTGAGGTTTGTGACTGTTTTCTGCCCGAGTGCATTGGGTTATTTTCCAGCCAGGGATTGAAGCATTTTATTCCTGCTGGCTGCAATACTGCACAGTATATATATATATACTGCATTACAATTCATGAATTTATGCCATCTGGTAGACACGCGAAGCATTGCAGCCTATTAAATCCTAATCATTATCATTTAACAGATCAGCCGCCCGTCAGCCAGGCATGAACCCAGGCTGGGAAGGCAAACGCAACGGGGCTTGTCAGAGGTGAGGAGCGGCGCATTCCAGGTATCTGCCAGGTACATACTGGGTATTTGCTCGAATAAAGTGTGTCGGTGCAGTATCAAACCTCATAAGGTTTGATAAGCCAGGGAGGAGGGGGGGGGAGATAAATAAATATAGATCCACAATACTTACACGGCCCAGTGTAAGTACAAATATAACAGGAGGTATCTGTGATAATCCAATTCTCCTACCCCGGTCCGTGCAGCAGGGGGGCTGGGTCACTGGCAGGTGATGGTATGATGAGGGAACCCTCACTCTGCCACTCTATCCCAACGTCTCCCACGTGGAGTGATCAAACAGATGGTGAGGCAAATGTATTAATGACAAACCAACAGATTTAATCGGTAGGTGGTAATGTTGATACAAAGCACTCACATAAAAACAAAGTCCTCAGTCAGCACTCGTAGTACAGGCGCACGCCCTGCAGCTGCAGTCCCTGCTACCGCGTCCGGAAGGCAGGGAAGTGTGATGGTGACGTCAGGCAGCTTGTAACTGCGACCGCTACGGAGGCTCTCCTGGGACAAGAACAGATGGCCGGTTGGGAGCTACGCGTTTCGCCGAGACTTCGGCTTCATCAGGCTTTGTCATTAATACATTTGCCTCACCATCTGTTTGATCACTCCACGTGGGAGACATTGGGATAGAGTGGCAGAGTGAGGGTTCCCTCATCATACCATCACCTGCCAGTGACCCAGCCCCCCTGCTGCACGGACCGGGGTAGGAGAATTGGATTATCACAGATACCTCCTGTTATATTTGTACTTACACTGGGCCGTGTAAGTATTGTGGATCTATATTTATTTATCTCCCCCCCCCCCCTCCTCCCTGGCTTATCAAACTTTTTCTTTGGGTTTTTTCTGTAGAGGTTAGCGCTGAGGTTTTTTGCTGAATTTCACTAAATGGCAGCTTATAAAGTGTTATGTTCCCTACCCATTAACTTTTAATGCCTGGAAACATTTAATTTGCAAACTGTGCTGCTTTTTGTTAAATGTTTGCAAAAATTAGATATACTGTATTAGTGAATCCCTTAACTGTTTTGTGTTACCATTGTGTCATGAGTATAGAAATATGAGTATATGATCATACAGGATATTATTTTATTATGTAAGTATTATTTCTGGACACACTACAGTATATTTCTGGGAAGTCTTACTGTAGAAACATTTACAGTACACATGTATTGTCAAAGGATATCTGGGAAACCCATTTTTGTCTGATTTCCACTTATTAGGCAATGCCTTACTAGCCGCTGTGGCAGACCCCTCCCAGATTCCTAGCCAACCACCCCTTATCACATGCCCTAATCACTCACCCCAACACTCCTATCAAAATCCCTCTATAAAAAATGACTTACAGCTGTATTAGCCAAAGCTGACTAATATGGCATAGCCATAGTACCAATAAAAACGTTGACATGCCATTCGTTATTTTTTTACATTACTGGAAACAAAATTGGGGGTGGGTTTGTCTGACATCGGCCCACCCTTCAAGGGGTGCAGGTAGCCTCACCGGCACTCAATGGGTTAAGGACCACTTTCTATATTTGGAATTTAGGGGTTGGAATAGGTGGCCCATGATGGGTGATTAGGATCCCAATGGCAGGGAGGTGGCAATTACATTTTTTTTTTTGCCATAGCTATTAGCCTGTATCTGTGGAGGATGGGGCCTAAAGCAAGAAATTGCCTATTACGTCTATATTCTAATTCTGAAACCATAGTATAATGACTTGGTTTCTGTATGCAATTTGTGCATATGCCAACTGCTTAAATTGCTGAATAAACTACACATTTTATTAACATTGCATCAGCAAAAGATTTCCCTTTGGGCATTCCATTTACTTCAAATTAGCACTCTTTAGTGAAAGTGATCCATCATTAATTACTGTGAGCCACATACAGTATATCAGCCTCAAAAGCTTCCTCTTCCGGTCTCTAGTAATTCTTTAGTTGCTGAAGATCATTTTGAGTGGCTTTCAGGAAATGGGCCTAATCTTTTCTACAAAGCATTAGCAAACAAATTTGACATCTACTTTTAAAAATCTAAAATGCCTAACTAAGCAATTCTTAAAAATGTAAATGCTGATTCTACAGTTATACGCTGAGTACAATTACCAGCTTTTATCTTAATTTGCAGATAATGGACAGTACAGTACATTTAACAGGGAGGAAATGTGATATGGTTTGTTAATTGAGTTATATTGTCTTTACACTTTGTTTCATGTTGTTTTGCGTACTATAGCACTGTGTGGTCATATATAGTCCATGGAGCTCATTTGATAATTGCATGTCAAACTGAGTAATTGCACCAAGACTAATATTCAATTGGTCGTGAAGCCGTTTTAACTCATTCAAATAATTAGGGCTAAAGTTGTCCCTGACAAAGAGACATATTGAATATGTGTCATATTTCACCAATCGGTGAGTGAACCTGTTTAAGAAAGTTAGTTATTTTATAATGCTTTAAACATCTATGTGAAACATGTTTCCGAATAATAAGAGTAAGCCTTTTCACCTGTGCTTACGTGTCCGTTTTTAGAACCAAAATCTTGTTTTGGTTATAAAAAAAATTATGTGTTTTTGGTTTTGACAAAATTTGACTGATTTTAGATTTAAAGAAAAAAAAAAAAAAAAAACATTGTCCAAACTTACTGTAAAACTTTGTTTTACCCCCAAAAGTTGGTTAATTTAAAAAAAAAAGTGTTCTGAAGTTCGATTCAAAGTTCTAACTGGTCTACTCTGAGTTGGAATCGAACGCGCAAATTCATGAAGTTCGGATTCCAAATCTACCATCCTTACTGAATACTGCTTATGTGGTTCTATTTTTTTTCTATTACTTTATCATTTTTTCACACTTCTCTACAGACATTGCTGTTACAGAATGTATTCAAGAAATGTTACTAAATGCGGAAGTTCTTTGGGAGGCAAGAAAGAAAAATCTTCCATCTGCATATGCAGTATCCCAAGAAGAAGCATACGAAGAGATCTTATATGATCTTCCTGTAGCTGCCAATAAACTGTAAGTTATTATGGGGTTTTTCAAATTGACAAAAAATATTTATCTGCCCTCAAATATTTATAAATGAAAATATCCCCATTAGTCAACTTTCCAAGTGCTGGCGATAAGTAAAGTGTGTAGTCTGATTAGTTGGCATGGATGGAGTATCCCACAGTCATTGATTCTACTTATGATTTTAATTGATGAAAAAATACACAATTACATACAGTATACAGTACCTGTAAATAAAAAGGCAATCATTCTAAAATCTTATAGTGCATGTTCCTGTACTCTTCTGCTATGCACTCATATAGAAAGAAAAAGAATGTGAAAGGGTGCAATGTACCGTTTTTAAACTTTATGTATCACCTGTGGTGACAAAGGACAGCAAATACAATGTTATTTATTTATTTATAAAATATTTTACCAGGAAGTAATACATTGAGAGTTACCTCTCGTTTTCAAGTATGTCCTGGTCACAGAGTTAAGACAAATAATACATGGTTACAAATAGTTACATAAATGAACAGGGTATACATTATATACAAGACATTGCATGCACAGTTAAAGATAATAAATATTATGGGCGTATGAAACAGTTACAGACCAGATTAAAATGTGTGACAGCCTTAGATTTGAAAGAACTTAAACTGGTGGTGGATGTGAGAGTCTCTGGTAGGTTGTTCCAGTTTTGGGGTGCACGGTAAGAGAAGGAGGAACGTCCGGATACTTTGTTGAGCCTTGGGACCATGAACAGTCTTTTGGAGTCTGATCTCAGATGATAGGTGCTGCATGTGGTAGGAGTGAGGAGCTTGTTCAGGTAGCTGGGTAGTTGCCCATAAAGAATTTGAAGGTAAGACAGGAAAGGTGAACTTTGCGCCTAGACTCGAGTGATGACCAATCTAGTTCTTTGAGCATTTCGCAGTGATGTGTGTTATAGTTGCATTGGAGAACAAAACAACAAATTGAATTGTAGAGGGTGTCAAGTTTGCTAAGGTGGGTTTGAGGTGCCGAGCCCTATACTATGTCTCCATAGTCAATAATTGGCATTAACATCTGCTGTGCGATACGCTTTCTCACCAGGAGACTTAGGGAGGATTTGTTCCTGTAAAGTACCCCTAATTTGGCATAGGTCTTGGTTGTCAGGGTATCAATGTGCATTCCGAATGTTAAGTGGGAGTCCAACCACATGCCCAGGTATTTAAAACGAGTTAGGGTGGTGTTAGTGTTGGTTTTAATCTGGAGCTCAGTCGCTGGAAGCTTTAAAAAATTAGTCTTGGTCCCAAATACCATTGTTACAGTCTTGTCAGTGTTTAAAAACAGTTTGTTTTGGGAAATCCAGTTTTCGAGTCTCAAAAAGTCAGACTGAAGTACGTGTTCAAGGTCGGAGAGGCTATGGCTGTGTGCATATAAGATTGTGTCATCTGCATACCTGTGTATTGAAGCTTCCTTACAAGCTGTGGGAAGATCATTGATGAACACTGAGAAGAGTAGGGGCCCCAGAACAGAGCGTTGCAGGACGCCACAGGTGATAACCATGGGGTTGGAGTTGTAGCCTGAGATGGACACATGTTGGGATCTACCTGATAGGTAGGACTGAAACCAGTTTAAAGCATGCTTCCCTATTCCAGAGCTCTGGAGTTTGTTAAGCAGGATAGCATGATCAACCGTATCAAAAGCCTTAGCAAAATCTAGTAATACTGCACCAGTGAGTTGACCACGTTCCATTCCACACTGGATTTGATTGCAAACTTTTAGCAGGATAGTTACGGAGAGTGTTTGGGGCGAAAGCCAGATTGGAAATGGCTAGGGAAATTTGTCTTGGTATAGTAATCGCTTAGTTATGCACTTACACGAAAAATTATTAAATATAAAAACAAGTATATGATTGATAAAGTTGATAAAGAAGGATAATTGCCTGTAAATAGTGTGGAGTCTCACTCCCTCTCCCTCCGTGTCTTTGCTGCTGGCTGGAGTTTGCAAGGACAATGTTCACTTCTGAGATGTCTGCCGAACTGCTCAGCTGCTCAGCTGTTTCGGGCGATGATCCGGCTGTTGCCTCCGATGCTCGGCGGGGGCTGTAGATTTCCTCTGCGGATGCCGTCTAATTGCTGTCGGCGCGCTGTTTTCCCCTGGCTCTGCCCACTGTGACGTCAACGGGCCTGCGTCCAGTCTCCTTGTCCGTCCTCCCAGCTAATGCTGCAGCTCACAGAGTGGTTTGTGAGAGCTCCCACTGCAGTCTGTGCAGTCTGTCTACTGTTCTTAGCTCCTTCTCCTACAAGTTTCACCACGTAATGTGGCTTCGTCAGGGAGACTGAGAGTCAATATTTCCCACCTGTCAGAGTGCACTCTAACTTAATTGGTCACCCAAAGGACTGACAGGGGGTGATTCAATCATTTATCTATCTGTGCTTAGCTTCTGGTCTGCATCTCCATAAGGGATAAGATCTATCAGTGGTTATCTTTTTTATACAATTTATTGTTGTTTAGGTTATATGAATAATGGTGTTTTAGTATTCTGTTCCTTGGTTTTATATACTGTTGTTGAATTTGTGACTCTGTAGTCTGGAAGACACTATTGGTCTACACCCCCAAGTCACTATTTATACCTATATGCAGTAGCTTGTGGCCACACCTAGCGCACCCCAATTGCACTTAGGTGCATGTGCATTTGCACATTTTTTTCATTTACACTCATATACCTTTTTGCAATTTTGAATAACTTAAATTTAAGAGTAGTTATTGTTTTTTTATTTTATTTGGAGTTCTCTATGATTAGCAGGAATAGGAATATTATCCTTTAGACTTTGAAAACACCAGCCACAGTGCACCCAGAAAGACTGTTCTATCCGTGAGTTCACTGTTAACTATGAGGTGTGAATATTGGTTTGACTAATTTTCTTACTTGATACAAAATGTTTTTCTCCCTTGCTGTCAATGTTGGATGTGGGAGGTCTTCCTATCTTCTTTATTTGTTGGTGGTTTGTTACTTTGTACAGTAGCTTTGTCTTTCCATCTATATCAGTGCAATTATTAAGCATATATTCCTCAGTTCATTAGTGTAGAGAAACTTTTGGCTGGGTATTAGTGCCAATTGTTTTCTATGGGCTATTAACCGTTAAATGAGTAATTTTTCATTATAAACCAATAATGAACAAAATATACGGAATAGTCTTCTAACTATGCTCTACCTTACTGTACAAGGGTAATTCAAAAACACTTGACCTGGTTAACTGTAGCGTTTTTAATTAGTACATACTGTAGCAGGCATAAGCAAGACACTAATCCATTCTTCTCCACAACAACAATCTTTTTTGTTGCTTAAGACTGACATACTTTCTACTCATTTCGACTCGTCCAGCAAGTGATTAAAAAGCGTCAACCTGTGAATCCATTAATCATAATGTGTCACAAACAGCGTAACTCTGTGATGTTCTTCATAATGCTAAACAATTATAGGATGTGGGTGCAATCAGCAGTCCCATACTCAAATATTCAAGGGAACTCTCAAGTGTTCATTAGATTTTTCTGTATTTTGTGACTTATCTTGAACATTAGTTCTTCATACTGTACTTTTCTGAATCAAGTTGTTATCATCACTTGAAAAACACTCTCAGTTTATTGTGACAATAGTTGTACTTTTGTTTATTTCCTTATTATTTTATGTTAGAATTATGTATCTTATTGTTAGTAGTTAAGCAACACCAAGTAACAAAAGTTTAGTTATTCTGGGAAACAATTGTATAATAGAAATATGACTTTTAAAAGGTACATTCTCACATTTGACCAACAGTGTTTAAAAAGAATACAATGTACTTTATGTTAATTTAAATCTTTTTTTTAAAAGTATATTGTGTCAGCATTTGTAAATATTGTCACCTGAAGTTGAGGTTTGATTTTACTGCATTTGTGATAAGGGCATTGACCACTGGGTAACTCCTTCTCCAGTGAATACAGCATGTTATTAAATAATCACTAGAAAATAAGTACCATACTGTATTTACTAAACAGATGTTTTAGAATACAGTACCAGTAGGAATCACGTGCTACATTTGTCACAATATCCACTAAAGTCAGTTGTCACTTGGTTGGTACACATCCCCGATGTACAGTATCTTTTGAGCAGCTACATCACTGAAATTCTATACTCAAAACATAGGAGTCATGAAAAAATACTCTAAAAAGCAGTTTTGGCATTTGGTCAAATAGTATTCATAATATTCAGAACATTAATGTACCCTTCGGATTTCTCAATTAATGTTTTGCAGCCAAGAGAGTATTTTATTAAGTTTATGTTCCTAAAATTATATACAGTACTGTCGGTAAAAAAAATACTCACAATTCAGAGTGACATCCTCTGTGTCATGCCCACACTTGCCAACTCACCATATGCATAGGGTGATCCCACTGATATTAGGCAAACAATATATAAATACTTGAAATTCTCGCTCATAACAGTCCATATTTCTCAAAGCATTAATACACACAAATAGGATTGGTACTAAAAGTTATATCACTATGGATAAAAGGCCTGAGAACAAATTAAATAAAATGTACATTATTAGTTATCAGTCCTTAGTCTACCTCTCACTGTAGAATATTGAGTCCACTGATGTGGATCAGATGAACACCTGCCAAAGAATAAGTGTATAATATACGGAAAAAAATATCCCTCATGACACCAAAATTTCTCTAGCTCTCTACTTGTTAATGAACACAAAACTAATGTACCTTTATGGTCACGAAGATCTGTATAAAGTCTTGCAAAAATGTATCCATACGTAAAGCCTTATGAGTGCAGTATAGTTAATGAAGGGCATTCTTCGGCATTGAACTATCTATTTTGTCACTGTAAATTTAGCTTCTTTATCTGTTGAAATTATACTGTACAAAAGGGAGTAAATTGAAGATAAATATATTGCCCTTATTTCTCTTTTTGCCTCCAGCACATGAAGCAATAAAAAAGTTAAGAAGGAAAAGGCCAAAAGCACATGCGTAATTTTGAAACTTATCTTGTGCCAAGAGCAAAAGTGGGAACAAGGTTTTGTCTCCTCTCCACCTCGGAAATGTTAAAATAATTTGCCTCATTATTATTAATATTATTATTATTTTTAATAATACAGTATTTAATAATACATTTTGATGATGGTTCATTCTTGACTATAACAATTTTTAAATTGATTTTTTATTTGCTCGCCCTGCACAATCAAATCTTGTGAATATTCTGATTAGACTGCTTGTTTTGTACTGTATAGGGCTGAAAATTACTGAAAATGCCTGACATTACTGCTGCGGCCAACTTCAATCTCACAAGTGCCCGTAATGTTCCGTAGCTTTTTTTGGCTAGCGCCGAACTTGGCTGCGCTCAGCCGCATCTTCCCCTTCCCTCGCGACTCCCTGGCGGCTTGGCTGCTCCACCTCTGCTCAGCAGCTTCGCGCGTCTTCCCCTCCCCTTGCGACCCCCTGGCTGCCTCTGCTCCCCCTCTTCCCGCATCTCCCCTCCATTTCCCTTTCCCATGTCCCCTGACCCGGGGATGCCGGCGGACGTGTTACCGGCGCCACAGTGACGCGCGGCACCTGTCACCAGCCGTGTGTCACCAGCCACGTCTGCCCGGAGTCTGCCCGCACATTGCGGTGGCGGCCGCTGAAGACTCAGCTCGGCCGCCACTGTAGCACCATGTTGTTTTTTAGGCAAGACCTAACTTAATCCAAAGGGCTTGACTTCTATTCTACTAAGAACTTGCCCGTCTTTCTGATTAGGTCAAAGTTAACTGCTATACTATTTTTTTTTGCAGACGTCCATTAGCGTTACCAATTTCAAAGCAGGACAGTTTGCTGGAAAAGAACACAATGTTCAAAGATTCGGGAAAGTCTTTATGCCGGCAGTATTCACAAGACAATGGGTCTGAAAAAGTTACTGTCAGCTCCGCCAAACTGGAACAGGTATGTAAAAAATATTGCAGTATTGTATTTGTTTGACTTCCAATAGCCAATAAAAATACAAAATACATTTGGGGGGGGGGGGGCAGGAGGGGGGCGCTTCTACAGTATGTGTTTTTTTTATTTTGGGAAAACGGAACAGTACAATATACATTTCTAACATATAACATATAATATATATACATTTCTGACATAAAAGTTGAATATGCATCATGTCACAGATTGAATAAAAAGTAACAAGTGTTTGCACAACTTATCGTCTATTTACCAGAGTTGGATTTAAGGGGTACTATGAAGACCTACCATCAGTTAGTAAACATGGGCTTATACAGATATAGGCCCATCTTCTGCCATAAGATATCTTCTGGTGCTAGAAGACTTCCAGTGCTAGAAGACTTCCAGTGCTGGAAGTTTTCTTATAGCAGAAGACCGCTTAGTAAATATGGACCATAGTGTGTGACATTGTTCACCCACACAGGGCCTCCCACAGTGGGGGGGGGGGGGGAGAACCGGGACAAGTGTCGCCCAATTTCTGCGTCCTGCTGCCGGACCTCTGGTTGCTTCTGCCGGTCCTTGACTCTCCCCAGTTTCTGCCTGCCTCCCTAGGTGCTGCCTGCCCAGCTTCTCTACCATGCCGGAAGCTGGGCACATCCGGAAGTCAGAACCAGCTTCCGGGTCCCTACCAGAAGTAGGGATGCAGACCCGGTATGAGAAGAGACAGGCAGCAGCTGGGGAGAGCTGGGGCCAGTGGTGGCGGCAACCAGAGTTACGTGGTTATTGTATCCAGGGAGGGGGGTGGAATAGCAGTGGTATTTGTATCTGGGGGGAGGTAGTAGTGTTAATTGTATCTGGGGGGTAGTAGTTGGAATTGTATTTGGGGGGGAAGTAGTGGTTTTTGTATCTGGGGTTGTGGTGGTGTTTTTATCTAGGATGATAGAGGTGTGTATATCTTGGGGGTTTAGTGGTGTTTGTATCTGAGGGTTGTAGCGGTGTTTGTATCTGGGGGAGGTGTAGTGGTGTTTGTATCGGGGGATGTTGTGCTGTTTTTATTTGGGGGTGTTGTTCTGTTTTTATCTGGGAGTATAGGGGTGTTTATATCTGGGGGGTGTAGTGGTGTCTGTGTCTGTGGGGTGCTGTGGGCAGTGTGGGAGGGGGGAGAACTGTATGGGTATTGGGGGTAATTGTGTGTGGCCAGGGGATGAGGGGGAAATGACTGTGATGAGGGAGGGGGATTGAGGGAGCAGGATTGGGTGCTATAGGGTAATTGAGTGATAGTGAAGGGGCGAGTGAGGAGAGAAGGGTGTAAGAGAGGCAGGGGGGAGAGTGAGTGAGCCAGAAATGAGGAAGAGTGAGAGACAGAGGGGGGAGAGAAATATAGATGGGAAAGGAGAGGGCTCACAAGGCAGCCGACGTGGGGGGGGGGGGATCGAAACTCTAGTCCAGTTCCCCAAGAAATATGTTGGTGGCCCTGCACCCACATAACACAATATATCACATAATTTTTGTAGGATTTTGTAGCACATATCACAACAGAGGAAAAAATGATGCCTGCAACATCTGTATGTTTACAGCTGTTAATAGAGCTCGCAAGCAAGAGATTTCACACTGACATACAGTATGCTGTTGCCTTTTGATTGTACAATCACTATTGATTTTGAAAGTTAGTAATTTGTCTGACACCTTTTTTTTCTCATTGTTCTTTTTATTGATGTTTCAACATTACTGGTAAACATAACAGGTTTGAACACATCTTAAGAATTTGCTGTTTAAATTGTACTTTAAAGAAAAAATATATATAAGTAAAATGGAATAAATCAGATGCTCAAATTTAACAAAAAAATATACAATTTTTTAATTAAATAATTAACTCACAGACTGTAGAAAACATAACTTTAGTCAGAGACATTACAGACGTTAAGTTCGGATATACTGTTCTCCTGTCTTAATACCCGTTTAACCTGGTTCTTTTCTCCCTCTGTTTACCTCATCTATGACCTTGTGCAGTTTGCTGCAAGAGACCCCAGGATGTGTGTGCGAAAGCCTGACATATTTGGTCTTTTTCACTCTGTGTAGGGAGTCATTTTGTAAAGAAATTCTCAGTTTTTTGTTCCTTATTGGTTTCGGTTTCCATTTTATCTAAGGTCATTAGCTGATTACTGGATTATTTTTGTTATTTTGAATTTGACTGATGGTGTTTATTTGGAGCTTTCTTTTATTTACTGATGGTTTTGTTTTGGTGTTAATTGTTAATTCTGGTGTTTAATTGGTATTTGCTTAATTGAATGGTGGTAATGTTGTTGTGTTTACTTGCTTATTTCTGTTTATTTGGTGATTGTTATGAATGCATTGGATATTGTTTGTGATTGTTTATTTTTAGGTTAACCATTGACTAGCATAGTGTTAAATCATGCCCATATTATGTGGGCATGATGAATCCACTGTGCCAAGCAATTGTTTTCTTGGCATTTGTTATGTGTTTAGTTTGCTACAGTATGTAATATGTTTTATTTTGGGCCTGTTTTTTGTTTACTTTCTCATTTATTGCTATAGTGGTAAATCAGGCTCATATTATATGGGCATGATGTAACCACTGTACCAATGAATAGGTGGAGGGTGGGGGTAGTTACCTGGGGAGGGTGGTTAGGCTCCTGGGTGGGTAGTGGGAGAGGGTGAGTTAACCCCTTAATTACTATAGCGGTTACTAACCGCTAAGGTGATAAAGGGGTTAGGGGACATTAGATTGTATTTTTGATTGCATTGTTTATGGCAACGGAGGACATGGACGGTGATGAGGTTGAGGATGGCCTTCATCGTAGCAGCTTGACAGGGGTGAGTGTAAGTTTTATTTACTTTATTTCTGCTGCTTAATGTTGTATTTTAAATGGGCAAATGCACTACTATCCATATCTGGATAATAGTAATTTTTCCCATTACTGTACTGTATGTGTTATGGGGGAGGGGGGTGTATTTATTTAAAAGTATTGGTTGTTTTTTTCGGAGGGGGGGAACAGGATTGGTATTGCAGGCCAGCGGGGACCCCCAGACACCCGCTGGAACCACCTGAGGGACAACCTGAGGGCCCGCGGACACCCGCGAGGACCACCAGAGGGACCCCGCCGGCCTACAGTATCATTCCAGTGCTTTAAAAAAATGTATGATAGGCGGTATAGGGGTTGTCGGGGGCACAGGGTGTGAGTGGGTAGAACATATTGCAATGTTTATTGGGGGCAATTGCCCCCAATAAAGCTGCAATTATGCCTTAACTCCTTCATTGCCTTAGCGGATAGCCGATAAGGTAATGAAGCTGCTTTAATATTAAAAAATGTAATAGTGTGCAGGAGCAGGGGGTCTCCTGAGCTGAACCGCTTTGATTTCAGCCTCAGGGACCCCCTTTTTCCCGAGTTACAGGGACCAGGTATGGGGCATCGGATGACAGTGTCGCCGCCATTTTTAAAGCGTCTGCGTCACATGACATTTAAATAATGAAGGAGATACTGGCACCCTATATCTGGGCCTCTAACTCAGGTAGCCGGGGGTTCCAGAGGCTGAAATTAATTCGGTTCAGCTCAGGAGACACCCTGCTCCCGCACATTAATACAAATTAAAGCAGCTTCATTACCATAGCGGCTATCCGCTATGGTAATTATTTTTATTGTTGTGTGTTTTGATACTAGTATATTGTACATGAGCAGGGGGTCTCCTGAGCTGAACCACATTGTTTCAGCCTCAGGGACCCCCTACTTTATGAGATACAGACCCCGTTATGGGGTGCCAGTACCCCTCTGCATGATTTAAATCCCCTGGTCATGTGATGCAGGAGATTTAAAAGCACAGGGGATACCAGCAACCCATAACGGGGCCTGTATTTCATGAAGTAGAGGGTCCCGAGGCTGAAACCATTGTGGTTCCGCTCAGGAGACCCCCTGCACATGTACACTATTATTAAAATGTATATTTATACTGTATGATCGCCTGTAAGAGCCGTGCATGGAGATGCAGAATCTCCATGCAGCTCTTACAGGCTGCTTTTTTTCTAGCATCTATCGTGCTGTAGAATTCAAGCTCGATAGCAGGGGAAAAAAAACAGGTCGCACGATAGAACATGTTTTTGATCACACGTACCAAAATGTGCTTCACTTCTTAGTGAATCCCGCGTTTGGCTTAATTTTATAATGGGCGAGTAAAAATGTCATACTGGAACACAAAAGCTCACTGTTTAGTATATAGCCCCCTCTGTGTCTACTACCCCTAAACCAAGTGTATTCAGCCAAGTATGTGCACTCCTAAGCCGATACAATGTGTGTGTTGGAAGCCTGGTTAGCTACCCCTAAAACCGAGTGGTCCTGGCCGCCTATGTGTGCTTGCCCGGAGGATACATTTTGCATGTCCTGACCCCTTATGGGAAATAGCTGCAAAACGGAGAACTAAGGACTGTGACCCTAATAGTGGATATTGGAGGCGGGGGAGGTGAAGGGGACGGGAGATGTGGGAAAAGTATAAAACACTTTATTCCGGTAACACAGTATTTTCCACTCAGCAAGCATGCATTGCGGGTTGCATATATGCATTTCTCGGTAATGAGATTAGCCGAGTTGTCAGCATAGGAATGTGGATCAAAGGCAGAGGCTGGGAACCGCTAGATTTTGGGCCATCTGGTAAGTTGGGAAGGGCTGACGATCAGGTCTGGGTATTGGCTCTCAGCGGGTGAGGCCCTTTGTTCCCTCCAAACTCTGTGGTGCCTACCCAGCGGGCAGTATGGGGTGGCCAGGGGACGCCTTTGCAGAGACGGAGCTCTAGGCACGATTTCAATTGGCCATTTCAAATTTCTCACTTGCCGACATCCTCGTCATCACGCGGAGGGCCTGAGCACCTAAGCACGCAATCTTCTCTGATTAGTGCAGCAGGACGAGCCTCCAGCTTGTGATTGGCTGTTACCGTAGAACCCGTGCTCTGATTGGTCCCTGCTCCGTGCTCCATTTTAAGGATAGCCAGCGGGGGCTATATAAGGAGTGCAGCCGATCTGAGTACCAGACAATCTCCAGGCTTGGTCCGGTGAGGTGCGTGGAGGGCTTTTCAAACGTACTCTGCTCAGAATAGCAGAGCGTTTGGCACGGAACTGCCGGAGAAGCCTGACCAGAAGAGGACAAGTTCTGTAGGTGAGGACAAGTACCAGGAACGATCGGGGCTTCAACCAGCGGGGTTACAAGGTGGCTGTTGTGAGGATAGCCCCTTGGTGTGCTGGGATGTGAAGCGGACAGGGTAAGCCTACCTGAAGCAGGCCCCTGCACCTAGTCAAGGCTAGTGTCTTCCCCCCAGGCCCGCAATTGGTGTGTACCCTATATTTGTGTATTTTGTCATGTCGCGGGCTTGCCCGAATAAACCCCTTTTTTTTCAACTGCTTTGTCCTGTCTGGTGTAAGTGATTTCAGTAAAAGGTGTAAATGTTATGGTCCACTGTGACAGACAATAAAGGCATGGATTGCCACAATGACAAAGAATGGACAACCTTTAAAAAAAATTTTACAAAAAATACAATACATTACAATGAAATAAAAACAATCATTTGCCAAAAGATGGATTGCTTGTCACTGTGCTTATCTATACCCAGAAAGAGGCATAGCTTACCTTTTGCTCTATTCACCCCTATCCTAATCCAGCTCCATCTCTTGACCCATGACGCAATGCTCCTCAACAGCCGATGCGAAGAAGTCCATGATCATCTGTATATGATCCCGCAATGCCTAGACACCCACCATGGGGCAACTACAAGCTTCACCCACCCACTGTACAACAACAAATAACTGCCTGTTATTTAACACTTTCATTACTTTAGTGGTTAGCCGCTAAGGAAATGAAACTGGCTGCAATTATTTTTTACTACATAGGATTGAATTCGGAGGTCTCCAGAGTTTAAATAAATATGCGGGTCAACTCCGGAGGCCCCCGTAGACACCCGGGGACCACTGGATACCCCCGGAGGCCCTCGGAGACCCCCAATATCAATCCTCTACAGTAAAAATAAAATAAACTCCTGGTTATGCAAATCGCTATTCCACCAAAGGGTGGCGAGAAAAGAATACAAGGTTTTATAGTATGATATCCATATCGGAGTTTAGTGAATAGAAGTTGCTGGCAAAAAATACGAGTTTGGGTATTTTTTCAGCTACCACACTACTTGTTACAGCCAGAGTGTTATAGATCGGTAAAAAGCCGTTTAAGTACGATATTGGCAATTATCGAAGCTTTGTGAATGGCTACACATTCAATATCACTCTAAAAGGGCATTTACAGTGCAGTAATGCACTTATCGAAGTTTTTTGAATAGCCCCTTAGAGGCCTATTCTATAAACTTTGATAACTAACTCATCGAGGATTTTCAGGAGTTCCCAAATTATTTAGCAAGTTTGCTATTCAGAAAGCTCCGATTACCTGCCAAAATCATTTGGGAAGTGCATCTACCCGACTGGTAGCGCTGCTGCTCAAACACAGAGGGGGTGAGTGAAGTGGGTACTTGACCCAGGGTGGATGGTTAGGCCTACCGGGAAGTTTGTGGGAGGATTTAACCCCATCATTACCATAGCGGTAGTAACCGCTATGGTAATGAAGGGGTTAACCCTCCTCCCCCTACCGCCCCGCGACAAACCCGGTAGGCCTAACCACCCACCGTGGGTCAAGTACCCACTTAATCCAATCCCTAACCCCCAATAAACATTAAAATACCTACTACCTACCAATACACAACCCACCCACTGCCTGCACCCCCAACACACACACCCCTAACAAATACAGTACGGTAATGGGCAACATTACTATTATCCAAATATGGGAAGAGTGCATTTGCCCATTTAAAATAAAACCAGCAAGCATAAAATGAATAAAACTTGCACTTACCACTGCTAGGGTGAAGCCCATTCTCATCCTCATCACCACCGATCTCTTCCGTTGGCAGCAACAGTACAATTAAAAATACAATCTAATGGCCCCTAACCCCTTAATCACCTTAGCGGTTAGTAACCGCTATAGTAATTTTGAGGTTAACCCACCCTCCCCCGCTACCCACCTAGGCGGCCTAACTAACCTCCCAGAAACAACTAAAGTGTAAAGTGTTAAAACATGCACATATAATATGGGCATGCTTTGCCACTATAGCAATAAATGGGTAAGATAAAAGAAAAAAAAAAACAGACACATTTCATTTAAAAAAAACACATTACAAAATACCAAAAAAAAAAACAATTGATTGGAACAGTGGTACATCATGCCCATATTATATGTGCATGATTTACCACTGATAGTCAATGATTAAATCAAAACCATCCCCAAAAGAAACACACCAAAAATAAACAACAATTAAAAAGCAAAACACCAAGTAAATACCATAAATAAATAAAAACAAACACGAAAAAAATAGCAGAAAAAAATAAAGCAAACACCAAAAAACAACATAATTAAAAATCAAAACACCAAAAATAAACTCAAGAAAAAAGAGAAGAAGAAAAAACAATAGCAGTTACCTAAACCTGAGGACCATTGCGTCACGGATGGTGAGCTTCCTGATACCCTGGGAATCGGAGGTTGATGACATCTAAAGGTAAGAAAAAACATTGAATATATGTCATTTGAAATTTTCAGGTATTTTGATTGTATTTTAAAAAAAAAATAGCTTGCCCATTGACTGCCAATGTGTTTATCTACAGTATGCCCCTTTAGGGATATAAATAAATACAGTGACAAGCAATGTATTTTTTGGCAAATGCTTGTTTTTATTTCTTTGATATGTTATTTATTGATTCCTTTGTATAGTTCTGGTGTTTCTTTGTTAATTGTTTTTGTCATTCTTGTTTATTTTTGGTGTTTTGATTTTTAATTATGGGATTTTTATGTTGTTTGCTTTTATTTATTTCTGGTATTTTTTTGGTGTTTATTGACCATTAAACCACTTATCACTGTTTTGTGAATAGGCCCCTTAAAGTCATATTTTCAGAAGATAAAGCAACATTATGCTAAAAAAATGTAATGTCAATGAGATGTGGAATGGCTGTTGTTTGTACATACAGTATAGTTAGCTTTAATCAAGCTTTAAGAATATGCAGTAAATTGGGGAAACATAACATCCATTCCTGTTTTAAATAATGCCATGTTATGAGCCCTGATGTAATGGTGACTTCTAGATCTAGCTCTTCATTTCTAATGACAAGCAGCGTGTGAGATTGTTTTAATCAGACTTTCAAATGACATCTGATGAGGCGACCTCTCAAACTGTAAATTTTTAGATTTTCTTCCATTATTTTTTTTACATGACTTTACTTGGAGTGCTCTTGAATGTGTGGTGTTTTGAGGAAAATATACAGTGATGCTCAGTGATTTGCCCCAACAGAATATACATAGGTGATATTCAGTGATTTGCACCTTATTTTACATACATTAACTCTAATGTTTCTTCTATTTTGAAAAAAGGTAGGCAAATTTTTTGTTTGTTAGTTATGTCATTTTCCTGACGATCACATAATTTACTGTTGCGGGTATTGAATATGGTTTTCTGTATTTGTAAAAGATCGGAGTAGAATGTTTTCAATATTCTCTGGTTGAGATAATTTGGGATTAAAGTGGGATATACTGTATTTATGGTATTATGGTATTATTCCATAACAATGGGCTGTAAGAAGTCTTGTGACTCCAAAAGGTATCTTAGTCCTCGGCCAAGGTGGCGCTGAGCGGGTGGGTGCCCTCATGCTGGCCGTGATGAAACACATTGCGGCAATGTGTGTGTTCAGCGTGAGCAAGCGCCTGCGCCCACTTGGCGCTTAGAGCAAGCAAATTTGATTTTGCTGCTCGCAAGCACGTCACGTGAACGGTTCGCCCAATGAGGGTGAACCAGCTCCGTGACGTCGTGGCCGCGCCCCTAGAAGCGCACGCACATAGCCGGCCACAAATCGCCCAGCCGAGCAAGGCGCAGCGCACGAGCGCCGGTGCGCCCGTTCTCTGCCTGGCCGCAGCCTTATGGAATGGAGCCATTTATTTAATATGGGCCTATTGCCTTTTATTGAACCAGCATACACATTTTACAACATAACACTGTATGATTGTGTTTATAAAAGATTTCAAGCTCTCATATTTACTAGTCTTTGGAAAGTACTGTAAATGTTCAGCATTAATTCCATATTGTTCTTTGATATGGCTACTAACATATGATTTTATGAGGTAGGTGCTGGAAGAAAATGAATTAGAATTCAAATGTATCTAACAAAATAAATGACTGATACATAATTGTATAGCAAACATTTAGAGTATTTAATATTTAAACATTTCTTGATGTACTCTTCTGCTCTAATCAGCAAATAGCACCTGCTCTCTATTTAGATAATGTGCATATGTTCTAATCCACGAGCCACTAAATCCCTGAAATGCTTTCAGACCAGTGACTAATTTAGGTGTGCTGTGCCAAAACCATGCATCTAAAATAATATAAAACAATGTCAAAGGAATGTTAGAAAGTACTGTAGTTAGAAACAGTGACAGATTAAAAATTACATTTAAAAATTAAATGAAAGCATTCTAATAAAACAATGCTAACAGATGTTTTATTATATTTAATTGTGGGCTTTGTTATAGAAAAATGCATGAGTGTGAGTTCTGTAGACCAGTAATAATAATAATAATAATAATAATAAAAATTATTATTATTATTTTCATAATCTTTTATTTGTACTGCATGTTTTTAACATATTCTATAGTGCAGTAAAATGTGGGAGGGTGGACAAGAGCATTGTATAACAAAAACTGTACAAATAATGTACCGTAATAGAAACTGAAACACTTGTAAGTCCTTGCTCCATAGAGCTTACAATCTAAAATTATATTTGATTTATTAATATTATCATATTAGTCATTGGGTTTACCATTTAAATCACTGATATTAAAAAAGACAGAATGACATATAAACTTCATTAGGATAAGAAAACAACAGCATTATCTCTGTGGGGCCATTTGGTGGGGGATGTTTTTGAGTTAGAAAGGACAGAATAAAAAGGAAGACCTAGAAACCCGATTGAGTTGATTAATTTGTAGTGTGCTATAAAAGAGCACTACTTGCTTCATGTACTAAAGCATTCTCACAGTTTACTGATCACTAACAACATTTGGCAGTAACTTATTTACTACAATGTAACAGAGATGTGCACTTTAGCTCATGCTTTTGTTTTAGTTTTGGTTCGGATTCTTAATTTTTTCCCTAGAGACCTTTAATTATGGTTTTGGATTATGGGGAAAATGAGAATTTGCTGAATAATAAATCATAAAACCATGTAAACTCATTTTCTTCTTCCTATGTAAGTAATTATGCCAATATTGAAAACTATTTAGCAAATATAAATATTAATGGGCTTTATGTCTGTTTCCAAGTCCGGCAAAGAACAAGACGAGGTAAAATAAAGACAGGGCAGGATTAGTTACAAAGAGGAGAATATTTAGAAAGAGCTTTCAAATGAGCAAGTACAATATGTAATGTTGGAGATGGTGTGCATGGAGGATGCTTTTTCCAAGATACAACAAGACTACTAGATGGATAGTTTTGCAGACTTAGAAAGCTCATTCAATTAAATTAAGTATTGTTTGTTATATTGGAGACAGTGCATGGAGGATGGTGTTTCCAGCTAAATCTAAATATTGCATTTTCACTTTGTGGCCTTGAGCATTTGTTCTTTGATGTAGCTAATATTCTTGTATATTTATATGTACCCAACAGATAATGGTGTTAGCCAAATGGAACTGATTGACTGGTATATTACTTGTAGAGAGTAAAGTCAGGTCAGATGATAGTATCTCTTTTGTAATATAAGTAATATCCAACAGGTAACCAAAACCAACAGGAAATGATGATGGATAGGGTGAGGAAAGTCAGATGATGGTGCCTAAAACCTACACCAGTATTATATATTATATATTATACATAATTATATTTTATATACATATTAAATATCCTCACACACTCCGACCTTCACTGCCCCTGCCGACCCTGACACAAAATGGCAGCAGGGGAAGTGAGGGTCGGCATTTTAGGCAGGAGGAAATGCCACGAGAATTGAGTCAAGTGGAAAACACCTATTTTTCGGTTCAGTCATAGCACACAAATCTAATCCTCCAACTAAATTTCTCTGCAAAACTGAGTTTTGGGGAGGGGGATGGGAATAATCCAGACTTGCTCATTTGTACAGTTTATTTCTATTATGTAGTCAAATGCATACGGAAATTAATGAGTATGCCCAGGTGGTACAGTATGCCCATTGTACAGATAGTCAATACCTTTTCACAATCTCTGCAAATATAGGAGAAAACATGGAAATGGCTATAATCTCCAAACCTTGCTTTCCACAATTTATCTTCCATGGTCTCTTTGAATGAGCCAATGCCGAGGAGATTTAGACATTTTACAGTGAGCCTCGCAGACTGCACTTCTGTAAACTGGAACATTTTTACATTTTTATAGGAAGACAAACCTAATCAAGTTTAAATGTTATATTAAAACTTTAAACATGGTTAGTAGAAAGACTGAACCAGAGCAATTGATTTCCACAAGTAGGCCAGTACATTATTTTCCAGTACATGCTTGTAGTGCACGGAGGGATTGACTTTGTAGGGTTTGCCTATCTTGCCAACCAGCACTGAGCTCAGCATATTCACAGACTTCTTCAGCATTGTTTGAGGGAAGGATAAATATACAATCACAATGTGCATGTGTTTACTTGTAATACCATAAATGAAATCAATATACCCTTTTGTTTTTCAGATCAAATTAATGCCTCCAGCTCCAAATGATGACTTGGCAACTCTGAGTGAGCTCACAGACAGCAGTCTGTTGTATGAAATTCAAAAGCGTTTTAACAACAATCAAATATATGTGAGTCAATTACAAAATAAGAATAAAATATGACATCGATGACCTTTTCGTTTTAGCAAAGCATAGCTCACATTCTGAACCCTTTTATTTGCATTGCATTTTGAGGAATGTTTTGTAGGAATTTATGAACAATAAATAATAATAAAAATGCATCCATTCTCACAAACTGTATTTTAAACTAGAAATAATAAAAGTACTGTACATAGTTATGGGACCACACATTCTTGGATAAATATAGTTAAGATATTCAGTTCTGGTAACAGAAAAGCATAGAATGCCTCAGGTAAGTTACGTGTTTAAACTTTGCACTATTTATTTTAATATTTGAAATGTATACACACTAAAATATCAGCTATAACTTCTTTATGTGTAGGAAAATCAATTAAAAAGTATTTTTGTGTATTCAATTGCCCTAGAACACATTGATAGTTTCACTGATAAAGCAATAGTCATAGTGGGGAACAGATTTATCAGTGATATTTAGGACATGCAGCAGAAGACATTAATCACAAACACAATGCATGATACAGTTCACTAATGACAGGGAGAGAGTGCATGGTATATGATTGTGGTACTAAATCATGTGTTGAAAAACACAGTTACACACCTCAACAACCTTACGTCAAACGATTAAACACAAAAACTTTTGCAAATTAAACTGAATCGTCCACAAAAGTGGCCTCCAACAATGCTAAAGAAAAATTAAATGAAAAATGTTTTGTTAATGATATAAAACACAGTGGGACATCGAAATAAAAAAGTATATTGATCCAGAGGAAGGCAAATAAAAAACACAGGGAAACGTTACATTATATTATATATTATGCCTGTCAGTCCGTATTTACGGATTTATGTTAACACTGTCAATTAGGAAGAAGCAATATTACACAAATATGGTATAATGCAAGTTTTATTTTAGCCAATAAATACATTGTTTTCTTGCAAAATAATTACTAATGTGCTGACTGTAATATACCAAATCATGTTGTATTGATTTTAAAACACAAAGCAGTTGGGGAGGAAATATTAAACTATAGATAAGTTTGGAGTAACCACATGCTGACATTTGTGAATGGATAATAAGGGTGGGAAAATACAAACAAGAGTGTAATTTGTAAAATATACATTATGCTATTTTATCTGCTTCATTTTTTGGGCTCTACCAGCAGTGAAACAGCCAGTAGGAATAAAAAAAAATGGGTATATTCTCCTCCGATTTCTCTCTTGTCACTGGTTATGATGTTTCTAAGAGCTCCTATTCCAGACTGAGACATTACATATATAGTATAAGGCTATACTTAATTTCAGAAAGTGCTTATATTTTGGTGCGATACAGATGTAGCCAGACACTGTTTCTGACACCGAGTAAACTGCAGTCATGTGACCGCGGGGGTTGATCCTGGCACAGAGGATTAACATTGCGGGAATTCCAATCTGGAAGCATGTACCCGAGACAGTGTTACCGTGGCAGACACTGTCTCCGTCCGGCACTACAAACTTTCACTTTATCGAACGCGGCTCCAGAGATATTAAGGGGCCTATGCCACTAAGCACCGGGGAAAAAAATCGCCATCCAGTTTAAATTGCCATTTTTGACAGTGTTGCCATCATGGTATGCATAAAGCCCAGAATACCTGTTGTAGCAACATTTGCAAAACTGGCGAGTAGCCGGCAACGTGATGATCGCCTCCCTGAAAAGGGCTCACCAGGCTATTTCTTTCTGCTGCAGAAAGAGAGAGAGTCGCCTCTCCCTGCGCAAATCTCGCCAGAGATCAAACATTGTTAATATAAAATGTAATACTAGTGTATTGTAGCTTAGGGTCTCCATAGCAGAACCTCGTTGATTTCAGGTCTGGGGACCCCCTGCTTCCCAAGATACAGTCCCCATTATGAGGTACCGGTATCTCCTATGCATTTTATTCCCATGGTTACGTGATGGTGGGAATAAAATGCATTGGAGATAACGGCACCCCATAACGGGGCCTGTTTCTCGGGAAGAAGGGGGTCCCCAGACCTGAAATCAATTAGGTTTTGCTCTGGAGACTCTCTGCTATAATACACTAGTATTAAAACCCAAATAAAAATTTTAACAAATTTGTTACCGTAGCGGCTATCCGCTATGGTAATGAAGCTGCTTTAATGTAGTTTTTATTAATAGTGTGTGGGAGCAGGGGGTCTCCTGAGATGAACCACATTGATTTCATCCTCAGAACCCCTTGCTTCCCGAGTTACAGGCCCTGGTATGGGGTGCTGGTATGTCCTCCAGTATTTAAATCCCACGGTCATATGACGCGGAAGATTAAAAAATTGCGGTGATACCGCCACCCGATGCCCCATACCGGGGCCTGTATCTTGGGAAGCAAAGTGGTTCAGCTCAGGAGACCCCCTGCTTCCACACACTATTAATAAAAATTACATAAAAGCAGCTTCATTACCTTAGCGGATAACCGCTAAAGCAATGAAGGGGTTAAGGCACAATAGCAGGTTTATTGAGGGCAGGAGGGGTGAGTGAAGCGGGAACTTGGCCCTTCACTCACCGCTTCTGGCCCCAATAAAGATTACAATGCAGTATGTACTAACCACCAATACATAACCCACCCACCTCCTGTGCCCCCACATAAAAACATTTTTATTTTTGTTATACACAGAATTGATACTAGAGGCTGGTGGGGGTCCCCGGGTGGTCCCCATGAGTGTCCCTGGGTCTCCAGGTGGTCCCCATGAGTGTCCCTGGGCCTCCAGGTGGTCCCCGTGGGTGTCTGAGGGCTTCCATGTGGTTCCTGTGGGAGTCCTGGGGCACCTCAGGGGTCCCTGGGTTTTCCCCATGGGTGAATGAGGGCCCTCAGGTGGTCCTTGTTGGGTGTCTGGGGGCCCTCGGGTGGTCCCCATGGGTCCTTGCTGACCTGCGGTACCAATCCTGTTGGAAAAAAATGTGGAATACATTGCAATAAATACATTCACCTCCCCCCACCCCCAACACATACAGTACAGTAATTGGCAAATTAAGCTCATTTGCCCATTATTAAATAAAACATTAGCCAGCCAGCATAAATAAAGTAAATAAACCTTTCTACTTACCCCTGCCATCATGAAGGGCATCCTCATCAGCATTCTGCAGGTAACGTTCTGCAGGGCCATTTCCTCCGTTGCCAGAAATAATACAATACATAATACAATCTAATGGCCCCTAACCCCTTACTCACCTTAGCGGTTAATAACCGCTATAGTAATTAAGGGGTTTACCCAACCTCCCCTGCTACCCACCCGGGAGGCCTATCCACCCAACCCGGATCACTATACCCACCCTGTACCCATTGATGGACATAGTGTTAAATCATACCCATATAATATGGGCATGATAAACCACTATAGCAGCCAATGGTCACCCTAATCAAAAACCATGAATGCCAAAAATACACAATAATATAACATATACACAAGCACCTAAACACCACAATTAAGTAAATAAAAGCACTAGCCAACAAATCAATTTATTAATTTTAAACCACTAGCCAACAAAACAATGAATGAATTTAAACCACTAGCCAACAAATCAATTAATAAAACCACTAGGCAACACATCAATTAAAACCAGTAGCCAACACAAAAAATTATTTAATATAAACGCTAAACAATAGGAAAATGAAATTACAAACAATAAACAGACAAATAATAAACAACAATCAATAGAAAAAGGGTATTGCCAAAAAATGCTTTGAATGTTAATGTATTAATCTGTGCCCGTTTAGGGTACAGATAAATACAGTATCAGTCAATGGGCAATGAAAAACATTAAAAGAAAAAAATACAATTAAAAAACTTGAAAAAAATACATCTACATACTGTACATTCAATATTTTTCTTACCTTTAGAAGTGTTGACCCTTTGAATCCAGGCAATTCTGCAAGCTCTCATACTGCGATATCATCAAAATCAATCCAACGCCATCCACATGGAAGATCCGGAACAGGTAACAAAATTCTTCTTTCTTTTATCTTCTATCACCGTCTTCTTTCTTCATCTGTCATTATTTCTTTCTTTTCTTTAATCTTCATTTGTCAATCCATAGCCTCATGGTAAATCCACAGCATGATGTTGTCTCGTCGGCTTCTTGGGGTAAAATGAGACATCAAGGCCTTATTTATGGCCTGTGACGTCACTTTTTCAGGTCAGATGGTACAGCTCTAATCTGATTGGATGATGTATAATGAACCCAACTCTTTTTTTTGTTAAGTATGTGACGTCATCTCCAAGGGATGTATGTCACATCTTAAAACCACATGGCTATATCACAGGGTATTACAGGCAATGGGATTGAAGACAATCCCATTAGTTGCTTTACCATGTGATAGGTTACATTAGTTCAAAAGGATGTGATGGCACTTTAAGGGATGATGTCCATCTGGTTTGAAGGATGTGATGCACCTCGCTTGGAGATGACGTCACATCTTTAACAAGAAAAAAAGAGGCGGACACATGCTACTGCATCCAATCAGATTGGAGCAGTGCCATCTCACCTGAAATGTGATCTCACAGGCCATATATAAGGCCTTGACGTCTCATTTTACCTCAAGAAGCCGACGACACAACATCGTATTGTGGATTTTCAATGGGGCGATGGATTGACAGATGAAGATAGAAGATTAAAGAAAAGATAGAAATAATTACAGATGAAGAAAGAAGATGGTGATACAAGATAAAAGAAAGAAGCATTTTGTTACCTGTTCCGGATCTTCAAGGTGGATGGCGTTGGATTGACTTTGACGACGTTGCGGTACAAGAGCTTCCTTATACGCCGGGATTGGGAGAGTCAACACTTCTAATGGTAAGAAAAATATTGAATGTATGTAATTGTATTTTTACAGGTTTTTTTAATGGTATTTTTTTCTTTTTATGTTTTTCGTTGCACATTGACTACTAATGAATTAATCTATGCCCCTTTAGGGTATATATAAATACAGTGAAGGCCAATGCATTTTTTGGCAAATGCTTGTTTTCTATTGACTGTTATTTTTTCTATTTCTGTTTATTGTTTTGATTAAATTGTTTAGAATTTTGGATGGCTTGTTTTTAGTACATTTTAGGATTGTTTTGGCGTTCTTAATTATTAATTTGTTTTGTTGGCTACTGGTTATAATTGATTTGTTGGCTAGTGGTTTATTCATTAATTGATTTGATGGCTAGTGGTTAAAATTAATTAATTGTTTTCTTGGTTAGTGCTTTTATGTATTAATTTGATCGGTTGGCTAGTGCTTTTATTTATTGAATTGAGGTGTTTAGGTGCTTGTGTATATTTTTTATTATTGTGTATTTTTGGTCTTCATGCTGTTTTATTAAGGTGACCATTGACTGCTATTGTGGCTTAGCCTGTGGTCCCAGTGCAGCGTGCGCTGTGCGCACAAGCACCGCCCCCCAATCAGACCGGGCCCAGTACTTGCCACGGAGCGCAATTAGCAGCCACGCTCTACTGCAAGTTTTCACAAATACAAAAAAAATGTATTTGGAACTTGCGACGGGGGCGTGGCAACGCCCCCGCTGGCGGTTCAGCCAATGAGGGCGAACCAGCCGCGTGAGGTCATGGCCAAGCCCCCGCAAAACCCCTGCCATGCCCCCTCCTGTCGCAATCTGTCCCTCTCTCCCAAGACCGCAGAAAGCGTGAAGCACTGTGCACGTGCCGCCACCCCGCCAGGCGCCCGCGCTACAGTGCTGACTGGGACTGCAGCCTTATCATGCCCATATTATATGAGTAGGATATATCACTATGCCAATCAATGGATAGAGGGTGGGTTTAGTTGTCCGGGGTTGGTGCTTAGACCAACCAGGTGGGTAGCAGGGTGGGTTGACCCATTCATTACTATAGCAGTTATTAACCACTATGGTGATTAAGGGGTTAGGGGCCATTAGATTGTATTATATTCTTTCTTGCAACGGAGTACATGGACCTGCAGTATGCTGATGAGGATGCCCTTCATGATGGCAGGGGTAAATTGAACATTTTATTTACTTTATTAATGCTGGCTGGCTAATGTTTTATTTTATAATGGGCAAATGAGCTATTATGGGGGCACAGTGGGTGGGTGGGTTATGTGTTGGTTGTTATTACATATTGTAATGTTTATTCAGGGCAAAGGGGGTGAGTGAAGGGCCAAGTACCCACTTCACTCACCCCCTCTGCCCCCAATAAAGCTGCTGCTGTTCCTTAACCCCTTCATTGCCTTAGCGGTTAGCCGCTAATGTAATGAAGTTGCCTGTAAATGCATTTTTATTGCATCGGATTGATGTCGGGGGTCTCTGGTGCTGATATTAATAGATACCAGCTCTGGAGACTCCCAGCATCAATCCGATGCAGGAAAATGCATTTTGTTTTCTATGTGCTGTTTCACCGCTTCTCGGCAACTTCTCACCACCCTCCTGCCAACTTTTCCTGGCGGGACGATTTTGAGAGGAAAGCTCTATTCTAGAGCCGCAATTAGCCTCAATAAGCTAATCGGACTACTAGAATTGCACGAGTTTGAAAACCTACCGATAAGTGGCTTATTGCTGCTCGTTTGGCGGTTTTTTTTCTCAGAGTTTTTTTCGCTGAAAATGGCTTTTATCGACAACTTACCGGGGCTTACTGAATAGCAGTAGGCTTTTTGGCTAAAAGGCCTCGATAAGTGGGTTATCGGTGCTTAGCGCATAGGCCCCTAAGCAAGGGCCGGCAACAGCAGGGGACAAAGGGCACTGGCGTCCCGGGCCCCATGGGTGAGGGGGGCCTGGCTTCCAAGGCCCCCTGCGCGGCCGGGCGCCAGTTACTAAAAAAAAAAACTCTGCACCCGGCGCCGGGACTTCTAGTTGGCAGCGCCGGAAGTAGGTTGACTTATGCTTCCGGCGCGCCGGCATGAGAAGGAGGTCCGGCGCACGCAGGAGCAGCATTGGGAGACAGGTGTCTCAGCGGGGCCGGCGGCAATTGCTGTGACCAGCCACCGCCCCCTCCCCCCCGCAGCCCCTGCCACCTAATCCCCCCACCCCACCACCTCCCCCCCGCAGCCACCGGGCCAAAACTGGCCGCCACAGCAGCAGCGGGGAACAGCCCCCCCCCCTGCTGCCACCGGGCCATCCCGCCCCGCCACCCCCCTCCCCCGCAGCATCGGGCAAGCATCGGCCCCACCCCTGCAGCACACCGCAACGTGGGGTGCCTGCAGCAGGGCTGGCGGCAACTGCTGTGACCAGCTGCCGGGCCCCTCAAAGCACCGCCACCCCTTCCACGCAGGATCGGGCTGTCCAGCCACACATCGCAGCTGCCAGACACCCCCCGCAGCCGTGGGACTCCCCCGTAATGCCCCCCCCTGCAGCATCGCCCAATGCAGCATCGCGCCCCCCCTCCCCAGCAGCACTGCCACCACCACCGGCACGCCGTGCCCCCTTCCATCTGAGATCTTCCCCAAGGTAAGTTAGATTTTTATATATATGTATTGGGGGTGTTGGGGTATTTTTTTTTACATGGATTGGGGGGCTTGGGGTATTTTTTTACATGGATTGGGAGGCTTGGGATATTTTTTTACATGGATTGGGGGGCTTTGGGTATTTTTTATATGGATTGGGGGTGTTGGGGTATTTTTTATATGGATTGGGGGGCTTGGGGTATTTTTTTATATGGATTGGGGGGGTTGGGGTATTTTTTATGTGGATTGGGGGTCTTGGGATATTTTTTATATGGATTGGATATATATATATATATATATAATCACCACAATTATTAAGGTTATGGTGGGTAAAAAAAAGTGACAGAAACCCTCCACAGTAAAGCATAAAGAAACTGTACATATTACTGTATGTTCATATATATATACACACACACATTCCCAGTAAGGTGTGTGTGTGTGTGTATGTATGTATATATAATGTATATATATATATATATATATATATATATATATATATATATGTAGAGGTATCAGTACCGTGTTAGCCGAGCTTCAATAATCAAAAAATAAATAGATGATACCGTTCTGTGGCTAACGAAATGCTTTTATTTGTGCGAGCTTTCGAGATACACTGATCTCTTCTTCCGGCGATGTTACAATGAATGAAGCATGCAAAAGCTATACTATAAACAGTGTCTATTGGAATGTTATCTGTGCTGGTCCTTCCCCTGGTGTGGATGTGTTTTATATATATATATATATATATATATATATATATATATATATATATATATATATATAAAAGCAGATGTGTTGTTCCGCGCTGGGGATACCACTGTAAATAGTACCTTTTGCAGCCGTTAGTCTGGGGGGGTTCCACACATCCCCTATAAAAGTGAACTCCCACAAGGGGGGCTCACAAACAAGAAAAACAAGTGACAAATAGGCGCACTGAGGGATAGTATAATTTATTATTAAAAAAAGGGGGTGATAAGACAGTGGACGACCAAGGTCCAATGATGAATAAGGAAAAATAACAAAACGAAAGTAAAATGTGTTAGAATAACTGGTTCATGCACCAGTACAATCGGGGGATGGCACCGGGTCAATTCTAGATCACACTAGCACTACAGAAAGGGTCCGGACCAGTCTGAGTACATACCCCGTTTGGATGTGGGAAGTGAAGAGTGAAGACCCGCTCCCTCCGACTGCAAAAACTCCACAGGAAGTGAGGTCACGTGTGGCAGTTCCTGTGGACATGACGTCTTTAGGCAACTACTCCCCTTTACTACAGCTGCTTCGAATTAGATGCTAACTTGGTGCCAATTCCATAATATGTGGTAGACTATAAATGCTAGCCCATTTCTCCCCTCACCACTCCCAGAAGAAGACAGTTTCAAGTCGAAACGCGTCGGAGTGGGAGTCTGCTGAGGGGGGGGGGCTACCTTCCTTGACCTGACATGAGGTTCTGACTTACTCTTTTGCCCGTGACTCCCCTACACTGAGTGGTAATGTATATTTCACATTGCTACCTATATCCTCCCTGTATCCACTTCATGCAATTAGTCAGAACGATTATATGGTGATTTTCTATGTGGATACCTTTATTTTCAGTGTGGGTTTCCATTCTACAGGTGCGCTTTTACAGAGCTCCCTGTGTTCTGTGCATGTCAGTATTGGTTTTATGTTTAGACCCTTGCCTCCAGGTTCATTTTGTTTGGTAGAGTTGAGCCCCCCTCACCTTTTAACTTTATCACGTCAATAAAATTCTTTGTTTACACTGTAAAGTATGTCCGTGTGCTTTCTACAAGGTTGCTTTTTCTGTTGGCTCTCTCTCTCTCTCTCTCTCTCTCTCTATATATATATATATATATATATATATATATATATATATATATATATATATATATATGCAAATATAGCTGTATGCTCATCTGCATGTCTTAGGCAGGTCTGCAACCCCGCCTTTCCCCATTATCACCCAGCATACAGCACTTCCACTTAACTCAGTATTATATATATATATATATATATATATATATATATATATATATATATGTTTGTATATATATATATATATATATATGTATATATATATATATATATATATATTTATGTGTATGTATGTTTGTATGTTTGTGTATACATATATATATATATATATGTGTGTGTGTGTGTGTATTGTGTAGGTATATGTATGTATTGGGTGGGTGGGGTTTTTGTATGCATTTGTGGGGGGGTTGTATATATTTTGGGGTGGGAAGTTTTTTGGTATATATCCTGTGGGGGGAATTGTGTGTGTGTGTGGGGGGGTACGGAATGAGTGAGCGTGGGGTAATTGATAGAGGGACAGGAGAGGGGGTGAGTGAGGAAAAGAGGGAGTAAGAGTGAGAAGCAGGGGAGAGAAATACATGCGAGGTGGGAGGGTGAGACGGAAGGGAGAGAAATACATGGGAAGAGGGGGAGAGAGAGGAGGCTCGTGAGGTGTGAAATGGGGGGGGGGGGGGTGGCGGGCAATATCGCCGACACGGGGGGGGGCTGCTTAAAATGTTTATCCCGGGCCCCACGATTTCTGTTGGCGGCCCTGCCCCTAAGTCTCTCTTCTTCTGTACAGTAACCCCATTGCGTTCAGTTTAAAGAGAATATAATCCAAAAGCGCGAGCACAGATAGAAACATGAAAATACAGATGTAGCGACACTTACTGTCTCCGGAACTGCGGCCACGATGTGGGGGTGGGAAGGGGGGGGCGCGGAGGCCAAGCTTCCGAATCGGACTCCCCACAGCGATAATCCTTCAGCACCTGTTCAGTCATGGTGGCTTGCCCCGGCACTGTAAACTTGAAATTTTGTTACATCTGTAATAGAAAATATGTAATTGTTAAAAATCATTAAACACATTCTTGGGAGAAAAGATGTAATACACTTATTTTGCTTCTGCTACGTGTATAAAGGAAACATGAAAACAATCAATGTATTAGGGACACAGCATCAGCTTCACATATCCCTATATTTTTCATGATGCAAAATAATGTCCAAGCAGTGTGTAATTATAATGTAAAAATGTGTGATGCTGATCTTTCTTCCCCAATTGTAAAGACTACAGTACTTTATTCTTAAGCATCTCATAAGATACAATGTAGCTGTAACAAATATGAACAAGATTATTAGAACTGAAAAAGGGATTTCTTGAAGCTTTTATGTCTTCACTATAGCAATGAAAGAGTTCTTAACAAAACACGCTGACCATAGTTCTACAATGATCCAGGAATGTAACAAAACTTCTATTGTGAAGACATAAAAGCCGCAAGTGATCCTTTTCTCAGATCCACAAATACATTCATAACTGTTTTACAGCTCCTTTGCTTTTAGAGGTGCAGAAAAATAAAAAAAATCCTTCTTTTTTTAGAAAGGAAGAACATCATTCAATGTTAGAGAATTCACTTTGGTTGCACCTGACGAATGAGCAAACCATAGTGACGGCATTTATTTTATTTCAGACCTACATTGGAAATATTCTGCTGCTTGTTAATCCATACAAGGAACTTCCAATCTACTCAGCATTGGTAAGAACTTTTTTTTTCATCTTCACTTACATTCTGTAATTACGTACGTGTAGTTGACATGAAAAAAAAAACCATTAACTATCCCTAACACCAACAGTCGGTTTAACGCTTTATTTCTGTTTATAAGTGTATCAAACCATAGGAGGGGTGGAAAATGCATTTTAGATCAATACTTCCTTATCTTTAATTATGTCGGGTCCTTTCTATAAACATACCCAGTCTCTATTTAAACTTGCCTCCTGTATTTTATCATTAGCATTTATATAGGGAGAACATTCATCATTTTCACTGCCATTACTAAAATTATTGCTCTCCTATGTTGAAAGTGATCTTTGATATACTCTAAACTTAATCTGGTGGTTTTGTAGTTTCTCGCTTGAAAAGTCTCCCTGCAAGATTTTGTATTGTTTACAATATTGTAGATTGCGAATATGTATCTGTATTAATTATATCCCTTTTTACAGTAACTCATTTTCCCCCAAAGTGAACTAACCTTATCTGGTCCTTTCTTTGGTGGCACTTCTCTGCACTTGTACTGTATGCTGTTCTAATGAGGTGCATTTAGAGCAGTGTTTTTCAACAGGGTTTCCTAGCAATTCTTGGGTTTCCTTGGTTTCCCTAAAGGGGTCCCTGCAAATTTCAGGACATTTGAAAATTGTACCAAATACAAAACAATTTACAATGCTTCTGATCTCAGACACTATTAAAGAGGATGGGGGTTCCATACAATGCATCTGATCTCAGACACCCTATTAGAGAAGATTGTGGTTCCTTACAATGCATCTGATCTCAGACACACTATTAGAGGGGGTTGCATTTCGTCAATGCATCTGATCTCAGACGAGCTATTAGAGAGGGCAGGAGTTCCTTACAATACATCTTATCTCAGAAGTGCTCTTAGAGTAGTTGGGGTTCCTTACAATGTATATGGTCTCAGGCACACTTTTAGAGGGGGTTGGGGGTTCTTTCAATACATCTTACATATCATCCTGGATGGCCCTCCACCGACTTAAACTTAACATGTCAAAAACGGAGATCCTCATATTTCCTCCCAAACCTGTCCCTACTAGCTCCTTTCACATTACTGTTGGAAGTACCATCATACACCCAGGACTACAAGGACGCTGCCTAGGGGTCACACACTACTCCTCTCTCACATTCTCGTCTCACATTCAAAAGGTAGCTAAAACCTGTTGTTTTTTCCTCCGCCATATTACAAAGATACACACTTTCCTCTGTTGCTCGACTACTAAAACTCTGACACAGACCCTAATTCTCTCCCGTCTCAATTACTGTAACCTCCTGATGTCCGGCCTTCCTTTCTCTCACCTGTCTCCCCTACAATCTATCCTAAACGCTGCTGTCATTATTACTCTACTCTTTCCTAAATCTGTCTCAGCGTTTCCCCTGCTGAAATCCCTCTCCTGGCTTCTTATCAAATCCCGTATCACACACTCAATTCTCCTCCACTTTTAAAGCTTTACACTCTTCTGCCCCTCCTTACATCTCAGCCCTAATGTCTCGCTATACACCATCCCGACTCTTGCGTTCTGCTTAAGGATGTCTTCTCTCTAGCCCTATTGTATCTAAAGCCCTCTCCCGCCTTAAATCTTTCTCACTGACTGCCCCACACCTCTGGAATACCCTTCCCCTCAGTACCCGACTAGCACCCTCTCTATCCACCTTTAAGATCCACCTTAAAACACCCCTACTTATAAGTAGCTCCGTGGCTCTTACTTTATACCTCATACATAAACCTTGGCCCCTTGCAGATGCACTTACAGAACGCCCTCCTACTGTCTCTTTACGTTCTTCCTACTGACCAATTCGATGGTAAGCTCTTCGAAGCAGGGACTGCTTTTCCTAAATGTTACTTTTATGTCTGAAGCACTTCTTCCCTTTATGTGTTATTTGTATTATTTGTTATTTATTTGATTACCACGTGTATTACTGCTGTGAAGCGCTATGTACATTAATGGCGCTATATAAATAAAGACATACATACATACACATCTGATCTCAGACAAGCTAGTTGAGAGGGCTGGGGTTCCTTACAATTCATCTGATCTCAGATGTGCTGTTATAGGGCTGGGGTTCCTACAATGCATCTGATCTGAGACATGCTATTAGAGAGGGTTGGGGTTCCTTACAATGCATCTGATCTCAGACACACTATTAGAGGGATAAGGTTCCTTACAATGTATCTCATCTCAGACGCGCTATTAGAGAGGGTTGGGGTTCCTTACAATGCATCTGATCTCAGACACGCTATTAGAGATGGTTAGGGCTTCTTACAATGTATCTGATCTCAGACGCGCTATTAGAGAGGGTTAGGGTTCCTTACAAAGCATCTTATCACAGACGCACTATTAGAGTGGGTTGGGGTTCCGCAGAATTTCACAATATAATTGTAGGTTTCTTTAAACAAAAAAAGGTTGTACAACACTGATTTAGAGATTTACAGTATACAGGGATCATTTCATTTGATCTTTTTAATACTTTCCAGCATCTTTATAGCCTTATTGAGACGTAACACAAAACATATTTTCTAATCATGCCTGCATGACCGCCTCTTCTTGTCCTTATTCTGTTTCATTAAGCTATGTTATTTAGTCAGTTTATTACTTCTATCTAACAGCAGGATTTAGTTACTGTACATTGAACTTAATTAGACATGAAAACGTCCACGTTCCTAAGTACATCTGCAGAGAAACTGCATTGTGCCCTTGCTTTATTATCCTGCACATTGAGGCTTCTGTGCAAAATGCTGTGTAGATGTTTTCCTGTTCTGAGAATGAGATCAGCTCTATTCAAATAAATGGGACGAAAATCTTCTCTAAAGTCAGTACGGTACGATACGTGGCTTCACAGCATATTGAGTGGGGGCTTTGCTGGCTCTGATAATCTTTTACTACCTATACTAATCATTAATAAGCAAGAGAGAGCAGAGCTCTGAGTTGCTAATCTTGTCTTGTCTTCTTATCTCTAATAACGACTTAGGAGTTTCACTGTCATTGATATTGACCTTAATTCAATATCTATCATTACTTGGTTGAGATTATTTTTCAAATAGAAAAAACACATCTAGTGTACTCTGCTTTTGTAGCTCGTTATCTTTTGTAATCGAATCATTGACGATTAAAATATAAAATTCTTGCATTAATTGAAGATAACTACTTTACTATTTCTAGATGACATATCCTTATATCCTTATATGCAAAAGAGTTAACATTACTTTTGGGGCTTATTGTTACTGTCATGTTACATACTGTAGTAGCTCTTACTTGAATTATATTGAGGAACAATTTTTTTCACTACCCTTGCTTTCTCCCTAACACTCCATTTATATTGACTTTCTCATTCTGTAAGGATTTAGATTATTGCTCAATTAATTTTGCTATTAATATATGTTAATCCTTAGGATTCATTTGCATTTCAGGACATGCAATTTCTCAGAGTTCATTTTGAAGCATATATTGTGTTACTACAAATAAGGGTGGGCAATTTCACTGGTGTTTTGTCTCTAAGAAAATGTTGTTTGGTTTTTAATTGATTTTTGGTTTTAAATTTCATGATCTCCCAGTATAGTATTGCTTCTCATATTAGTGGCTGAATGGACAGCATGGCAAACTTCTCCAATTAGATGTCCGTAGATGTCCGTCTTTTAGGACTTATTACCTTTACTTAATTATTTTTCTGTTGTGTTATGTATATTGCTAAAAATAGATTTTCTTCATTTTGTGTAATTATGCTGGAATGTACTATAATAGTAGTAATATCAAATGGGACACTTACTGTATAAGAGAAACACCTCTGCACTTCCTTAACTCATGCATAACTTTTTTCTCTCTGATTCCTCCATTTCCCCCTTTCCTCTCCCTGACTATTACCTCATCTAATTTTCTCTCTCTGACTTCTCCCCTTCTCCACCTCCATCTACCCCTCGTTTCTGCAGAGACCTGCACTCTATTAACCTACAGTACCAGCTTTTGATTCCACTTTATGCTCCTCACTCTCCTCTCTCAGCTCTGCTCCATACTCTGACAACGTGGTCAGGAACTACAACATTGCCCTGTCCTCCTCTCTTGATCTACATGCCCCGCTTTCTCTCTGCCATTCTCGCCCTTCTAACCCCAGACCCTGGCTAAATTCCTACATGCATATGCTGCGCTTTTGCACTCGTTCCTCTGAACGCCTCTGGATGAAATCTCATACTCTCGTAGACTTCCTTCACTACAAATTTATACTATCCTGTTTCAACTCTGCCCTCTCTCAAGCTAAACAAACCTACTGCTGCGGCAGAGTTTATTTGAGCATTTGCCCGTTCTCTGCCGCAGCAGTAGCCTGGCGCGCGCCCGAGAGTGACGGGCGTGCGCCGAAGCAGCGGAAGAGCGCCCTCCGATCGGGGCGCTCTCCCTACCGCTGCCGGGTCCGCCGGGTCCCCCGGAACCCCCTGCCGCTGTCCCGCGATCGCGGGACACCAGGGCTCCCTCGGGGAGCCCCTGGACACGCGTGCAGGGGGCGCACGCTCCCGATGACGCGTGACCGCGCGTCTATGACGCGCGGCACGCCGAGGGGCGGCCACTAGCAAGCCGGGAGATTTCCCGGCTTGCGGTACCGACCACACTTCAATAAAGTGTGTCGGTACTGTACTTTTCTTCACTAATCAACACGCATAAATCTAATACGCCGACTCTTCTCTGTCTTTGACTCCCTACTCAGACCACCCTCTGCTCCCGGTTCTTTTTCCTCCATCTCGCCTCAGGACTTTGCCGATTATTTGAAGGAAAAGATGGAATCCATACATCAGGACATCTCCTCTGTATCCTCCTCCCATCCTACACTTCTTCCTAACTCTCCTTTCCGTGACTCTTTTTCTGCTGTCATAGAGGAGGATGTGTCATTGCTGATCTCCTCTTCTCCCTCTATGACCTGTCTTGTTGACCCCATTCCCTCCCATCTCCTAAAACCTCTTTCTCCTACTATAATCCCTACGCTCACACACATTTTTAACTTCTCCCTCTACTCTGGTACCTTTCCCTCTTCCTTCAAACATGCAACAGCTATACCATTAATCAAAACCAGCAAGCTTGACCCTACCGTCTTTCTATCGGCCTGTCTCCCTCTTGCCCTTTGCCTCTAAACTCCTTGAACATCTTGTATTCTCTTGCTTGCTCTATTTTCTCAACACATATTCTCTCATAGACCCTCTACAATCTGGCTGGAGGTCGGTTTTATCCAATCCCCACCTCGGCCTCACGGTCGCGTTCTGTTTATGGTGAGCACTACTTTACACTGGCTTCCGCACTGCTCATTCCACTGAAATAGCCCTCACTGAAATAACTAAGGACCTCCATGCTGCCAAAGACAGAGGTCATTACACTCTGCTCATATTACTTGACCACTCTACAATGTTTCATACTGTGGATCACCCTCTACTCCTTCACATTCTCCATAGTCTTAAGAGAGGACTTATTGTTGCTGAGATCCTGATGGTTTGATTCTTTATCTAAAACTGCATTTATACTCCTGTTGATTCTGGACTTTAGCCATTGGGCTTATACTCTGCTTTGATTGCACATGTAATTTGATTACTGGGTGTTGCTCTGGTGGTTGGGGATACAGGGTCGAGGGAAGTACCTTGTGGTCCGCACGGACCCGAGGGAACGGGCCTGAGTTAGGGGTCTTTCCCCCGAAGTGTTGCCCCCCTGCTTACCCTCCCCCATCATATTTGTAACCCCCCTACACCTTGTTTATTGTCTCGCCCACTCCCTGTCCCTGTGTTCATTTTCCCTCACCACCTCTGTGAAGGGTCCATTATTATTTACCCGCTTGTGCAACATCACTCCAAGTTTATTTGTACTATCTTGTGCTTGCATTAAATTATTTACTTTTTGGCTTATACCCTGTTTTGATATTTTTTTCCCGTAGTCAGTGAGTGCTGGAACTCTAGTTGATATTTGGATAAAGCTTTATCCTGGATTTCCTCTTACCTCTCCCATCGTACTTTCAGTGTCTCTTTAGCTAACACCTCCTCCTCCTCTATCGATCTCACTGTGGGGGTTCCCCAGGGCACTGACCTGCAATCTCTTCTCCTTTCTCTTTACACACTCTCTCTAGGTGACCTAATCACATCCCTTGGGTTCAAATATCACTTCTATGCTGATGACACATAAATTTACTTTTCAACTCCTTACCTTACACCTGCTGTACAGACTAAAGTTTCTGAATGTCTCTATGCAATATCATCCTGGATGGCCCTCTGCCGACTTAAACGTAACATGGCACAAACAGAGCTCCTCATACTTCCTCCCAAACCTGGCCCTACTACCTCCTTCCACATTACAAAGTTCAATAATAGTGCTCTAATGACTTTAGGTCATAAATCTTGATATAATCAGTCACAATATCTCTGACGAAGCGCCGAATAGGTGTGAAACGCGTAAGAGAAAGACCCCTTTTTTCCTATGCCTGTCTGCACCATGATGCTTTAATAAAGAAGTTTTTACCAACACTGCTGGAATCCTGCGCAATCCTTTACTGCTTGGCTGTGCTCCGCATCACCGTGCCTCGTGGAAACTACATGATCCTTCCACATAACTGTTGGATGTACCATCATTCACTCAATAGCACAAGCACGCTGCGTAGGGGTCACACTAGACTCCTCTCTCACATTCTCTTCTCACATTCAAAAAGTAGCTAAAACCTGACTTTTTTTCCTCTGCCTCTTTCCGAAATCTGTCTCAATATCTCCCCTGCTGAAACCCTCTCCTGGCTTCCTTTTGAATCTAAGACCTCTCCCACCTTAAACCTTTCTCACTGACTGCCCCACACCTCTGGAATGTCATTCCTCTCAATATCTGACAAGCACCCCCTCTATCAACCGTTAAGACCCAACTCAAAACACACCTGCATAAGGAAGCATATGAGTAGCTCTATGAGTGAGTTTTACACCGCATACATAAACCTTGGCCCCTGTCAGAAGAGCTTACCAGAATGCCCACCTACTGTCACTGTACATCCTTCCTACCAACCAATTAGATCATATGCTCCTTTTCCTAAATGTTTGTTTTATATCTGATGCACTTCTCCCCTTTATGTGTGTAACCCTGTGTCCCCCCCTCCCCACCCCCAATCTCACATAGGGTCTATCTTGGGGAAACTTGTGCCGGTTACTTATTTGAGTGTGGTGCAAACCTGCTGGTAACAGGGGACCCTGAGTCTCACGCATAGTGTTATAGGGGAATGACAGGACAAACTTCTGAGGTCTTGGCCGAATAGTACTCACAGGTGCAGCGCCTCAATCTCTTGCAGCCCCCAGAAGTTTGGGGAGAAGTCTCTGCAGGAGAATCTCTTTACCTTCTTCCTAATAGACTTCACTCTCAGGACAGAAGTATAGTAAAACACAGATCTCTTTAGTCTTTCCGTATTTAGCACAGCAGTCAGATCTCAGCTTGTAGGGCAACCACCCTCAGGATGTCCCTGGACCTCACTCCCAGCCAAAGGGCACGAGGAGCAGTCCCAGCTCTTCCCTTACTCTCTGGTAGAGTAAGGGGAACAGTCTCCCACCGCTCCCCTAAGGGAGGGCACACAGTGTACAAAGCCCTGCACACTGCACTTGGGTAGACCAGCCTCTCTCATGGTAGAGACAACTGCCTAAATACAGGAAGTACAGTGCCTTAAATGCAGATCCAGTAGGAACCACCCCGGTGCCTCTGATTGGACACAAGACCTGATTACACTACCTTCTCTGACTCAATGCACTGCAATGAGTGGGGAAAAACCCATAATTACTCCTGGAAAACCTACCATTACTAGGAATTATTGCCAGGAGGAGGGCAGACCTATAGCCCAAAACCAACCAGGGCTACATGTGTTGTTTATATTATTTGTTATCTATATGTGTATTACTGCTGTGAAGCTCTAGGTACATTAATGGCACTATAAAGACATACTTACATACATTACTGTACAATTTGTGTAATATAAAACTCAAAAAATCTAGGGAGTATCCATGTTAAATAAAATAGATAAAAAGTAACACAAGCAATGTGAAAATGTACATATAATTACCCACAATCTTGACCTGCAGTTTAATCCATGTATGGATGACGTGACAATGGGGTGATGCAGATTCTGGGCACACTAGCAAGGTACAGTATATAAAATGTAGAATACAGTGAGTGTTCCCAGCACTCCAATAAAGAGTATTACATTGTCCTTGAGGGAGATTGGGGGTCTCCCCACTGTTCCCTTTGCACCTACTGCATACATTATAACTTTAGATTCATTAATACTTTCAGTATATAAAATGTGCTCATTAGTTTCTTTTCTATGTAAATGAATAAAGTATTAGATTTTGTTGTTAGATTTACATCGTGGGCTATAGTGCTATACATATACTGTACTTTAAACTGCTCATGCCCAAAATAAGTGTCAAAATGTGTTAAAGATACAGCAAATAATGAACTATGGAATTAAAAAATACACCAGTAACTTTGCTAATTGTTTTTCAGGTCCCTCAATTATACCGTAACAGCTCTGGACGTTTGTGCTCCTCACTTCCTCCACACATATTTGCTTGTTCTGAGAGAGCTTACCATATGCTTTTCCAGGAGCGAAGACCTCAATGCTTTATCTTAAGGTATAACCGGTTTAGCACTACCATATTTATATTCTCCGTGCTCTGAATATAATTCTCCATGGAGTTTCCTGTCAAACACCATGTAACTGAAGGGTTTCTAGTCCTTACCAAGATGTACTTTAGAAGACGGTTAACTTCAAAATATCATATTAGACTTATATTATATGAAAAGATGTGTCAAACTTTCGCACAAACTCTTGAAACAGGTAAAAAAAAAAATCCCTTTTTTCAGCTGGGGAAAAAAATTGCGACCTTATGAGAGTTCGCAAACGATTTGTCAAGAGAGTGAGCACCCATTCATTTATATACAGTACCTCCTAAAATACTTTACGCAACATGGGAAGTTATAGAAAAACGTACAAAAATTAGCATAACATCTCTAATTATATGCTGTGAAATCAAAGTATCACTAATAGACCAGGAGTCATCAATCTCTGGTAAAACAGAGTTCATTTTGCACCCGGCAAAATAAGTTTTATGATCTAAGTCATCAAGATTGCGCAATAATTTATCTTGTGTGATATTTTTTTTTACTTAACACAATGCGGGAATTAACACGACCATTAATAATACATTAATTTCCGCATCGCTGTCGCATTACTAATATTTCTATCATGGGCTTCTATAATATCAATATTGTTGGTACATCAGCATGCTGCTGTAGCAACAACAAAACAATTATTATTCTTTTTTCAGAGAGTGGACCTCTAATAATGATTGCATCTTGCCCACAGGGTGAGGATATATTATGAATACATTGTAAAAGTATGATTGTATAGAGGTTAATAATAATGTATCTGTTGTATAACGGTGCAACCGAACGATTAGTCAGTTTTAGTTTTGTTTAGATTTCCCTGTAATTTGTTGTAGTGTCAGAATGTTTCCTCCATCATTTTTATTGGCAGTCTGTCTGTTCACAATGCCTCTTTCCTTCTATTATTATTGTGTCCTGGTTATGTTTCTTTTTATAGCAGTAGTAGCTGTGCAGCTCTCTCCCACATGTTAAGTACTGTACCTTGTTTGTTTTCACTATTTATTGAATATGTTGAATGGTACTATAGGAGTAATTTATTCACCTGTGATAACCTTTAGACACCATTACTGTCCATTCAAGAGAATTGTTACAATACCAAAGTACATAAATATAGCAGGTGTAATTCGGTAAAATACTCTACTGTATCTGCTTGTGTCTTATATTGATCCAGCACACTGCTGAATAACACATTATGTGAATTCAAATGAACATACACATTGCCAGTTTTGAATGCGTTTCTCGCAGATTGGATTAATTTTTTAGATCAATATTAAATAATGGTGGTAAAATAGTATGCACATAAATAGTACGTAATAGTGATGAAAATAAAGCGGTAGAGTGTAAATCAATAAGTGGAGTTGAATTAAAGATGCAGATCCCCCTAGGTCTAAGAGAACTGATGGTAGTGATATATTTACTGGACTGAATGTAGGGAATGTATGCCTTCAAAAAGTTTAACAATACTTTTGAATGTTTTTTTGCGCAAGGTAATTATGTCATCATTAGACCTGTAGCTATTGTAGAGGACAGTACAGTTGGTATTAGAGCAAGTTTCATGGGAGGCATTTTTCCCTTTTTTTTTTTCTAAAGTAGCATGCTGCATTCATAACTTGTTTTAAATGTAATTGTTCTGTACATGAAGTAATTTACTGTATGTCTGGAGTACTAGCGATTGGATAAAAATGTTGGGGAAAATCCAATCTGTCCGAAAAATCCAAGTTACCGTAATTGCATGTTAGTTTCATTATCCCAGAAGTATTCGAATGCCTGGCATGTTGCAGGGCCTCCAATTGTAAGCAAAATATGAAGTTAGAAAAACTATAGATTGAAAAAGGGGAATATAATAATCCTGTTCAAACCTGCTCACGAGTCAATCTCTTCAATAAACATGACAAAAAAGTTATGTTATCTAAAATAATGCATTGTTTGTGGGGAATGGTTACACCCAAGGAAAATTTTGATATCCATATAAAATCACCTATTTTTTTTTTTTTTGATAAATGTTGTTACTCAATTTGTCACATGACTTAAAATTGTGGGATGACAAATTGTGTGTGCAAAACAAAAAAGGGAGAGATAAATTATTCCCCTATAGTTGCACTCAATACCCCATCACAAGATAAAAATGAACTTTTATTGTGTATACATAAGTCTGAGATTATAAAGCCTGTGATTGCGCTCGCTCGCTTTATGCTGGCTGATGTTTTATTTTTAAATGGGAAAATGCACTATTATCCATATCTGGAAAATAGTAATTGTGCCCTTTTCTGTACTGTATGTATTGGGCGGGGTGTATTTATTTGAATGCATTGCACACTTTTTTCTGCACAGGATTGATATTGCAGGCCAGCGGACACCCGCGGGGACCACCCAAGGACCCACGGACACCCATGGGGCACCCAGACACCCCCAAATAACCCATACCAGGCATGTAACTCGGGAAGCAAGGGGTCCCGAGGCTGAAATCAATGTGGTTCAGCTCAGGGAGCCCTGCTCCCATACGCTATTAGTAAAAATTAAAGCAGCTTCATTACCATAGCGGATAGCCGCTGCGGTAACAATGTGTTTGAGTTTAGTTGGGTTTTGATACTAGCGTGCAGTAGCAGGGTGTCTTCTGAGGTGAACCACATTGCTTTCGCCTTGGGACCCTCTACTTCCTGAGATACAGGCTCCGTTATTGGGTGCCGGTATCCCCTGCAGGATTTAAATCTCATAGTCATGTGCCGCGGGAGATTTAAAAGCACAGGGGATACCGGCACCCCGTACCGGGGCCTGTATCTCAGGAAGTAGGGGGTCCCGAGGCAAAATCAAATTGGTTCAGCTCTGGAGACCCCCTGCTCCCACTCACTATTATCAAAATCAATCATTTTACTGCACGATTGCCTGTAAGAGCCGTGCATGGAGATGCAGCATCTCCATGCAGCTCTTCCAGGCTGCAATTTTTTCTATCAGTTGCCGCTCGGTAGGATTTAAAGCGCCATAGCACTGATAAAAAAACTGGTCGGACGATAGTGCATTTTTTTATCTGCCTTTTAAAAAATGGCGTTCATTGATAGTGAATACCATTTTTGCCCTCATGTTTTAGTGTGCAATAAACCAATAGAAAGTCGGGCGCCAATGCACTTATTTTATCACCGCTTTGTGAATAGGCCCCAGAGAATGTATCATGTGTTGCTGCTTTAAGCTTCCTTGCGTTGCTATAGCAGCTATAGAAGCTACACCAGATCCTTTTTTTGAAATAGGCGGACATATTGCGTTCCCTGGGAAGCAGAATCTTCACTGATCGATCATGGAAGAACGAATCAATCGGCAGCTTAGATAATTGCATTGCCGTAAATGCAAGGAACTGCTGCAATTATTATTATTTTCTTTTTTTAATCGGGCAAAAGGAAATGCCCCTTTAATTGGACTTATAAATTTGTTTTAGGTTGCAAGCATAGCCCCATCTTTTTTTTAAAACTGTGTAATGTACTGTAGTTGTTGTCTCTATAATTTATATTCCTCAAGGAAACTGTGAATATGTAAAGGTCACATTGATAATTCTGCTGCATGCAGAAGCCATTAGTGACACTATGATCCATTAAAAACCGTAATTGAGTAATTTTGCAACAAAACCCATGGCAATTTACTTCATAGGCTTCATTTAAAGAGAGATAAGACCGAGAAAATAGTTCAACATTTTATTTTATATTTTTTTTTCTTTCTTTGTAAGAAGTTGGTTGATGGAGTATTTTGCTTTGGAGTATTTCACAACATGCTGTATGCCATTTTCTCACAGGCACTCTTTTTTTTTGCAAGATAACTATCTTAAACATTCTGACTTTGCCTATTAGAAAACTAAACACCATTTTTTTCCTTCTCATTCCACTTTCAAAATATTATTTTGTTTACCATTCTCCCTCATTGGGATAACTAAAAAATAATTTGTGTTGATTAGAAGGTGGTTATTTTTTCTTGATTAAGATTTACAGTTTGTAAAAGCTGTGGAAGCTTTAGAAACACTGTATTGGAGAAGCACAACATGGAAGCTGTGAGTTTCTATAAAATTATGAAAACAGGTATGTTGCCCTTTTTGTGAACCGGCTGACCCACCCAATCCCACATTGGCCCCTCGTGGTCTAACCGGTCCCTTTCCCTGCAACACACCTGCTCTAAAGGACTACTGGTACTGCATAACCTGTGTGGCTCCAGGAGATCTGAGCCTCCGCTAGCTGGGAGCCTGGGGAAACCCTTACCCTTACTTGGTGCAGCGCCTCCACTTACCCAGGATCCCCCGTGAGGAAAGATAGCCCTGAGTAAGAAATACAATAACACTTATAGATAAACAATACTAACTCTTTACTTAACACACATATAACACATTACATAACATAACCATAACCAGATGCTCTACCCGCATCACATCAACCCAATGTCTGGTGTACCCCACCCAGTGTCCTGTGATCACCCCACACCCAATGTCTCGTCCTCCTACGAAAGGTCGTGGGTGACTGCGCAGTCACTATTTAAGCTAGGGCCCAGTTGGTGCACTTAGAATATGGAAGATACCTTCCGAGCACTCCGATGCTCGGGACCGCAACACACTTTCTTCAAAAAGGGTCAGACGTCCGTCTGATCCTATTCCAGGTACTCTGCCGGTGGACCCCAACGAGGGTCCCACCGCTCCACGGGACTGCAACCGGATCACGGCAACACCAACCGCATGGGAACCGGAACCGCCTTCCTATCAATACCTACTACTTGAGTGACAGCAACCCTAACCTAGGGCCTGTCCCTGAAGAACCGCAACCTGGGATGGCTTGGGGAAAACTCCTAGGGCCTGTGGACAATAACCGCCCCCCTTCCCCTAGCTACCCAGTCTCAACTGTATCTGCTAATCCTAGCAGCCTAACACACCTGCAGCCAACATTCAGCTTACACTGTCAGCCTGCAGGGATTCACACCGTGCACACACACTGCACGCACTGCGCACAGCACATGCAGCGACACACACCCAGACAGCTGCAATCACACACAGCCACCCGGATCCCGCAGCAATCCCACTGCTTGCACACTGTGCCTCTTTGACAGTGCCCACAGCACTCTCCGCTGTGGCACTACCAAACCAGCACTTCCCACACTCAAGGGTCACCTCCCTAGCTAAGGCGTCCCTCCTCAGTCTAAGGCGTCCCTCTTCAGTTACCCCCTACCCTTACCCGGGAATTGGGGCCTGCCTGGGGATCTAGGGAGAACCCTTACCTGATGCAGGAGCCACGCGCTCCCTGCACCCTTCCTACTCCTTCCTCTGCTCTGCCTGACTCACGCATGCAAAGCCCGGGAAATGTATCTATATTCCCGGGCTGAGCTTCCTCCAGCCCTATTGGCCACACTCAGGCACCTGATGCCTGTCTCCCTAAGCCTCCTGGGAATTGTAGTTCCCAGGGGGCTGTCTATGTATTGGGGCCGCGTGCGCACTTGCCCTGCGCATGCGCGAACCCCTAATGGCCGCCTCAACCTCTCTATTCCCTGTCCTGCCCTCGCGCGATCTCTCTGGGGCCTTCCCTGCACTTTGTACCTACTGCGCATGCGCGAGCTAACGCGCAATGGCGGCGCACTCTCCTCCAGCCGCCGAGCCGGTGGCAACGCGATCGCGGCCCTAGCGACGGCCCGATCGCGTCCCTGGCAACCAGCCTGCACCGCTCCCTGCACTGGCCCCCACCCTCGCGAAGTGCCGGCGGGTCCGTCAAAGCCTCCGGCGGCACCCGCCACCGCACGGCACTCGCGGAGGGGGGCCAGAAAGTTCAAATTTACCTCGGGGCTACAGGTAAAACAGTTATCTGTGTTGTTTTCCTGACTACTGTATATGACAAGAGAAAGTGAAACCTCCCATATCTTCATCCTGCTGACAAAATGTCTTAAGGGGAACCTTTAGAGGAAAACTAGGAAGATCTCTTTATCTACCAATCTCTCTTGTGGGATTAGTGACCTTTATTAAGATAGAACATATAAAAATGATCCTTTAGCTATGTATTTGCATGTTCCCCAAATACATAGAATGAGCAGGGTCTTTAAATACTTCAGTTAATTAGCCAATTTATCTTTGGGACAAGGTTGAACTACAGCCCTAGAGATTTGCAAGCTGCAGGATAACAGACTCTAATGTTTTCCTTAAATCCTCTCATTCATAATCAGGTCTTAAAGACATTGGATGATTATAGACTTCCATAAATTTACTTACTAAAAGTGTCTAAAATGTATTGTAGAACTTGCTTTACATAGATAAGTCAGTGACCTACACCGTTTATTCCAATATGTGAGTTCTAATGATACATAAGAGTTGTGTCATATGTTATAATAGGTTCTTACATCTGTTGCATAATCAAACACTTCAGGGGAAGTGGGGGAGGGGGGAAGGGAAAGAACACCCTTGCTACAGCCTGGCTGGAGGTGCTACAATCAGGGGCGATGTAGAATAGCAACAATAGAAAAATGAAACCCCTATAATGAGAGCACTCTAAACAGATATATACACTGATAACACCAGAGGAATCTAATGATGCAATGAATTGTTTAAAATAATCTTTATTAGGAGATACCTCAAAATTAAAATAATGCAGGTAAGTGAACCTATGCCTCATATGAGGCTTGCCTAATCTAAAGTGGGAATTTAAAATGGAGTGGGTATAGACTGGGGTATAAAGTCCCAATATAACGTGACATGGAGACATTGTTTCAGACATTACTAGTCTGTCACTCTGTCCAGTCACACATTTTTTGCAAGCTACCTAATTTGTGCAAGAATCTAGAGCTTTTATCCGGATATATTTTTTATATGGGTTAACTTAGAGACATTTTGTCAGACATATTCAGCTTGTCATTTTGTCCATGTTACCCAGCTTTGAAACTGATAAAAACTGAGCTAATTGGTTACATGGAATATATTGTTATGTACCTGTGAGGTTTATTGTATCATACCTCACAATTTTAATTGGTTTGATTGTTACACCACAGTTACTATTGTGACAAGGAGACACTGCGTCAGACACTACAAGTCTGTCACTCTGTCCAGTCATATATTCTCTGTTAATTACCAAGTTTATGCAGCAGTCAAAAGCTTTTATCTGGATATATTTACTATATTGGCTAACTAAGAGACATTTTGTCAGACATATTGAGTCTGTCATTCTGTCCAGCTATATAGCTCTGAGACTGAAATATATGCTTACATGAGGTTTAAATTGCACAGGAGCTACAATGTTTCATCATCTGTGATACTATATGAGGGTAACTACAACGAATGTTTACACTATGAGTGATATTAACGCTCCAACATATATGTTCATTTAACAAGGATCTAGGCGTTTATTGAAATGTTCACACTACACTGCACTACCTGCTAGGTGGGAGGCCAGAGCTGATATAAGTGTTATATATTGATATTCATTTACATATTTGGCCACAGGCATTGCACCTCCACAGTGCAGCAATCACTGAGACTCTCTATGACAGTAGATTCTTTTATTTCTCTGTATAGGTTACTCATTAACTATTCAGAGTTTGGTGTTTAGCTACACTTATTTAGATGTGATTTTGCATCTAAATGTGATGGCTTTATAGTCCTACTTATACGTTATATTGGGATTTTATACCCCAGTCTATACTCACTCCATTTTAAATTCGCACTTTAGATTAGGCAAGCCTCAGACGAGGCATAGGTTCACTTACCTGCATTATTTTAATTTTGAGGTATCTCCTAATAAAGATTATTTTAAACAATTCATCAATTCATTACATCATTAGATTATCTGGTGTTATCAGTGTATATATCTGTTTAGAGTGCTCTCATTATAGGGGTTTCATTTTTTTTGTTGGTAAAAGTGAAAGTGAGTGGTGCACAGAGACACAAAATGTGATATATTACCTTATAATATGCGCACCATGTAACTACTCCCAAATTAATTCTACTGATAATCCCCAAGTCGCAATCTGGGGCAGACAGGACAGAATAGATCAAAGTACTTTGATACATAAATTTCTGTCCTGGAACAGGATTGTATATTTTCTGTACATTTTTTCTGGTCTCCCACTGCCAGCTCTCCCCAGGGAAAGTTGCATGTTTTCCCTGTTCCAAGCAGCCAGTGCTCCTATGTGAATTGCAACATAGTTGTTACTATATTGCCTTTTCCACATGCCATGTCAGTTGCCCTAGCAATCTCCCAATGCTCATAGTTGAGATTGGTTTAGCCTTCTCCCCTGCCCTTCTCTGCATTTTGTTATGCCCCTTGGCTTGTTCCTGTGAGGAAAAGGAAAGTGTGCTCTCTTTTCAACAGCAGCCAAAGTGAGTAGACACATCTTCCACTGCTCCCTTAGAAAAGGGATTCCTTTTTACCTTCCCCTCAGAGAAGTACTTCCCCTGATACCAATGCCAATTAGGATACCTCTCCTCACAGGAGACTTTTCCTACCACAAACTACATGCAAGTACTTTTATATTTCTGTTAACCCCACTCAATAAAGTTGAAGAAAATAGAAGGGACTGTGTGTGCTTTAAAAAGGGGATGAGTTAAGCTACATGGATCTTTTCACATGCTACAAGTGAGCCTGGATCCAGAATAGTTTCTGAATAAAAATAGCCCACTTTTTCTCCAAAATCATTTTGATACATAGGGGTCCATGTATTTATTCATGTTTATATGTGTCATAAATTGGTGCAAAAGTGGTGCACTTACAAAATCTGTGTCGGTGTCTTCTTTGTGTAGCACTGCTTCCCCCCCCCCTCCCCGGTGAGTTCTTGCTAAAGCTACAGGTGTGATGGTGCTTGTTACCTGTGAGGGTTCAGGAGAGATGAGCGTCCGTGATGGTATGGGGAAACAGGACAGGCTTTTGGTGATCCTCAGGCTGAATTCTCATTCTGGTGCAACACCTCCAGTCATAGCATGCCCTAGAGTTAATGGAGACAGTCCCCACCATGACAGTCTTCAAGCATACCCCTACCCAATAGACAGGATCCTTTATTTTAACATCCACTGCAGTTATTACAGCGAATGCATAGTCTTTTAGAATAGGGCCCAGACCTCTGGATGGTACTGGCCTTCTCGCAGTCTGAAGGCCTTGTCCTCTATTCAGATCTTTAGCTGCAGTCAGCCCCAGGAGGGGCTGAAAGCACAACTTTAATTAAAAGCCTCCACTTAAACCCTTAGGTAAGGAATAATTTCTCAAATATCTAGATATGTATAGTTTTCTTCCAAAAAAAACAGGTCGCAGGACGGCACCAATAAAAAAGAAAAATCTAACAAATAGCGCAAAGATGTATGAACATGTCCAGTGCTGGATTAAGGGGCAGGCTCGTCGAGCACATGCCCGGGGTGCCAACTGAAAAGGAGTTCCTTCTGCAGGACAAAGCCGTTTTTGAGTGTATGCACACAGGACAATCAGCTTGGCCACCAGCAGCCAGGACACGTTTTTAAATTTACCACGCATCACGGGAAATTGCAAAATGTGCGCTGGTGCCCAAGCTGAGTGTGCACGCTCACAAATGGCGATGGCTAGTGCCACCGCACTAGGTGCCCTCTAACTGGGGAGATCCGAACAGTGAGGACACTTAAAGAAGGTGGTGAGGTGACCTGCCGTTGTGAGTAGTAGGGGCACCAAATTTTGTGTTTGCCTGGGCCTCAGTAATGTCTCGGTCCTGCCCTGAACAAGTTAGCTATTGGATCTTTCTGTATCTTGTAGAGTGACTACTCACATTTTAAAAGATAGAAGCAAGCATGTCACAGGTTCAAAGTTCCTCCTTAATATCAATACAGGTGGATGGGGAGAATCTCAGAAGAGATACGAGAGACACAATAGTGTAGATTGCATAACAACATTTATATTTAACTCGATAAAAACCTTACGATTTTGTACTTACAATAAGTACAGTCTTTATAGCATTGATAAAAACAAGACAGAATAGGAGCTGAATCGCCTGAATCTGAGATTTGCTTCAGCCTCACCACCTCCGTGAGTGTCAGCGTCGGAGCCTGTCACTTCCGGTAGCGACCGTCGAGAACAGAGAACGCGACTCTCATGCTCTCCTTTCACTCCACACTCTACGTGCTTCGCAGGCGATCAGCTTCCTTAGGCCGAGCTCGGACGCACGCTTTTGTGCGAGTGCCGCACGCACTCCTGCAGCCCCAGGGATGCGTGCGCTAGTTGCAGGAGATGGGTCGTGGCGATCAGGAGCGTGGCGAACGCATCATAGACGTGTCACGGAGCTGGTTCGCCCTCATTGGCTGAACGAGCTCACGTGAGGCTGACGTCTCGTGACTGCAGCCCGCAATTTCAATTTTTGTTGTGGCTGCAAAATGTTGCTGTGCACACTTGAGGAACTACCATAGGCAATTAGGTAAGAGTACTTGAAGTAAGTGCGTGCACGTAGCGATGCCCCAACCTTGAGCTCGGCCTTAGAGTCGTGAGAATTTCATACTAACTTTGCTCTCCTGTTCTTTTGTTAGAAAAATTCTGAGGAACAAGATCAAACTCTGATTGGCTGAGTACCATGTGACGCCGGCCATCTTGGATTTAGTGACGTCATCTTAAAGGCAAATGAAGCACAGCCATTCTGATTGGCTGGCATCATTCCCTTTAAGTGACGTCATGCAAAAAAAAATAATTAAAGTCAGAACATGGTTTGAACAGCCAATCAGGTGGCTGTTAACCATTTTGAGGCTAAATGTGACATCACAAGCCCTATTTAAGGCTGTGACGCCTCATTTGAGCCCAAGAAGACGACGAGACAACAGCAGTTGGGATTTACCATGGGTTTTTTTGGATTGACAGATGAAGATAGAAGATAAAGAAGATCAAGAAATAGTGACAGATGAAGATAGAAGAAGGTGATTAAAGAAAGAAAAAAGAAGATTTGGGTACCTTGATCCGGATCTTCATGGCGGATGGCATCGGATGCTGTTGGAGGCCTTCAAGGTACGTGAGTTTCCTGTTACCCCTGGAGTCGGAGAGCCACCGCTTCTAATGGTAAGTAATATATTGAATGTTTGTAAATGTCTCTTTTTACAGGTTTCTTCATTGCATGTGTTTTTTGATTTTTTTGGGGGCGGCACATTGACTGATAATATATTAATCTGTACCACTTTAGGGTACAGATTAATACATTATTATGACAATATTTGGGGGGCATTTGTGGCTTGGTATTGCTGTTTGTTTTTTTAATTTCAATTTCTTCTGTGGATGTGATTGTTTTTTTTTTTCCTGCTTAATGGTAATAAAATGTTTGCGATTGGTGTTCGTTTGTAGTTAATTTTGTATTATGTTAGCTAATGTGTTATGGTTATTTCAGATATTGTTTGAATTTATTTCTTTGTCTTTTAATGTTTACATTCATTAATGTTGTAGTAATTCATTGGTTTGATTGGTTAGTGTTACTATTCATTTTGAGTTCGTTTAGGAATTAATTGGTTTCATTGGTTAATGGTTTAATTAATTCATTGTTGATGTTGTTACTGCTTGTATTCATTGGATTAGCTGGCTGCTGTTTTTATTTAGATATGCTAATGCAGTGTTTAATAATGGGCAAATAATCTATTATCCATATCTGGATAATAGATATTTTGCACATTATTGTACTGTATGTGTTAGGGGGGTGTATTTAGTTAGAAATAATGTTTAGGAATCTCCATTGAAGTCAATGAGCCCATTGACTTACAATGGGGAAACCGCCGCTCCTCCTCTCGGACGCCACCTGCTGGTCTTCAAGGGAAATGGGTCCAAAACAGCTAGATCCGCCATTGAAAACAATGGAGCTTCAATGGCGGCCTATGGGACCCTGCAAAATGGTGCCTGAAAAGGCAGGAAAATTAAACAAAGGGCTATAATCACTATACAACTATAACCCTTGCCCTCCCGGATGGATCCCAGTGTGTGTGTGGTGCAGACACTGACATAATAATAAAACATGGGAACAGGGGAACATACATTTTCATGATATAACAAGGTGCAAACCACATTCCTAGACCGCAGTCCAGTTAACCCCTTGTCTCCCTGGTGAGGTCAGGGGGGGGCCATATGGGGTGCAACCCCTTTAATACCGGGCCAAACCCTCTCTCCCTCTACACATACCAACCCTCACCACAGGGCGGTCCGAGTTTGTGGGGCCGAGCATACTGTCACGGTTGTGCTCGCCACAAACCAGGGTCGTACCGCGTGGCTGAGTTGGGGTTGTATAAGCACCGACCTTAGACCGCGCAGGCTGATCCGGATTGCACAGTTCGTAGTCGTACATAGCAGGGTCGGGACTGGAGAGAGGAGCATAGTCAGTGCACGAGCCAGGATCAGGATAGGAGACATCAGGGTAAACGTAATCCAAGCAGGGAGTCGGCAACAGGAGATCAAGCAGGTCTTCCTGCTTCAGCAAAATTGCTGCAGGTCGGGAACGGGGTTTGCGCGAGTGGCGTCCACGGCCCATGGCGCCGGTCTCAGGAAAGAGAAGGCTGACCAGAGTGGGCACACCGCCAGGCAGCACTGGTAAACCAATGCTTCAGCGCAGGAGTCCAGAACGAGCCTGTGCGGGGAGAGAGAGCTACAGAACTCAGGACTCAGCGACAGGCCTCTGCTATGGGAAGGGCAGCAGGCCTCAGAAAACAGGGAGCTGAAGTTACGCTGGAGATCCACCGCTTCAGCACAGGAACCAGGACACGGCCTCTGCAATGGAGAGAGAGCAGCAGGCCCCAGGAACCAGACAGGCCTCTGCTATGGGAAGGGTAGCAGGCCTCAGAAAACAGGAAGCTGAAGTTACGCTGGAGATCCAACGCTTCAGCACAGGAACCAGGAACAAGGAATAGGTCAAGTCCCTATCTTAGGTTATATAGTTACCTCCTGATTTGTATTGGTTAATTACTTAATTGGTCTGGTATACCTCTCATAATGTACAATTAGAGTCTGTATATTTGAAGACACATTGGATCTATTATTGTAAGGGCACCGCGTTCCTTACCTTCGGGGGTGTCTCACGCTCCCCGCACTCCTAATGTGCCGGTGCCTCCCATCACGGCCGCCTCCCGATCAGCAGTGACTCACGCCCCAGCCGCAGGTTGCGTGCGCCGCCGAGGTCGGCCGCCGCGCACGTCTGTACTCCCTGGCAGCTGCCCAATCACTGGGATCCCCGGCACCTGCCCTGCACCCAGCCTCAGCCTATCAGCGGTCCACTTACCTGTGACCTCACCTCGCTCATCCCTTTTGGCTCCTCACGGCTATTTAGCCCAATCAGCCCTAGGCTGATTGCTGAGCATAGTTAGTTCCTAGTTGTGCTTGCACAAGCCTCTTCGTTGCACTCATCTTGTCTACTTGTAACTAGAACCCTGCTTGTATCTGGATTCCTGACCTCTGGCACCTTTGGACTCGGCTCTCTCAATGGATTTCTACTCTCTCCTGCCCACGACCCTGGCTTTGGACTCTGACAACTCTCGACTTCTCCTATGCTGATACGGCAAGTACCTCCTACGATCCTACCCTTTCCTGCCCGGTCCCGGCCTGCCACGACCACGAGCTGCGCAACCCGGACCCGGCTTTGCGGCCTAGGTCGGTGTCTCCATATCCCCACCTCAGCCTCGCGGTTCGGTCCTGGTTTGTGGTGAGCACCCATGACATTATGCTCAGCCCAACAAACCTGGACCCCGCTGAGGTGGGTCGACGCTTACAAGAGCATGAGGGCCTATTCAAGCAAGTAGATGCTTGCCTCTTGCAAAATCAGGACCGTATGAAACAGCTCCAACGCTCCCTAGGCACTATCTCCGACCAACTTAACACTCTCGTACCACCTGCCGCACCTGCGCCCCCTCCTCCACCGCCACTGGTTCCGACAGTAACCTCTGAACCCTGCTTACCCACTCCCAATCGCTACGCAGGTGATCCTTCCGCCTGTCGTGGCTTCCTGGGGCAATGCGGCATACAGTTCGAATTACTACCCTCTCATTTTCCCTCTCCTCACTCCAAGGTGGTGTATATCATCTCCCTGCTTACTCACGACACCTTGGTTTGGGCCACACCTATTTGGGAACAACGTCCGGAACTAACCTCCGACCTGGATCGATTCTGTGGCGAGTTCCGTAAGGTGTTTGACACGCCACGAAGGAGGGTAACTGCTGCTTCTTCTATCCCCAATATTCTACAGTGAGACCGTTCAGTGGCCCACTACGCGCTAGAATTTCACACCCTCGCAGCAGAGACGTCTTGGAATGATGAAGCGCTGGCTGCGGTCTTCTGGCAGGGGTTAACCGAATCCTTTAAGGATGAATTGACTGCCCTGGAGCGCCCCACTAGATTGGAAGAGCTCTTTGCTCTATCTATTTGTATAGATCAACGGCTGGAGGAGCGGAGAACCGGTAGGGGAAAGCACCCAAAAGGTATGCAACCGATTTCTGTTCCCCACACAGCCTGCAGGGATGCCGTCTCATTACCCACTGAAGAACCCATGCAGCTGGGAGGTACTCGTCTGTCCATGGCAGAGAAGCAACACCGACGTCTCGCATGTCTGTGCCTCTATTGTGGAACAAGCGGACACCTGGTGCTCGCCTGTCCTTCTAGGTCGGGAAACGCCAAACCCCAGTGAGTTTTGGGAGAACTACACTGGGTATGGTCACCTCTCCGTCTTCTCCCAAAATGCTGTAGAAGGTACTCATCCCTATCACACTAGCAGGAGACTTCTGGGATACCGTCACACAGGCCTTCCTGGATTCCGGCTCCGGTGGAAATTTCATCGATCAGGATTTTGCACGAAGGAATCATATTCCGCTGATAACCAAGGATCGTCCCATGGGCCTCGAGGCCATTGACCGTAGGCCATTGCAGCCCGCTTTTATATCTCTACAGACCCTTCCTCTCCGTCTCAAGATGATCAATGGCCATTCTGAATGGATACAGTTAGATGCCATCAACACGCCGGCAGTAAATGTGATTCTGGGCCTCCCCTGGCTCCAGCTCCACAACCCCCAGATCGATTGGCTCCAGTCACAGCCCATCACTTGGGGAGATCAGTGTCAGGAGACTTGTCTAGATGCTCCCGAAGCACTAGGAGGGGTCTCGATTCTGGAACCTAGTAAGTCCCAACTTCCGGAGATCTATAGGGACTTCAGGGACGTCTTTGACAAGACCCAAGCCAAAAAGTTGCCACACCATCGCGCCTACAATTGCCCCATAGACCTTCTTCCAGGTGCTATTCCCCCCAGAGGCTGTTGTTACCCCCTGTCTCCCCCCGAGACCAAGGCTATGAGAGACTATATACAAGAAAATTTACTGAAGGGATTCATTAGAAAGTCCTCATCTCCAGCAGGGGCAGGATTTTTTTTTGTGAAAAAGGATGGTACGTTGCGCCCATGCATCGATTACCACGGACTCAATTAGGTGACCATTAAGAACCGGTATCCACTACCCCTGATTGCAGAACTTTTTGACAGGTTACAAGGAGCAACTATCTTCTCCAAGCTTGACCTTCAGGGCGCCTACAACCTAGTTCGGATCCGTGAGGGGGATGAATGGAAGACCGCTATCAACACACGGGACAGGCACTATGAGTATCTGGTGATGCCCTTCGGCCTTTGCAACGCCCCGCAGTCTTCCAAGACTTCGTGAATGACGTTTTCAGAGATTTGCTAGATCAACACGTAGGGGTCTATCTGGATGATATTCTCATTTTCTCCAAGAACGCTCTGGAACACACAAGTTACGTCAAACAGGTACTTCAGAGGTTATGGAGTAACCATCTGTTTGCTAAGCTTTAGAAATGCCAGTTCCACCAGTCATCTACTTCATTCTTGGGATACATCATCTCGGACACAGACCTTGCCATGGACCCAGCTAAAGGGGATGCACCAGCTAAAGGGGATGCAATCGTAAACTGGCCCCGTCCTGCCTCCCTGAGAGCGGTACAGATGTTCTTGGGCTTCGCCAACTATTATCGCAGGTTTATAAAGAATTTCTCTGCCGTAGTCGCACCCATCACAGCCCTTACCCAGAAGAAAGCTAACCCAGCACAATGGGCTCCCGAAGCTATCATGGCATTCGAAGTCCTCAAGAAAGCTTCCGTCTCAGCTCCTATCTTAGTGCATCCTGATCCCGGACTGCCCTTCACTCTTGAGGTGGATGTGTCAGATGAAGGAGCTGGAGCTATCTTGTCCCAGAGGAGGAACCCACAGGCCAGTCTGCATCCGTGTGCATTCTTCCCTAGAAAATTCTCTGCGGCAGAACGTAATTATGATGTAGGTAACCGCGAGCTCCTCGCAATAAAGATGGCCTTGGAGGAATGGCGTCATTTCCTGGAAGGAGCAGGGAACCCCATCACCATTCTTACGGATCATAAGAACCTGTTATAAATTGCAACTACCCGTCGCTTAAATTCCTGGCAAGCACGCTGGTCTCTCTTTTTTACCCGGTTCAACTTCCTCATATCTCCCAGGCTCCAAAAAGGTTAAAGCGGATGCACTTTCACGGCAGTTTGCAGTAGAGGATATAACCGAGGACCTCCAAGACACAATCCTTCCCCCCAATTGTGTTCTTTCGGCCAACACCTCCAACGCTCTCTCTGAGATTGTCAAGGTTCAAGACCAGATCCTGCAAGGTCTTAGGGTGCCAGATGGACGCCTATTCACCACTCCGACCCTTCACCACAAGGTTATGCAGTGGGGACATGCCTCCAAAACTGAGGGTCATCCAGGGACCAAAAGGACGACAAAGCTCTTACAGCGAACCTTCTGGTGGCCTGGCATGCGCAAGAACATTCAGGACTTTGTAGCAGCATGTTCCACCTGTGCACAAAATAAAACACCACGCTGTAAGGCCTCGGTCCCGGTGCGCTCGTTGGCGCGGGCGGCCATGTCGCGAGTTCCCCACCAGCAGGGGAATCCTCGCGAGCCGGTCCCGGTCCCCCCTGGCGGCACAGCTGACTACATGCTGTGGCGCGTCAGCCGCTAGGAGACACAAGAGAATGGTGTTTCCTAGCGTTGACGCGTCACGTGGTGTGGCTGTGAGCCAATGGGGAGGGGAGGCTTCGGGAGGAAGAGAGGCTTCGGGGAGCGGGGAGGAGTGTGGAGTGAAAGCAGGTGAGTGCCTGTCTGTGTGTGTGTCTGAGTGCGTGCATGCCTGTCTGTTTGTGTATGTGTGTGCCCGAGTGCGTGAGTGCCTGCCTCTGTCTGTGTGTGTGTGTGTATGAGTGCGTGAGTGCCTGCCTGTGTGTGCGCGCGTGTGTGTGTATGAGTGCGTGAGTGCCTGCCTGCCTGTGTGTGTGTGTGTGTGTGAGTGCCTGCGTGTGTGTGTTTAAAGTTACCCTCAGCAGCTCCAGCTCCAGCCCGAGTCCGTGGAGGGAGGGGGGGGGAGAGTAGCGGGTCCCTCCGCGCAAGCCATGCCCCCCCTCCCTGTCAAGCCTCCCACTCCCGCCCACCTCCCGCTCCGGCTCCCGCTCCCTACAGACCGCATATCGCGGTCTGTGTATCTCAGCGCACCGCCTGTATGCAGTGCAGGTGTGCTGACTCTGGGAGCGGGGCCTTAGCCTAAGACCCTGGGACTTCTGCAACCTCTTCCCATTCCTGATCGACCATGGGAACATATCGTGATGGACTTCATCGTCGACCTTCCTAAATCCAAAGGGATGGACACGATACTGGTAGTGGTTGATCGTTTCACTAAACAGGCTCACTTTATTCCCCTCAAGGGTTCCCCTCAGTGCTCCTAAATTAGCCGATGTATTCATTAGGGAGGTCTTCAGGCATCATGGGTCTCCCCAAACCATAGTTTCTGACCGGGGCTCTCAGTTTGTGTCCAAATTCTGGAGGGCTTTCTATAAGAGACTCAACGTGGCACTTCATTTCTCTTCTGGGTACCACCCACAGACTAATGGTCAAACGGAGCAGACAAACCAGTCACTAGAGCAGTTTCTCCACTGTTTTGTATCTGATTCACAGGACAACTGGCTTGATCTTCTCCTATGGCAGAGTTTGCGCACAATAATCTCAGGAGCGAGTCCACTCTGCAGTCTCCATTCTTCTGTAACTATGGCTTTCACCCTTCTGTCCTTCCCAAGTCAGGTCCAAGTACAGTAGTTCTAGCTGCTGAGGAAAGGATTTCGGCTCTCCAGGCATCGTGGGCGAAGATCCAGGATAATCTTAAACGGCCACCATTATGAAAAAAAGACAGGCCGATCGCCATCGTCCGGAACCACCCAATTACATTTCGGGTCAAAGGGTAAGAACATTCGCCTAAAGGTCCCTTCTCCGAAATTAGCTCCCAGATATATCGGACCATTTCCTATATTGGAAAAAATGAACCCTGTTACTTATCGACTGAAATTGCCCGCAACCATGAGGATCCCGTCCACATTTCATTGCTCGCTACTTAAACCATTTTTTCCTAACCCACATACTCAAGACATCACACCTCATCCTAGACTGGTAAACGGACAAGAGGAGTTCGAGGTTCAGTCCATCCTGGATTTGCGTTTCTCGAGAGGAGGTGCATTGGAGGGGTTTTGGCCCTGAGGAGAGGTCTTGGATTCCGCTGGATCAGGTGCATGCTCTCAGGTTGACCCGAGCATTTCTTCAGAAATTTCCTCTGAAACCATCTATGGATCATCCGGAGGTCGACCCTGAAGGGGGGTACTGTAAGGCCGCTGCGTTCCTTACCTTCGGGGGTGTCCCACACCCCTCGCGCTCTTCGTGTGCCGGCGCCTCCCATCACGGCCGCCTCCCGATCGGCGGTGACTCACACCCCAGCCGCAGGTTGCGTGCGCCGCCGAGGTCGACCGCCGCGCACATCTGTACTCCCTGGCGGCCGCCCCGGCACTGGTCTCCCATCGCGGGCGTGCGATATGGCCGCACCTTCCAATCACTGGGGTCCACGGCACCTGCCCTGCACCCAGCCTCCATCTATGAGCGGTCCACTTACCTGTGACCTCACCTCCACTCATCCCTATTGGCTCCTCACTGCTATTTAGCCCAATCAGCCCTAGGCTGATTGCTGAGCATAGTTAGTTCCTAGTTGTGCTTGCTACAAGTCACTTCGTTGCACTCGTCTTGTCTCCTTGTACCTAGAACCCTGCTTGTATCTGGATTCCTGACCTCTGGCACCTTTGGAGTAGCTCTCTCAACGGACTTCTACTCTCTCCTGCCTACGACCCTTGCTTCGGACTCTGACTACTCTCGGCTTCTCCTATCCTGATACGGCAAGCACCTCCTACGATTCTACCCTCTCCTGCCTGGTCCCGGCCTGACACGACCACGAGCTGCGCAACCCGGACCCGGCTTCACGGCCTAGGTTGGTGTCTCCATATCCCCACCTCAGCCTCATGGTCCGGTCCTGGGTTGTGGTGAGCACCCATGACAATTATCAAAATTAGAGACTGAAGACATAGAATGAATAAAATTTGGCACTCATTTTGATGAGCATTTGTACTCTTATTTAGAACAATATTAGTTAATTACATCACATATTATTCATCTATTGTATTATTACTATAACAGATATTAAAGGAATATTGGAGGAATATAATTGATATAGTCTAACATTCACTTTAATTAACTTATTTCCTCTTCTTTATGGAACAATATTTGTAAATTACATTGTGTATTATTACTATATAGCTAACCTTTTAATATTTCACTAACAAATGACTACTCATAATTGGAATTGATCCAATAGATCCTGTAGTGAACCATTTTTACAATATAAGAACATTGGACAATTATTCTTTCATTGGAATTATTGAGGTTGCATTAGGATTCTCCACATATGTAAGATTTAAATCAAATCATTACAAAACTTCTAGAGACACCACGTGTCCACCACCATGTTTCATTAAAAAAGGGGTTAATTGATTCTGGGAAGAGGAGTTAATATATTTAATTCCCATAGTAAGTCACTAAAGTATATAAGTATTCTATTTTGAGTGATATCTAAATATCTAATAGATCACGTAATGTCTCGAAGTTGTGTAATGATTTGATTTAATTATACAATGATATAAATGATGATGCATTGTCATGGCAAAGCATCGCTATGGGACGGCGCATCAACATGACGCCACAACGTAACACGATAATGCAACATTGATGAGGAGGGCTGCTCTGTTACATAGGCCCTGCTCTGTCCCCCGACAATCAGTTTAATTGCTGTTGGCAAGAGCTCTGGGCCTCTGTTACCGAGATACCAATTCTTGCACCTTTCCCCCCCCCTCCCCCGATGCGCTACTGCATTTTAGGCTCTAGATAAGCCTGAATAAGGTCCAAAATGTCTATGATAATGGTAAGTGGTATGTAATACTTTTTTAAATATTAATTCATAATTAAAGCTATGCACATTTTCCCTATATTTGCTACATTTATGAATGGAGTAGAACGTACATGTTTATTGATTAGTATTAACATGTGATGAACCGAATAATGACCCAGTTTTCACTATTTCCCTTCAGTGGTGAAAGTGGCTCTGGGAAGACAGAAGCCTGCAAGCACATAGTCAAACACTTGACCTTCAGGTGTGGTTCCAGGAAAAATGCACTTGATTCAAAGATTAAGCATGTAAGTGTTATTGTTGAAGTTTATTTTAAACCACAAAACTAAGTTGATAGGCAAGTATTTCTGCATTTTATATTTAGTTTTAAAATATAAGGACATAAGGTATGTGTACATTCTTATCCTGCAGCAGGTTTTGTGCTGAGTTTTATGAGTGGTGTACGTAGGAGAGGAAGCCATGATTTCAATATTACAGGAGGTGTGGCCACAATTTCACAAGACTACTAGACTGTGTACTGTATTTATTTATAAAAAATATTTTACCAGGAAATAATACATTGAGAGTTCCCTCCAGTTGTAAAGTATGTAATTTATCCATCTCCCACCATTAAAATTTATTTTTCCATTTATATACAAAAAAAATAATAATATATATATATATATATATATATATATATATATATATATATATATATATATAAGGTGATACAGAAATATATTGCGCTCATAAGTGATAAGTGCGTGATGAGTGATATTGTGACTTAGATAAAAATAGCATAACCTGATTGGAAGGAGGTTTTATGCCGCTGTTCAGATAGGATGGCTCAGCACACCAGGCTAATATGGAAACAGAAGAAAAAACAGCGCAAAAAAAACATAGTGTAGTATATTAAAAATCAATTTATGGGATAAAGGTGAGTGTTGCACGTACATCAATATAAAGATTACACAGCATAACATGTTGGGGACATGTTACCACTTGGCGGGAACAGCAGGACACGGGCAGATGTGACTGGAACGTCCTTCCTCTGGTCGCTGGTATCCAGGATCGGTAAGTACAACTCCGCTTGAGAAGCCTTCCCGTGTACTGAAGATACAGCAGCCGTCAGTTCAGAAGGGATGATCTCCTGATCAGTTCCGGGTTAGTCCGCGTGTGCGTGTGACGTCATCTAGTGGCGTCCCTCTGCCGGTCGCGTCTCACCGCGTCTCACCACAATGAATAGTGTATCGAGTGAGCAGAAAGTCCCGAACAAGTCCCGAACAAAGCTGATGCAATAAAATAAAGCCGCAATGGGAATAGAATAAGAAAATAAAGGAACGCGCCCTCTCCTACGCGTTTCGTATCGAAATACTGAAGAAGTATTTTATCCCATAAATTGATTTTTAATATACTACACTATGGTTTTTTTGCGCTGTTTTATCTTCAAAAAAACAGCGCAAAAAAACCATAGTGTAGTATATTAAAAATCAATTTATGGGATAAAGGTGAGTGTTGCACATACATATATATATATATATATATATATATATATATATATATATATATATATATATATATATATATATATGTATATATATATATATATATTATATATATATATTTAAATGTGTTAATCAGAGCTTAACAAAAGGAAAACATTGGGACTAGAAATTGTATTTTATACGCTGTATAATGTCACATAAAAAAAGAAAAACAACTCGGCAATATTTATTTCTAGTTATGTTGTTTAACCCTGTCAGTGCCTGAGGGTCCTGCCACCTCAGCTGCCACATCCTCTCTGACTCTAGAGATCGCGTGCAAGTTCTCTTGCGTGCTCACGCTATCCTTTACTCCTTCCAGTGGTGGAAGGGGAGAGACCCCTTTTGTTCTGTTCACGGTCGGTGCAAATTGTGAATGCCCCTTACAAAATGAGCAAAACCCAAAGACATACATCATTCTTTTTAAAGGCCTCCAGGTTGCCACCCTTCATGACTTTTATGTTTAAACTGCACTGAAGGAGTTAGCCTCAAAATCAGTATAATAACACCTTTGTGGACATATAATGCTCTTCTCGTTGAAGAGATATTGTTGCCATTTATTTTGCCTTTATGCATGTGAAAGTCATTTATCAAATTTTTATTGAAAATATAGTGGTTCCTTACCAAAGTATGCCTGTTTTAAAACTAGGACAAAACCGGTGCTAAATAATTGCACCAGATTTATCAAAGAAAAATACCCCATTTATTTGAATAATATAGGGTGCTAACTAAATCTTCCAGACTTCATCAAAGTAAAACATCTCATAGGCCCAGATACATTATGCTCCATTAGACTGTTTAATGTGACGTTACCCTACATGAATATCATGTTAATACTAACACTTATCCACTAGAATGAATAATGAAATGTTAACCCAGTTTTACTAATCTAAATATCATAATTTGTTATGGACGTTCTTCATAATGATATGCAATTGAAGCGTTTCCCCTATCATTGCATATCCAGTTACGGCTGTTAAAGGTTAACGGAGGGACTTAACAACCATAACTTTAAAAGTGGCATTACTCCCATCTAGACACTCTCTCTATACACGTGGAGAGATACTTGTGAACATACTTTAGATACCTGGGAAATATGTTAATTTCAATTATTTGAATATCCTTTGCATAATAAAAAAAAGTGAACATTTATAACCATACAGAAAACCTACATAAACCACCATACTAGTGGTATTTTACACACCATTTTCCTTTTACACACTAGTTGACCTTTGTACAAATCAGTTATACAAAGCAAATAATCTACCAAATAACAGTGTGCATCTATACAATTCAATATAGATTAGAGTACACGTATTTACAACATAACATTTCTGTTTCCTGCATTGGGGTCAGACTTATCTGCCTACTAGAGAATAAAAAAGGCCATGTAGGGGCATGGCTTCTAACAGACGCTGTTTTTCTTTTGATGTCTGAGAAGGAAATAACAAAGTTTTAGAAGCAAAGAAGTATATGTCTATCAAAATTAGTCCGGTTTGAGTTTTTTTTTTTTAACCAAAAAACACCGCCAACATCATTTGGCCTTCTGGTTACAATAAAAACAGGAAATTAAGTTGAGTTTCAACTCTTATCACAAACTCAGCCACAGATAGAAGACAAAGACTGGGGAGTATAAAAACCAGGGGGTGAGGGGAATGCACAGAGAAACACCAAAATCAAATGTGTGTCAATTTGATTTTATTGTGAACACTGATAAACTGTTTTTTTTTTTTTTTAGAAAATTAAAACACCAGAAAAACATACAACCCTCCCCACCCACACCGATTTTTACAAAAAATAAACACCGAGAACCGGAATCCCTAGCTGTAATTGGTACCCACTCATCATACTCAACCTTTCTAACACTGTATTTTAAACATGACCTACTATTTTGATAGACACCTAGAATTTGACAGCAGGTAAGAATCACTTGACCCTCCTTGTCCATGTATACCATCAGTTATACTGTACCAAGTAGCTTATTATTTCAGCTACACTTACTTGATACGTTTTGCATGTTGGTTATATTGCAGGTTAACTGCATGTTAGAAGCCTTTGGACATGCCAAGACAACACTTAATCATTCATCCAGCCGTTTCATAAAGCTAATTGAGTTACAATTCTGTGAAAGGAAAGCTACTTTGTCAGGAGGTAAGATATTTGAAACAATTTATTGGATGAACATCAATTTTCTTATACAGATTTTCGTGTACATGAGCTTTCAAGAACCTTTTTGTTGAGATAGTCTAACTGTGTGAAATACTCTTGTTATCCACATGATGGCAGAAAAACACAAGAAAACAGGGAACGGATCTTAAAACTTTATGTTCAAAAATAAATTCTGTAGATTTATTTTTTCTTAATGCTGTTTTCTTTCTATAATTAATTGTAACACATTCAGATATATATATTTTTAACATTTTTGGCTAGTAAATGAGCTTTCTCTTTTTCCTGCAAATGAGAAGTGAAACATTTGTGTCAAATACACAGTATCACAGTGTTTTGCTGTAACTAGAAATAGGTAAATGTGTGTGTGTGAAAATTCGATTGATAGGGTTTTTTTTCTGGAAATTTTGAAAAAATTTGAAAAGTCTCAAACATTTTTAGAATTACAAAAAGTATGTGTGTTAGGTAGAACTCCACATTAGTGGTAAGTATACAAATAAGGTGAATTGGTGCAAGGAAGCAGGGGGAACCTCTATCACCCCAAGGGGTACAGAGATATACATATGGCCCCAGCATGCAAAATAGAAGCAATAGACAATGGTCAATTGGAATAAGTCAAAAGTGTATTTTGAGATATATCTGAGAGGGGGTGTGGTAATTAGGCGAGTACCACAGATTTATCACATCTGTGGGAACGTGCTTGAAGAAGGGTCGTCTGTAGCCCCGAAATGTTAATGTTAATGTTGCCCCCCTACTAGTTTATTACCCTTGTCCATTATGTGTATTGTACGTATATATTGTTTTTTGCCCTTTTGTGTTTTTTATTAATTTCCCCTTGTTTTCCCCTCCACCCCTCCTTTTCCTCTTTGGTGTGGTTGTCTTTGCAGGAGAGATAGTCTCCGGATGCTGCAATTGGGTTCAATGTACAGCTGCAAAAAAAAATTGGAATTACGTTTAAAAAAAAAAAAATTTAATTCGATAATTTTCCAATATTTTTCTTCTTATTTTTGATTTTCGATGTATTCTCCAATTGACTATTACCACTTATTTCCTTCTTTTTTTGCACATTTGTGAGTATTGTAACTTTTCGAAGTTAAAGGGGTTTCCCATTAAAAATAAAGCCCTGTTTCCAATGTGTGGGTACTTTATACGTACCATAACAATAATTTTGAACATTTGTAAAAATTTCCAGAGGAGTGTATACAGTACAGTAAACACAAAAACCACTGATGTGCATTCACATCTTTTATAGGTTCTCCAAACCTGTGCTATACTCTCAGCAGCATACAATATAATGTGCAGCTATTTAGAACTGGGGCATAGACATGCAAAATACCTTTTATGGACTTGCTACACAAAGTAGTTCTGCCACAATTTAGTGAATAACCCACAAATGTGCAACTGGTTGTATCCTTGTTTCTCAGGATTACCACTAAAGTAACAACATTTATATATAGTAAGAAGCTACAGTCAAACCTAACTATATTGTTTTAATGCTAAATAAAAGTTACAAAATGGCAAATATTTTATTGTTAAATATTCATCTACAAAAAATCTATATCTCATGGACTTTTCTTTTTCTATAACAGCCAGAGTGTATACATATATGCTGGAGAAGTCCCGTCTCTTCACTCGCGCTCCAGGCCAGAGCAATTTCCTTATTTTCTATTTGCTGATGGATGGGCTGTCTGCTGAAGAAAAATATAGCCTGTACCTCAAGAGTTCATCGGCACACAGGTAATAGAGAAACCTAAAACAGCATTGCTTTCCTTCCATTACAATAATAATAAATTCACAGTAAAAAAAAAATAGGTCTGTGGAAGGTGACTTAGATATGGATTGTAATATTATACATTCACCATTTGCACCCAGGTCGGTCTTCTTCCCATACCAATCTAAGGGGGGATTTGTGGACACGTTCTATAACCTGGTTCTACGAGACTTTGAGCTATTGTGCGCAAAACCCACGAAATTTAGTCCAAATTTAACCAAGGGTGAACTGGGCGCATTGGGCAAGCTTAAGGCCAATCATGAGATAGTTATTAGACAGGCCGACAAGGGGGGGGGCATAGTCATTCAGGAATTGTCTGCCTACCTCTTAGAGGCGCGCAGACTCCTGGGTGACTTGGCCTCCTACACCTTGTTAGAGTCCGATCCAGTGGACTCCTACCAGTTGTCGTTGAAGGAGCTTCTTACCACTGCACTAGGTGAAGGTATCATTTCTAAATCTGAATTCAAATTTTTGTATTCCTCACATCCACGCACTCCTATTTTTTATCATTTGCCCAAAGTGCACAAATCCCTGTCCAATCCCCCTGGCAGACCCATAGTATCGGGGGTGGAGTCAATGACATCGAGTTTGTCCCAATATGTTGATTACTTTCTCCAACCCTATGTAGCCAAGCTCAGGTCCCATATTAGGGACACGCTCCATGTCATTGATTCCATCTCCGAGATTAGGTGGAAACCAACCTATCTATGGGCCACTTGTGATGTTACATCACTGTACACCTGCATTGAACATGACAGGGGGATAGAAGCAATTAAGTATTGGTTGGACAGGGATTTATCATTTCCGGAAAAACACAAACAATTTATTTTACAATGTATTCACTTTATCCTCACACACAATTATTTTTTATTTGAAGGTGATTTTCATTTACAAATCTGTGGAACGGCCATGGGTACGAGATTCGCCCCTAGCTATGCCAACCTCTTTATGGGGTATTGGGAGGAATCCTCCGTTTGGCAGAACATCTTGCTTGGGGCGGGTCTCGTATACTATGGCCGTTTCATAGATGATATTATTATCATTTGGGATGGAGAAACATCGGTGTTAAATAGTATTTTGAGCTCCTTCGATGACAATCTGCTAGGATTAAAGTTCACATTTGACATCAGTAAATCATCCACTGTCTTTCTGGACCTGGCTCTTAGTACAGACACAGATTTGAATATTATCACCACCACACACTTCAAATCTGTGTCTGTAAATAGCTATGTCCATGCGTCCAGTAACCATCACAAACAATGGCTCAACAACATTCCCTTGGGGCAGTTCCACAGACTACGTAGGAACTGCACTAGGGATATGGATTTCAAGAACCAGTCTGCATCATTAGGAACAAAGTTCCTCTCTAAAGGGTATGATCCAGTACTGATTTCCGACTCTTTTGACAAGGTGAGTGCATCTGACAGATCTACCTTACTGAATCAGTCTAAAAAGAAAAATCATAAGGGGACTCGTCTCGGTTACGATTCACCAACAGCACATTCAGGGATGGAGGCATCGACATCAAGGTTCGTTACTGATTATAATCAGTCATTTAAAGCCATAAATAGGATCTTGAATAACCACTGGTCAGTTCTTAAGTGTGACCCCCATTTGGGACCCATTTTACCCGATAGGGCTACTGTGACATACAGAAAGGCTAGAAGCATTAAAAGCATTCTAGCCCCCACTAGATTAAGGTCCTCGTCCACTTCCACCATTGATAAGGTCCAAAAGGGTCCACCAGGCAACCACCTATGCGGTCGCAGCCGATGTATCACTTGTAGGCATCTCCTTAGCCAGACTCAGGTTAGTTCCTCTAATACAAGGGCCACTCATGCAATTAAAAGTTCCATTAACTGTCTTAGTACGTACGTCGTATATATCATCCAGTGCGGGTGTAATTTAAAATATGTTGGACGTACTACTAGGACTCTTGGAACGCGTTTTTTGGAACACAGGAGAAATGTGATTAAGGGTCTCAACAACCATAGTTTGTCCAGGCATTATAAAACATTCCACCAACAAGACCCTAAAACTATGCGAGTAATGGGAATTGAGACCATCTCACCAAATACCCTAGGCGGTGATCGGTTTAAAACTCTATGTAGGCGGGAAACTTTTTGGATCCACCGATTGGGCACTTTAAGCCTGGGTGGACTTAATGAATGCCTGGATGTGAGTACCTTTGTTAAATGATGCTTGGACGCCTCTTCCTGCTAGACTTCCTCTGCCCTCCACAATCTTTTGTCTGGATCTCTCCTTGGGATATCCTAGATCCCTCTCTTCCCAACCATCTATCCCATTCCTCCCCAATCCTTCCCCTTTCCCCCCCTTCCCCCTTTCCCATTTCCCCCCCCCCCCCCCTCACACCCTCTCCTGTACCGGAGCTGGGACCACATTATTTTAGTTTAGCTTACACTATATTCACTTTTTGGTGTATGGTCACACACATAGTACATATTAAATATCACTATACATTAATTATTTTTATTATATAGTTTTTATTACAATTATTCACGCACAAATATAGTCACACTTGGACTTAGTTCCATCACCACTAGAATTATTCACATATTGGTAGTAATATAATTGATTTTTAATATAGTAGTAATTGATAACTTTCTATATTTACACTCATACACTTATCTACAAGCACATAATATTTCACCTACTACATTCATATCCCAGTTCACCCCCTCTTGAGACCTTGCTTTGCCCTGGCCTATAGACTTGAATAAATATATGCACTGTGCTTAAGTTGTTAGGCATATGTTAATATGGGAAATTGCCCTCCTTATAGGGTTCAATATCTGGTAATAATGCTTTCTTACTGTGTCTTTCATTTGATTCTGTTTAATTATTGGAATTACATTTATATGTTTTTCAACACAATTTGGTATTGTTAAATTGTATGCAATTTGTATTTTTATATGTAATTATACAGGGAGATACCTTTTATATTTTGAATGGTCATGTCAGCTGAGTGGACCATATACATGCACGATTTGTAAAAAATATGCATTCCTTGCATGTCTATCTTTCACAATATTTGTATGACAGGTTTATCAATTATTGATGTATACTTTGTCATGTTATGTGAAGGTTGACTCCCCATATGAATACTATGTGCCTTTTTTTCATCTAATTAATTGTTGTTTGAATAAGATTTTTTCTTTACTCCTTCAACTCAAAGGTTTTTAATATGCATTGTGCGCATCTAACAAATATCAATTAGCACCAAGCGTATATACAGCTGAGAAGGGGAGACTCCCAGTGATCTAGATAATTGGAGAGCATATAAAGTACTGGACCTCCCCCTTCTCTATACTTCCCTTTGAGAAAGTCACCCGTGAGTGACGAAACGCGTCAGGGAGCGTCATCACGTTAGACGCATGGGCATTGACGTCATCACCGCGCGCCGGAACTGATTGAACCGCGCGACTGCTGCAAAGGCTTGATCCACGAGGAGCCATCTTTCCAGGACCCTACACGTGTATATGGAATACACCAGCCCTGGACATCTGTTTGGACACTGATCCTATTGCTGCACGATCGGGACTGCCCCAGGATACTGCAGATACAAACCGGATGGTGGTGATTATTCACACAATGCTTGATTTTACTGCTTTCTTGTAAGCGCATTTCTTAACCCCTTCCCTCCCTTCCCCTCATTAAAATTGACTATTTTACGCTATGGGTATGCGCTCTCTCTTCCCTTTTCTTCTATAGATGCCCTGTGGACGTGGTTCGTCCACTTTGGAGAGCAGCAGGAGACCCTTCATACCAGGATCCATATCATTATTGGACTATCTGAGGACTGGTGTTCATACTCTCTTTTTTTTCTTTTGGCTTTATTTTTTATTTTTTCTTAATACTATTAATAGATCATATGTTTTTGGTTATAGGTCTATTTAATATCTGTGTTAGGATAATCCAATTATTTTATTGTTTAAGTGTATAGATTAATAATAGTTTTTGCACAGTTGGTGTATAGGATATATATTTATTTGCCTAGTTAACCTTAGCATAGGCGCTGCTTTCCTTCCCCCTTTTTTTTATATATATATATATATATATATATATATATATATATACATATATTTTCTAGTAAATGTGTGCAGGGGGGTGTAGGAGAAAGAAAACGTGGGTGTCAAAGAGGGTCAAAGAAAGGGAGAGAGAGTCAGAAAAAAAATAGTCAGTGTTAGAGGGAAATTGAGAGTGAGACAGGAAGAAAAAAAATGTTTGTTGTGTTTGTTTGTTGAATAGAAAAAGATTGTTGAGATGAGCGGGGGGAGAGGGTCTGTGACCTGTTCAGCAGCGAATGCCTGGGTGTGGTGCGAGGCGGTGACGGGCTTTCTGCAGAATGAGACGGCATAAGCCCAGCAGAGGAAAGGACCATGCCAGGCGACCGGATATCGAGCCCTACTTCCAAGAACGACCAACTGAGCCCTTCTCCACCCTTTTTAGATTGTTGCATATTTTGTAGTTGTATCGATTATAGAATATATTTATAGTTTTTGTATATTAGAATATTTAGTTTCATAGTTCTATGTAGATTTACTTCTAATTTACTACTATTGTATTTTACTGATTTCTATCATTTTATTCCTTATTTTCTCTTTCTGGTTTATATTTATATTATATGTATAATGTATTTTTTAAATGGGGAGGAGAGGTGGAGACTCGCCAGATAAGAGCAGGAGGAGAACAACAGGAGATGGAGAGGAGTGGAAAATAAGGAAGAGAGGAGTGGGAATTGATTGTGGCAGGGCCTCTCCTTTGCAACACTTTATAATCAAACAGGACTAAGCAGCATTAGAGAGGTTGAGCAGGGCACTTTAGCACTCATTCCTTAAGCCCACTTAGCCGTGGTTTCATCTTTTTAGGGATGATAAGCCAAGGAGGATAATGGCTAAATATGTCCCCGTAGGCTCATCATTGTTAGAGCCAGTGTGTAGTTGGCAATTGCAGCCATAGGAGACTTGGCATGGACTCAGGGTGAGACAGTAATAGTATACACCATAATAGAAGAGCCTGAGACTGGTGGTGATATAGTTCCTGCTGTAGCTATTATTATAATGGACGAGGAGGAAGGCCCATATAGGGAGGTAGTTAAGGAACAGGCTAGGAGTGAGGGGAGTAGTGGTCATGGCTCAGTTAACTAGGATGAAGAGGATGGGGAAGATGGGAGACAAGAAAAGACAGAGGCAGAAAGGGAAAACAGCTGCACAACAAGTGTGACATTCCCTGGTTTACATCAACCTCTTATCGCATAGTGTACTTTGTATTAAAAATTGCACAATGTTGTTACTCATTTAAACAAATAGAGCTGCAAACAAATGTTGCCAGTAGTGATGCAACATCATGCAGTAACGAGTAATAATGCAAGGTAAATCTATATATTAGTAGGCCACCCCAGGAAACTATGTATGATTTAGCAATCTCCCCCTTTGGTATCTGTAGTGCCACTGTGTGTTGCGGGAAGTGGATCACCTTGTTACCACCGCCTCGCACATCTACCTGCACTTAAATGACAGGGAGATCAGGTTACACCACCATCAGCAGTCTTACTCTAGACTGACCAGTGCCTCCAGAGTATAAAGGGATAGACAGGCCAGAGTGTCACCACTAGTATTTTCCCCTCTACCTACAGATGCAGTAAATGTTATAACTCCCACTGGTGCATTTCAGTAGGCCATGCATAAAGTGCAAATGAGAGAAGACCCCATTAAGAAAAATTGGTCACTCACAAAAAAGGAGTGGAGCTAACACATTATTGCACAAGGTGCAAAGCACCAATCGGTGCAATAGTGTATGCTACAGATGCGTCCAGACTTTCTGTTCCCATGACTGTGACAAGGTGCGAGATTACAGCCGCACAAACCATTTGTTCACCGCATCTCGTCCATGGTCCATCTGCGACCGTACGTGATCAGCCAGCATAATTATTTATAGGATTGTATTATTGTAAGATTAAAAGAGAACAAAGTCTTTGTTAAACTGTAATTTACACTAATAAAAAAATTCAAACTTTTAAAATACTTTTTTGGCATCAAAAGTTTTTTGTATGGGAAAAAGTGGTGGGTTGCATTGAAATAAACGGGATATCATAAGAAATGAATGGGAATAAGGGGTGGGCTAGATTGCCTTTAGATTAGACACACACTAGCACAGTAGCACCGTCTATCTTTTCTGCAGAGTACTACGACCGCTGGTAAACTCCATCTGTAGTTGTGGGAAAACCACCACCTCCATAGCTACCAGCTGTAAGGCTAAGTTGGAAGCAGGTGCCACCAACAGTGTCACTCAGATAGTCCTCCTCATCAATTGGTGTTACCGTCCAGATCTAGACATTCCCCATCACCACCATAGGGAAAGAGTTTAGAAGTTTTGTTACATGTAGGGTGCTAATTAGACTGCAGCCAACAGTTGTTTGTGGTATGCCACTGTGAGGTGTGGGAAGCGCAAACTCACCTGGGTACCTCTGCATTTATAGAGCACTTAACCTGTCATCATAAGTCTACATGGCAAGAAAGTGAGATGGGCACAAGCATTAGCACAGTTGGGAGAAGGAGGAATAACTGAATTTCTGGTAGTTGATCAGGCGACTCAGGGTTTTGACGGTGAAGTTTATCATGATGATAATATACTGATTATTGATATGCATAATAGTAACCTCTGGCAGTACACCAACCCATGGTTCACAAAGCTTATGATAGTACGCATTCACAGACACCTTCATGCTCACATGCTAACACCTCATGTTATTTGGGCTTGCAACATGTTTGCGAGGTTATCTTCATCAGGGGAATTTTATGCACAGCACCCACCTCACATAGAATAAATGCATTTGATCAATCTCACTCTACTTCACTGTTAATACCTAGTTAGCTGTCAACTTGTGAACAAGGTTCACCAAGTTTGAAAAACATCCTGAAAACTATAGAGTATGGAGATCCACATTTAGGAATACTTTTAGAAATAATAGCGAGTGAGGAACTGCAAGTGAGGAACTTGATGTTAGCCAAATGGTTTGGGGATTAGTCTTGATAGTATGTGAAGAGGCTCAGATCAGTACTGTACATGTGAATAATCCTATAGCACAACAGAACATAGTATGGAAAATGCTAGAAGAGTGCTGTGGCTGCCTAGGGGTCATCAACAATGCTCTCTTCAAGAAAGTTGAAAACTTTCATAAAATCTGTAACAAAGACAAGCAAAGGCTACGAGAGATTGGGATATGCTACTGGAACTGGAGTTGGCCAAAGATGATCCACATCTATCAGACCTCAGTTATTTAGACACCACACATGGAGTGAACCACATTGTGGAGAAACTGCCACATGCCTTACAAGTAGAAATGGCTGAATTTCTTTTGAGAATTTGGATCCGGACAATATGAGCAAAATGCCTATACCAGCACATTGTCATCCTCACCTATCCAGCAAGTCCATATCCAATCACCTCCCACTTTTACTTCAAGATTCACAGATTCTACTCTTACTCTGAGACATGTTAAGGGTACATATGGTTCGTGAGCCGTGCAACGGTTCACACAATGCCCTTTAATCTCAAAGTCTCAACCTTGGATTGGGTGATAGTAGGGACATCTTCATTTGCAAAGTACATAAACCTGTGTAAACCTGATAACATCTGTAACCTCATTACAGCGCACTAGAGAATAGATGCACATCCTTTTTGAAGCCATTTCCTAACCAGTTGTTTGTGAAAGAAAGTCCTGGCAGCAGAGAATAACAATGACGTAGAAGCCAGATGTACACTGAGATCTTGACACTAGGAAAGTGTGATATGGCCTCAGATATAGTGTTCCAGAAAAAAAGGCAAGATGATAAATCTGCTCCTTCGATGGAAGACAAAGTGTTCCTGAAAATAATGGATAGAGAAAATTCAACAATTAATTGAATAGTTGGGTGGTTTAACTTCATTTTCGAGCACTTAGAAGTCAACTTACAGCACCTAACATAATACCTTAAAGAAGAAGCAGAAACAAAGTGTAATTGTGTTGCCTCCATGAAGAAAATATTTCATAATGGCCACGCAGAGTCTGCTCCACCACTGAAAAAGCATTTGATAAATTCTGGTATCTCATGACTTTTGACCTGTTCCACCCACAGAAACCATACCAAATAAGAGCCGTATTTGAGTTAAGTGCTAATTTTCAGAATTTCTTGCTGAATAATGTTCTTCTCTTCAGATCAAACCTAACAACCCATCTATTATAAGTGCTAATAGTTTCATAAAGGAGCCTGTTGCCATAACAGCTGACATCCACAGTTGTTTCAGTGTGCGAGCAGACAGCAGAAAATAATAACAATGTGGTACCATAACAATTATATTGATGATGAGTTTGTCAAGTACAGAATGACCATGCACATCATTGGAAGCAGACCATTACATGCAGTGGCACATATTGTATGAACTCAGAAGAAAAAACAAATAGGTAGCGCTATATCCCACAGTGAGCTGGCAGCCGGTGATATAACCCTGACCCCTAGTCAGGCTATAGAAGTGGAAAAGAAGTTATATCAGTGGCGCTCAACACTGTAATGATCAAAGCAATTCTAATAGATATTATAAAATATATATTATAAAATATACAACCAGAGCCACGGAAATCGCCCGTCCGATTGGATGCTCCACGTGGTAAGGGTAAACATGTAAATATACAAAGAAATCAAATCATAGCATAATACTGTAAAACATACACATACATAAACAAACAACACTTAACAAACGCTGAGAACAACAGGTAACTACTCACAATGGCATTTAATATGGCATATCATTAATATCATAAAATACACTTATTACACATAAAATAGTACATAAAAACATATATTAGGTTCAGGCAAAATTATTCAACTCGGGTGGGGGTACCTGCTTACCGAAAACAGGATGTAATCAGGCAATGGATAATTCAAAGAGTATCCCCTCTTATGGATAGCTGCTGCTGCTGCTGCTGCTGCTGCTGCTGCTGTTGTTAACACCTGGGCTCAGACGAGGAGTCTATTATGGGCAGGGACAGGTTTTTCCAGCTAGCTGCATCTGCCTCAGTCCTCTCCCAGCACTGCAGAAGCTCCAGGACCACACACAGAGATACTTCCTGGTCTGCCCGCACCACGTGCACCAAACACAGCAATGCTGAAATGTTGGATATTCCTACGCCAGCATGTGCTTTCCCACAGCTCACAGCTCCCAGCTTCGGAAGGGTACAGCACTCACACCCGAGTAGTGGGGACCTCACAGAACCACCCTACGCGTTTCGAAAGTCTTGCTTTCTTCCTCAGGGGTTAAAAGTAATGAAAAGTAGTCCCTGTAAGTCCCGAAATATATAGTCCCGGTTTAAAGAGACAGTGCATCCTTGTGATCTTGATCATGCGCAGATGAAAGGACTGGGACACTCAGCGTGTGGACACTCATGGACATGCGATAGGTATCAGATACACATCTGTATTTTATGTATTGCACTAATTGTTATATTCTTTTATTTCCTTTATATATGTTTTTTCTCTGTTGTATGTCATGTCCATGAGTGTCCTCACGCTGAGTGTCCCAGTCCTTTCATCTGCGCATGATCAAGATCACAAGGATGCACTGTCTCTTTAAACCGGGACTATATATTTCGGGACTTACAGGGACTACTTTTCATTACTTTTAACCCCTGAGGAAGAAAGCAAGACTTTCGAAACGCGTAGGGTGGTTCTGTGAGGTCCCCACTACTCGGGTGTGAGTGCTGTACCCTTCCGAAGCTGGGAGCTGTGAGCTGTGGGAAAGCACATGCTGGCGTAGGAATATCCAACATTTCAGCATTGCTGTGTTTGGTGCACGTGGTGCGGGCAGACCAGGAAGTATCTCTGTGTGTGGTCCTGGAGCTTCTGCAGTGCTGGGAGAGGACTGAGGCAGATGCAGCTAGCTGGAAAAACCTGTCCCTGCCCATAATAGACTCCTCATCTGAGCCCAGGTGTTAACAACAGCAGCAGCAGCAGCTATCCATAAGAGGGGATACTCTTTGAATTATCCATTGCCTGATTACATCCTGTTTTCGGTAAGCAGGTACCCCCACCCGAGTTGGAGAATCTTGCCTGAACCTAATATATGTTTTTATGTACTATTTTATGTGTAATAAGTGTATTTTATGATATTAATGATATGCCATATTAAATGCCATTGTGAGTAGTTACCTGTTGTTCTCAGCGTTTGTTAAGTGTTGTTTGTTTATGTATGTGTATGTTTTACAGTATTATGCGATGAACTCAGAAGGCCAACACAGGAAGGAGAACTTGCGTATGCTACCAATGTCAACTAGTTCGTAGAAAGAGACTTTGATGTAGATAATGGAGACAATCGGCTTGTTCAAAAGAACACTAAATGTTAGCCATTGCTAACTAGAATCTCCATAAAATAGCTTCCAATAGTGTCACAATAACTAATGTGTTTAAGACCACTTTGCAAAAAATCTGAAGCATTTGTTCCTGGGCTTTAATTTGCCACCAATTCAACATATGTGTGGACTGAGCTGAGAGTGGACCTCATGCTGGACACATTCACGATCTAGGTGTCTATTGATCTAAAACCATACACCCAATATGATGGCCTGTCTACATTGAACAGCCTCTGACACACTTCGGTATGTACAGTACTGTAGCTACGGTCACTAAAATAACTAACGTGCGGATTAATCCAAAACCGCCATTGGATACAATCCACTGGTGGATTTTAACAATCCACCTGCATGTCGATTGCTAAATCCACGGATTGGATTCTTAAAATCTGTCAGCGAATTGCGGAATCCGCGGATGGATTGTCAGTGTAAAAGAAAAATCTGCAAATGGCGAATCGCCATTTTTGAGAATGATCCGTAGAGAGCCGCGTAAAAAATGAACTGGAAGATCCGAGGCAGATCCAAATCTGCAATTTTTTTGTGTTCCAATCTCTAGTAGTTACTGTACTTAGGATAAGTAAAGGTTTCATTATTATTAACCCTTTAGTTACCATAGTGGCCATGAAGGCATTTACTATGGCTACTAAGGGGCTAATTATTTAAGTCTTTTATTTTCAACTTTGCCTCTTCCTCTGAAAATGTGACTGATAAAACTTGTATTGAAGAGGTCTAAAAGTGAAAACACATTTGGGGAGAAGAGGTGTAAAATGTTTTTGTGAATCTGCATTTTCAGAGTTTATTGCATAAGGCCTAAAGTAAGAAAGTATGTGTTTGTTCTATTCCAAAAGTGTTATGTAACGGACTTTCTGACCTGTTTGACCCACCCAATCTCACATTGGCCCCTGTGGTCTAACCGGTCCCCATTACATGGTCGTGTCTGGTGGTGCACTTGTTGGCAACAGGACTCCTGAGTCTCCCGCATGATGGTGTATGGAGAATGTAAACCCATACAGGCAGCTGAGGTAGTGTGCTAGAGTCCTACCTACATACAGTGCAGCGCCTCCACCTCATCAGGATCTCTGCGTCCACAAGGAGATGGTTCTGATGAGGAACTCCTTCTTGGTGGTGCCTTCCGCTGTGGAGTAACTTCACACTCACACATTGGGGTTTCTTTGATCAAGGGCATCTTTATTGTAGTTGATATGGGCAAGCTGCCCCTCACAGCTAGCAGCTTAGCCGATCATCGTCTGTGCTTTCCCTTCCAAAGGTCCGCCCTCCCAATGGAGTTGGATCACCTCTCCCCTCAGGGAGATCACCAACTGTGCCAGGTCCCTGGACACAGTGTAGGCCTGGCCAGCCTTGCTGCTGCTGGTCCTTGAGTTACTAGTTAACTCACTAGTGGACACCTTGGCCTTCTGCTCTGAACTCAGCCTTGCAGAACACACTTGCACACTAACTTTGGGCAGTACTGTGCCTTATATACCTCAGGAACAGGTACATCTCTGATGTCACTAACGGTGGACTCAGAACATGTTACCACTCCCCTTGAATACATATGACACCTCACCAGGGTGTGAGGGCAAACCTCCATGATTGATGCTGGCAACCCTGTAACTTACCAGGCTTACTGCAAGCATGAGAGAAAACTGTATGCCATTTTACAGCATGGCTACATTCTCCCCCTGGTGAATCCCAATGCCCCATCTGGGACCTAAATTTGGTGTACCTTCTTCCAGGAAGCACTGCAAAACATAACACATAATTATGCAGAACAAATTTATATCATACAGTTTTCATGATATAATCACTCTACAATGCTCACTGACCAGCAGATGACACTGTACCTAAGCAGACCCCACTATCCTATCTACCTAATAATAATGCCTGGGGTCTGGCTTCTTTACTTCCCGGCCAGCCATGTCTGTTACAGTCATGCTGTACTCCCGGGGTAAACCACTCTCTGGTCTATACACTACTTTATGCATGTATATACTGCGCCCTATGCTTCATACTCTCATGAGTTGTGAAATCCTTTCTTCTGCCCGGCGCCCAATGCATCTGCCACCTTTGTTGACAATATACATCTCTATGGTCTCCCTTAGCCACCCATCCCTCTGGTCCTCTATTTCTTGCATGAGGGGTTCAGGGACATAGGGGTACTCCAACCCGTGGGAGTTTTTGTAACTTGTCACTATGGCCCTTTCGGCCCGGCTTGTACGAATGAGTCTAGCGCTGCCTGCCCTTCCTGACAGCACCCATGACAAGGGCTCGTCTGGCTCTACAGGATCCCTCAACCTACTTGATCCCTTTGGATCCACCGCGCCTGACCCGATGTCATACCATCGCAGTCTCAGCTCCTCGAGACGGCCTTCCTCCGTAAATTCCCCCGGGGCCCACCAGTAATCCACCACCCCTTCTTGTCGGAGGATAAACCTGGTGCGGTCGAGCCAGGCCTCATACCCCTCGAACTTGGGCACCCACCACCTGGTCTCTCTAGCCTCCTCAGGGGCCGCCACGGAACCCTCACTTTCCTCCACCTCCCCACCAGAGGATATCCCCGAGGTGCCAGTGGATCTTGATTGGGACCCCCATCGTTTTGGCCTACTGGTGACACTAACCCGGACACTACTGGGGCACTCACTGGAGACAGACACCTGTCGTGTGTACCTCCCCCCTCCCGATCCATCATCGGATGTGAAGCATTCAGCAAAGTCCAAGCTTTCCCCAGTCCTTTCATCGGAGGTGACTCTGGACTCCCCCGACAACCCTTGGCTCGAGGGTGACCCATAGGAAAAGGTGATGGGGATAGGGACTTTAGCTATGGCCGGGGGCTGGGCATAGGGAAGGGCTATCTGCATCCGCGGGGCTACGACCCACACTTCGCCGCTACCTTGTCCGGTGCCATCGGATTGGCGCTCCGGTTCTCCCGTTTCATTGTTCCCAGGCTTCCGCAGGACCTGCCAGCTATTCCCAGATCCAGGCGACCGGGTACCGCTGCTCAGTCGTGAGGACGCCGCCATCTTCCATCCGGCTCTGCTGTGCCCACCGGAAGTGAGGTCATCGATCTCGCGGGACTCACCAACATCTTGTGTTGGGTTCCCTACCGGAACCTCTTCCTCCACGACGACATCCGTAAGTGATGGTTCCTCTCGTGGCTCCGCTCGGGCCTGGCCTAAGCCTTTCTCCGCCGCTGCCACCTCCGGCGCCTGAAAAGGGCAAGGACGTCTCTTACTGCTCCGTCGTCTCGGGATGGTTCTTCCTCCGTCTTTGGTTCCACCCGTCACCACGGCCGTGGGACTCCGCCTCTCCAGTTGCTTCTGCACAGGCGACAAGCGACTCTGCTCAGTGGCGACACAGGTGAGTGTCGTTTCTCTTTCAGCACCGCTGTAGTGGTCCGCCGGTTGGCGCATCACCACTGGGGTTTGGGTCGCTTGCTCCTCGTCCGAGGAGTCGAACTCCAACTCAGGGAGTGGTACTCCCATCGGGCACCACTGATGAGTTTCTCGACTGTCACTGCGTCTACCGGTGTCTTTTTCCTCTGGCTCTGTTTTGATAGTAAGGAGCGATCCCCAGGCTCCGGGATCCACGGGCTCCTTCCAGGCCATGCCCGGGGCTTCAGCCGTTAGTATGGCTGTGTCCGCCCCCACCCCCATGACCTGCCTTGGTACGAAGGGCTGCACTGGCAACAAATAGTGGATGCCGCATGGAGGGTATCGGGACGCGGTACTGACTGTACCACCCGGCAACCGACACTGCATGCACAGGCACGCCACCGTCTCCTTGCCGCCTGCCGTTAGCACCAGGAAGCCTCCTGGAGCCAAATAAGGGAGGGCAGAGATGTTAAAATCCTCATTGATTTTGCTGGTCATCTTAATCACAGGAGACACCTTCTGCAGTTGTCTTCCCAATAGCTCAGCTCCTCATGACTGAAAGGCAGGGGCTGGTTTGGTAACTCCTCCTTCCAGCTCCACCCTCATCTGACACAGCTGGAAACCACTCCCCCTGCTTGAAATTAGAGGAGGGTCCCACAAGTTGATAGGATAACCCAGCGCTGGGGCTGAGCTCGTCACTGTCCATGAGGGCACGGCCGCAGCTTTCGCGCCATACCTCCCATCAGGGTTGGGGTCTTCCTTTTGGCGCCACTCCTGGCCAACTTTCTGCAATCTTTTCGTTTGCAGCATTCTCTGCATCCGACCCACGCGGTCTCCCAGGGAAGCGGGAGCTGCCATTTTGATTTGCATTGCCGATCACTTTAGCAACTGAGGTAGCCTTTTGTTTGTTGTACACTGACTGGCAAGCAAATTCTTCATTTCCCCCACACACCACTACAATGTCCTCACTGTCCTCCAGGGAAGTACCCCGCGGTCCTAGGCAGGACCAAAACGGCGCGGCCACAACCTTGGCGCCACTCCACAGCAGGCTCGCAAAAGTCGTCTCCGTAGCTTGCTCTTCATTAGTACGCGCACCACGTGCGCTCTCTCCATCTGCCTCCGTCCGCAATCTTGGAACTTCCGCACCGCGCGGATCCTCCATTCTTACGGTCACCATTTGGTTGCTGTTTTTGTGGTAATTGTACATGGAGCTCCTCTCTGCGGGGCTGCTACCACATCGATACAATAAAGATTGCTCGATGCACCACCTTGTGTACCTAATGTAGGTCTGACTCGTGTTGCACTACCTCAGGCTAGGCTCACTCTCTCTGTGTATGCTGTGTCTCTCCTTTCTCTCCAGTCTGTGCTCTCAGCGGTAAGTGGTCTGGAATGGGCTAGAGTACTCTGGCTTCTCCATGCAGTACTGGGGCATCTACCTACTGTTGGTCAGCCTAGCGCAGACCCTCTCCAGGATTCCTGACCTCGTTAACAGGCTATCCCTTTAGGCATCCTACCAACTAGCACTACTTCAAGGTGACTAGGACAGCTATAGCCCCTCTCCAGACCAACTAACTCCTTTCAGGCTCCCAGGTCGCACCTACGGTCTGACAACTCCATCAGCCTCCCAGACTACCCCTGGTTCCGTCCCAATACAGCACTGACTGGCAGCATAGACTCTCCTGTTTCCCAGTGTGCCTAGCAAAAGCCTGTCCTGTTGACAGGTCTCTCAGCAGCGCCTCCAAATGTAACGAACTTTCTGACCTGTCTGACCAACCCAATCTCACATTGGCCCCTGTGGTCTAACCGGTCCCCATTACATGGTCGAGTCTGGTGGTGTACCTGTTGGCAACAGGACTCCTGAGTCTCCCGCATGATGGTGTATGGGGAATGTCAACCCAGACAGGCAGCTGAGGTAGTGGGCTAGAGTCCTACCTACATACAGTGCAGCGCCTCCACCTCATCAGGATCTCTGCGTCCACAAGGAGATGGTTCTGATGAGGAACTCCTTCTTGGTGGTGCCTTCCGCTGTGGAGTAACTTCACACTCACACATTGGGGTTTCTTTGATCAAGGGCATCTTTATTGTAGTTGGTATGGGCAAGCTGCCCCTCACAGCTAGCAGCTTAGCCGATCATTGTCTGTGCTTTCCCTTCCAAAGGTCCGCCCTCCCAATGGAGTTGGATCACCTCTCCCATCAGGGAGATCACCACCTGTGCCAGGTCCCTGGACACAGTGTAGGCATGGCCAGCCTTGCTGCTGCTGGCCCTTGAGTTAGAACTGTGTCACAAGTTAACTCACTAGTGGACACCTTGGCCTTCTGCTCTGAACTCAGCCTTGTAGGACACACTTGCACACTAACTTTGGGCAGTGCTGTGCCTTATATACCTCAGGAACAGGCACATCTCTGATGTCACTAACGGTGGACTCAGAACATGTTACCACTCCCCTTGAATACATATGACACCTCACCAGGGTGTGAGGGCAAACCTCCATGATTGATGCTGACAACCCTGTAACTTACCAGGCTTACTGCCAGCATGAGAGAAAACTGTATGCCATTTTACAGCATGGCTACAGTTATATCAAGTATGACATAGTCCAAAGATGTTAGGCAGCTTTCTGCCCCATTTTAGGTCAGAAAGTGCAGGAATAGTTAAAAATGATCCGTTCCACAGCTTACCATTAACTCAGGCAGCTGGAAGGAAAATCCAGACCACAGATTACAATGGCTCTAGTTCTCCCTCACCTGCTCTTCTAATCACATGCACAGCTATTTAGAGCAGGGAGGTTTTGCATTTCACTCTCTCCTTAGAGCCTGGAGGCTGGGGGTATCGCTGCTCCCCGGAATCCAGTTCGGGGTGGATGGCCCCTCCAAGTATCACAGTACCAGAGGATTTGCCTGGACACTTGGGACCAAGTTCCCACCACGAACAGATAAGACAAAACAAATGGTTAGTGAGTTAGAGACTGTAAAGCAAGAAAATGAGAGTCTGAAATTGGAAAATTCAGATTTGACTGTCCAAGCAGAAAAAGTAAAGAAACAGTTGACTCAGGAAAAATTAGAAGTGCAGGAAGCACTACAGAATGCATTGATGCACACTCAGAGCCAGCACCAGGAAGAAATGGACGCTCTGAGAACAGAATTTCGACATGTATGCACAAAACAGAATTCTCTCGTGGAGGAACTTAACGTTTTGAAAAAGGAGAAAAGCATTAGAATAATTCAGAAGCACTGCAAAGCTCTTATCCAAGGAAGAAGGGAAAGAGAAAATTATCGGCGTAAACGCACCGCAACTATCATCCTACAGGCTACCTACAGAGGCATGAAAATTTGTCAGTTTAATCGCCGGAATAAAGCAGCGTGTGTTCTTCAATCATTCTACCGTGCCCGCATGGTACGAAACAGGTTCCTCATTATAAAAGGAGCAACTATAAAAATTCAGTCTCTGACTAGGATGACACATAACAGGATTCGCTATCAAACCCTGAGAAAGGCGTCACTGGTTATCCAGCGGTACTTTCGCCTGAATAAATGTGGGCCTCAGGAAAGAAAGGCCCAAGGCTACATGCCTGCCGGCTGCAAAGGTAAAATGCCACACGGTACAGCCAGAGTTATTGAGAGCCCCATCAAGGTGAAGGTGCTCCAGGTAATTAGCGCTTCATCTTCTAAATACCATATAATTGCCCCAAAGGGAAAATCCCAAATCTCTAAGAGTGAAGATGGTTGTGAGAAAATACATGGCAATAAGAAGTACATAAAGGTTCAAAGGTTGCAAAGCAAAAGCGACGAAGGTCAACGCTGGCCTTGAATTTATCCAGATCTCGCCACTCTGGGCCACAATATAAAGACAAAGACTATCCAGCCCCAGTGTTCCGTCAGAAGTTAAAGAGACAGTCCGACCATGTGCAAGAGACAGAAAGCGTTAAAATGAACTCTGAGGATATAATGGACTGGAAGTCAAGAAAAAAAAGTAATGGAACTAACCAATTGGGTTACACGTGCGGACTATGTCACTACTACAGTATATGCTATACTATGCCTTTAGAAAAGTATTTTTGTAAATATTGCAATGTTGTATTTTTTTTTTCTCTTCATTGAAAATGTAGGTAAAACTACAAATTAATATACAGGGCGGATGGCCCTTAAGATTACAAGGCTGTAGTATAAGAAAAAAAAATAGTGGTTGCTTACAATATAGAAAAAAATGCCCTTTTCGGTTGGTAAATATATAATGAGGTTCATATTCTAGAGTAGAAAAACCCAGGGAGGTAATAGAAATTGTCTGGTTTTGTGAATATATTTAGCATATCCTGGGTTGTAAGAATGTGTGCTAGACACTTATTTTTCAAAATAGTTCCCTAATAGAGAGCAACAAAATATGTTTGCCAAGTATAGTCTCTTATGACGAAACCTATTGTCCATAATTGCCGTGGAAAAAGTTCATATTCGTGTCATGTGAATACTTAATGTTGTACTGAGGAGTTAGCTCAAGTATTTCAGGTAGGACGCTCACCCCAGTGAGGTCCATGGCCGCTCAGCCCAGTAGGTGTGAGCTGGGGAGGGGGATATGTGACATAGTCCAAAGATGTTAGGCAGCTTTCTGCCCCATTTTAGGTCAGAAAGTGCAGGAATAGTTAAAAATGATCTGTTCCACAGCTTCCCATTAACTCAGGCAGCTGGATGGAAAATCCAGACCACAGATTACAATGGCTCTAGTTCTCCCTCACCTGCTCTTCTAATCACATGCACAGGTATTTAGAGCAGAGAGGTTTTGCATTTCACTCTCTCTCCTTAGAGCCTGGAGGCTGGGGGTATTACTGCTCCCCGGAATCCAGTTCGGGGTGGATGGCCCCTCCAAGTATCACAGTACCAGAGGATTTGCCTGGACACTTGGGACCGAGTTCCCACCACGAACAGATAAGACAAAACAAATGGTTATTGCTGTTGCTAAAAGACTGTGCTGTATCTAGTGACCCTAAATGAGAGAGCATTGTTTTAAGCTGGGGAACCAGGTTAGTTGGCCAGCAGCTGTTAGAGAGATTGATTCTGATGTGTAGTTAGATCCCTGAAAGGGATAGGATTTTGTTTATATGATTTTGGTTTTATTTCTTAAAAAATAACAGTGTGGGAAATACTGTAACACTGAAATGAGTGAACTGCTGAATGAAAGTATCTGAGTACCTCTAATCTACACTTGTTAAAGCTGCAGTACCTTACTTGGATGAAAATAAAGCAGGCAGAAGCCTGAGTTAAGCAGCATAATACTTTGCATGATCCTGTTTTTTGTATAAATAACCCTAGAAGACTGTGTCGGGAAGAACCCAGACAGACGTCAGCGCTACAAAAGAGGGGCGTTTGTCACACAAGGCACTACAACATTCCTGTATCAGAACATACAGTACAGTACAAATTAAAGTTACTTGTATCCTGAGTCCAGAGATATGTACAGTATTATATATTCTGTGATAGGTTATAATTCATTTTACTTTACATTTTGTTATAGTCATTATTTGCTTTTTGTAGTTACTCTGTAGGGCGTATATGTAAGCTATTAAACATACCTCAAACATAAAGTGACATTATTTTAACTCCAGTACAGTATGTGTTACTACACTATGTGAGACTTGCAACTTTACAACGATGTAAAAATACATGATGCAGTTAAGAAAATCAAAACTAGTGGAGAGTGAAAGGCAACTGCAATATAGTCCAGATGATGTGCTATTCAAATTTCTGCATTGCAGTCTAAAGCAAGTTCTGTAGATTGAGAAAATGTACTATAATCACATTATTATGCCCAGATTTGGCCAATGGGATTTAATCTGAATTGAAGTACCATTTTATAAATCTGCACCCATGTGCAGAATATAGCTGTAATACATTTGTAATTGAAAACGTCATGCTATTATGATTCACTGTAATGCATTTAGGCCTCGCCGTTGTAGTCACATTGCCGACGTGTAGTTGTGGTCACATTTCCTAAATTATACTCAAATTACTTATTTATAGTTAGGTGTCATAAAGGATGTGCTCCTATTTGTAAATTGGCACTAAATCAAAAGGAGTGACAGGTTCGTCACTTGAAATTTTATTTCTCATAGATCAACAACACTGTATATAATCTTTATATAAATCTTTGTAATAAAACCCCTGATTGCTATAAGAAAGAAAAAGGTACAGTACACTTACTGTTAGTGTCCTTATGTCATTAAGGAAGTAAAGTCATGCATCAGCCTGCAAATGTTGTGCTTGTATTGATGACAAGTGTTATGTTTTGTCCTTATCTAGTTTCTGTTTCCATATCAAACATTTCTAACTACAAGGCAGCTGTGCCTGTAATACTAGGCCCATTGTTCTCTGGGCCTCTTGTCACATGACAACTGGAAAGTCTAAACAAAAAGGATATCTTTGGAGTCTGAAACCCATGATTTTCTTTATTTAGCAAAGCAGTGTTAGGCAAGCACTCCTCTAACATTGGTTGATTATATTTATACTAATGCAATGCACTATATTTATGCACAGAAAGTAATGGATTGATATACTGTATAAACAACACAAAGCACATGCATAAGGGATAACCCTTGCTATGTAATGTTAATGTATAGAAAATCTCTGTGCTGATCAGCTGTGTTCTATCAAGAAAATAGGTTAATAGAAAAAGTGAGAGCAAAAATGACTGTAAAGCAACACAGGGTTTTGTCTCTTGTCCCAAATTGCCTATATCTACACAAGGAGAATAATAATATAAATACCTTAACCAATAAAGACCTATGCACCACTGCATAGGTAATGTTGCAAAGTAGCTCATGCTAAAGTGAAATATTGATGTGGGTGAGCACTACAGTCTTGACCTACATGAAGGTTTAGTTAAGATGCTATTGCACAGATAGATCAAACTCTGTTAAAATGTAAATAATATCGCACCCGGTAAAAAGAAAATGCAATAAAATACATCAAGATTGCGGGAAATATTTTACCCGTAGTCGCTATCCGGACGTTAATTACTGCATCACGATCGTATGAATACTATTTTTATCATAGGCTTCTGATAATAATATCTATTATTACAGAACTCTATGAAACTGTAGAAATCACATTAACCCCTTTGATGCCAGTGGTTACCAAGATCTAAAATAGGCTTCAAAGGGCTTAATACAATTTTAAAAATACACTAGCTACCCCTATTGACTACGTTACTGGCTGGTAAATAATGGCCTTGCAATGCTTTACTAACCACTAAAGTAACCAAGGGGTTAACCCTATAACCACTCCCCCGGTGGGGCCTAACCACAATCCCCAGGGCAACTACCCCTATTTTCCACCTCCTGCCCTCAACAAACCTAACACCCACCCTCTATACTAATGGCCCAATTAGAAAAATGTAGCTAATCAGGCTTTTGTCTCTTCCAAACAATAATAATAATAAAAATTAAAAAAAAAATACAGAAAAACTAAATATTTAAACATGAATCCATTGATTGACACTGTGGCACCTAGGCTCTCTCAATGGAGACCTATATAACTATATTAGCAATCAGTGGTAACCTGGAATTAAACTGGGCTTCATAATAATATTGAACTACACTCCCTACCCCCCTTAGTAAAGCATTGCATGGCTACAAAGGTTGCTAACTGCTAAGGCAAGCAGTGGGTTATCCCTTACCACCCCTCCACCCCAAATATGCCCATCATCCATGCCTCTTTCTCCACCTCCCAAGCAAACCTATTCCCCCACTAGACTAATAGCAAATATCCCTATTAGCCTAATGTGGCTAATAGGACTTTTGGCCATTTAAAAATAATACTAAAAAAATCTTTTCAAAATACACATTAAAGTATATTTAAAAAAATCAATCACATAATAAACATAGCCTTTCAATCGATTGATTGTCACCGCGGCTACCTAGGCCCTTAATGTGAGCCTAAATAGCCACATTGGTAATCAATGTTGAACTTAAAAATATGTGATTACATAAAACAGCAGGGATGAAGGGCGTCCATATCTTCATGGCTGATACCACCCGGAACTAATCCAATAAAGTTCTGATACTGAACCATAAACAAACCCAAAAAAAACATAAAAGCCTGATGGCATCGTTATTTGTACTTTATTTTTCCTGTATTATACATTTTAAAGTGCTGTGTACACTGTTGTCACTATATAAATAAAATTATACATGCATATAAACATTACAGTGGCAAATTTGTAGTCAAACGGCACACGTTCATAAACTAAATGGTTTGTGCTGTAAAAATATATAGCGATTACTGCAAAGATTCAAAATGATGGGAATCCCGGCGCTACAACAATGATTTACCCCAGTCCATAGAAATGTCCATAGGGCTCTACAGTCCTCTTGATGGTTGATGCAGAATAGAAACAGGGAAACTACTGCTGGCTGGCACCTTGGTGATCCTCCTATTGACAAATATATAAGGGAAACACACCATTGCGCAGTATCAATCACTAGTCTACAATTCTAAAAACCAGAATGAATGCCTACTTACAAGAACAAATCTTGATTCATTCGTTTGAGAGAATCTGTTCTTTTGTCTGCGTTTTCTCCTTGACTTCACGAATCCCACGTGTTGTCGCCACTTGTTCAGCCTCTTCAATTGGTTCCCCATAGTGTAGGCTCCATGCGTCCTCCGTGTGTCCCCAAGGAGAGAATGACAATGGGAGAGATAGTGCAAACTGCTAGAAAATTTTAATTAAAAAGACACATAGCCAAGAACTTACTGTACATAAACTGGGCTACAATAAAACAATTTCAAAGTGCTGTCCGCAACATGTAATCGGCTGCTGGGTGTACCGCAATGTACCACGAGCGCTCTCACTGCTCACAGTCCCAAATCGGGCCACCTTGCTGACATCACAAAAAAGCACCACAGGAGCCCTCCTTGCCGACGGACACTATAACTCCTCCTTCCCAAACGCGTTTTGTGACGTGAAGACCGTCACTTCCTCAGTGGTGTATACATGCATATAAACATTACAGTGGCAAATTTGTAGTCAAACGGCACAAGTTCATAAACTAAATGGTTTGTGCTGTAAAAATATATAGTGATTAATGCAAGAAGAAAGACCTCTAATCAATTTAAAATATTGGTAACCATTAGTTTGTGTTTGTCTGGGACTTTAAATTAACCATTACCTTTACATACATTTATTTTAATATGATTGTTTTTATCTGATAAATTTGAAGAACTGTTTTTCGCCAGAATTGAACCACTTTTGCCTTAATACACAGACCCTTTGTGAATAATTCACGTATGTGACCAGTTCTTTGAAGGAGTAGGGCTACATTTTAGATGAGTGGTACGTTTGTTGTGTAAATTGCAATATACCTATACAGTAAATGACAAGACAAATAAAATATGCTTGTGTCGTTTAATATTGGAGTTAATGAGTTATAAAGAAGACCCACCACGATCTTGTACGTTTTTGGTCTTGCAATACACCTTGTTTAGCTTTTTCAGGTGTTGTTTGTAAGTTTGGTTTTGCAATGCACAACAATCTGCTTTACTAAACAAATCATATTTCTTAGAAATATCTAATTTCTTCTAATGAAAAGCAAGTGAACTGTTTGTTGTGCGGTGATGAAATTTTAAATGGCATTACAGTGTGTTTACTGTATTATACCCCAGTCCAGAGCAAATGTTGACACTATAGCATTTAGGCAGATGGTCCCAAAATTTAGTGGAAAAAAGTTAATAATTAGAACTACACAGACGTGTTAATCTGAGAGTACTAATATAGACAAACATCAACTGCTGACACTGGCAAGCTTAGGTCTTTATTTCATGTTCCAGACTTATAAACCTCATCACAAACAGCCAAGAAAAGATAATGTTTGTGAATATTTTTTAGATTTGAACAATTTCACTGCCAATATGTTCGTATTTTTCAATGAGAGAGAGCTCATTAGCCTCCGGATCGCAGGTCATTTTTGCTTTCGAAAAACACAAAATAAATGAAAGATGTGCACTTTGATAAAGAAACACAAGTGAAAAATATATCAAAAACAGTATGTGTTTATGGTGTATACAAATATTATTTTGCAATTATAAACCATATAAATAGCGTCTCTAGCTATTTTTCAAGTGTACTGAATTGTGAATGGTTATATTAATCAATCACAGTCTACTTTTATGTGTTTTGTATTACCATATGTAACACAAATATGACAGCAAAAGTGTAACCTAATAAAGTAGAAATAATGTGTGACAAATATGTAATTATACAAACTTTAAAACAGCAATTACAGTGTCTGGTATATATTCATATACACTTTTACTCAAAATATACAAATAAAAAACTTGTTAAACACCAAACTATACAATAGAGGTGGTGTTCACTATGCTAAATACGTTTAAAAAGTTCAAAGTAATAATTCGGTCTGATCTGCTCCTCACAAGTGTCCTCCAACCTTATGGGAATCTAAAAGAATATATATGCGAAGAGCGCAAAAGACCACCATAGCATCATTCTGTATATGTTGATTTAATGAAAACAGCAAGTATTTCCTTTAAAATAAAATAAAGAAACTAATGCTCATCATAACACAGGGTCACTCCACCTGTATGCTCACCTGGTTGCGATATTTTAGAGTCCTCCTTGTTCTCCGATCCCAGGGTGAGCTTACAGGAGGACTCTAAGAGATACTAGACGACCATACAGAGGGAGCCTGTGATACAATGAGCTTTCTTTTCTTTGTTTTATTATAAGGGAAATACTTGTTGTTTACTTTCAAGTTCATTTTTTACAGAATTACTCTAGGGTGGTCTTTTGCACTCCTCTCGTTTATATTTCTTAGATAAAATAAATGAGCCTTCTACAATACTGTACTTCAGAAATTATACACCAAGCTTTGCTTTCCTTGCTTGATAGGTACATTATTTAGCATTTATTTAATCTGTATGGACTCTACAGCCACAGGCAAAGCATTCATAGTTGGCACGCATGTTTAACCCTTCAAACTGGAGAGTTTCCATGCGTTTGTACTTGATTGAGTGTCTTAAGTTATTAAACAAATGTTACATTGGTAGAGAAGGTTTAACATGACTGATTACTTTTGCTATATTTTAATTATTTCATTATATATTTTTCTGATTGTCAGAAATTGTGCAGAGATGAATACAGATTTTTTTTGTCCGTATTCAGTTAAATACAATACTGGATATACTAGCTACTCAAGAAGTCATAAGCATTATATGGAATATGGTCTCATCTGCTTAATCAATATAATGGTATTCAGAAATACAACTATAAATGATTAAGTTATTCTGGGTAAGCTATTGTTATATTTGAAGATTGAGAGCAGGGTGTACTATACTGTAGGTCCTTATGATACTTACAGTAGGTACATTATGTTCAAGCATTTTTGTACTGTTTATATTTGGTTAGGAGACCATGAATGGCTACAATGGCTTGACTGTATGCCAAATTTTAATGGCTATTTGCTTTTTTGTTTATACAGGTATCTGAACCAGATTGTACCGGAGGAGACGTCAATAGCAGCAAACACTCAGAACAGAGAAAAATTAGCTGACCTGAAACAAGCCCTGAGTGCTCTGGGATTTAACAGCCTAGTAAGTTATGTAAACACTGTTTACTTCAAGGAAAGAAACTCTCAAAAAAATGTTTTACTCAAAAAAAAGGTCAAAGCAGGTAGCTGACTTTGACAAGGTTAATTTAATTGAAGACAGATCTAATCACATGTGAAAAATTGCATATTATTTCAAATTAACGCAGCATATTCTAAGTAGATGTAGTGCACTTTCCCCCACCCTATGGAAGATATGGCGACTACGGTGGGTGGTGCATTACCTGTGGCTCACAGAACACCTGAACCTCCGCCGCTGGGAGTCTGGGGTGTACCTGGTTCTTATGGTGACAGTGCCTCCACCTGCAAGGGATCCCGACTTGGAGGGATGGACCCTTACAGGAACAATAAATACTAATAATACACGCACACAAGTATATGCTAACAACCTTTACTGAACACAATAATAGTGGTACCCTGTACCACACATTAAGATAGACCCCAACCTGATACCAACAGTGAGGGTCCCCAGAGTACGTTGGGTGCCAGGCACAATTCCCTGATGTCTCTTTCCCAATACCAAGGCCCACTGCCGGGCTCCAGTAATCGGGCATTGCAGAATAACCAGGAGGATCCGTCTGATCCAACGTTGTCATCCGCGATGGCGTCCACCTTGGCGTGGGGTGAATTCCAGCTTGAATAATATCATCTTACCGTCTTTACCGTGTAGATGGTCTGTCCCAGACCACAGGCCGCAGTCACTGCGTGGCATCTCACCTGTGCTGCACCTGACTATATGCAGCTACTGGGTAAAGGTCCCTGACTATGGGCTTTCCCTATGGCAGCCACAAGCTACAGTGAGTCAGGCCTAAGTGGGGTCTAAGGAGGAATATGGCCTAATCCAGGGGAGCACTACTTCCTGGACACTACCTACTCCTCAGAGGTCCCTCTTCTGACTGATCTGGCTGCAGCGCGCAAAATGTATCTATATTCCCCTTGCAGGGGAAGCTGCAGCCCTATTGGCTGTTCTGGTGCACCTGACTATCTGCCCCTATGCATGCTGGGGGCTGTAGTCCCTGCAGAGCCTTCTCTATCTTATGGCCGCCCTGCAGCTCCTTCTGCGCATGCGCGACTGTGTGAAAGATGGCGACGCCCTGCTACGGGAGCCGTTGGCGACTCAGTCACCCTGCCTAAACCCTCGACAGCCTACCTCAGCTCCCGCATGCACCGGCACTTGTGATGCACCCGCACACCTCCCGCAACATTCCCGGCATTCGCCGGACACTTCAGGGTACCTCCGCTGCACACCGGGAGGTAAGGGGACCCATGGGGGGGGACTGGACCCTGCTATATAGACATAAAACGTGATGTTTTTATAATGCAGTTTAAATATTTCAATAATACTATGAATAGTACATAAAATATGCATTTCACTCAAAGTATTGATTATGTGTTTTGTTAGCAGCAAAAAACAAAGCATGTTTGTGTATCTCTGTTTACACACAGAATATACTGTACAGTACAAAATGTTTGCCCGATTAGGCAATCATATGCATGAGTGCTGCTACAGCCGCAATGAACCTTAAAGAGATTGTTTTTGCTATCTAGATAAGGTTCCACAAGTCATTAGTTCTAGTGAAATAAGCAACTGTAAATATCATGCTAAAAAGAAGGCTGCATTTGTTCTTATTCCCTGACAGCTAACAAATATTACACACATTAGAAATCGGGCTGCTTCATTTTATCAGACCTGGATGAAAGTCCCCTATACTGTATTATTTCTGTACAGTACAAGTAGCTAAGTTTTCAGGGCAGAGTGAAGTTTCAATAGAAATTGATTTGCTGGTTGGAGTAGATAATAATTGCACTAACAATATTTTTAACGGTCCATTCTTTGGTATTTATGGTAAAAAAGGGACATATAAAATGTTGCACTCATTAAATGACGCTTCAACAAAAAGCCATGAGAAAGAAAGTGACTCAGCTCTGTATTTCTCATTTAATTAGCTGAGAAAAATAACTGAAAAATACAGGAAACTCTGTGGTTTACCATATTTCAGTAAGGAACTGTAAACATTTCAATGCTTATGTAAGGGTCAGCTATTGCATATTCACGTATATCAGGACATTTTTGTATTACTGTGTGTTTGTTAAAGCAGCAGTCCAAGCTGCCTGTTTTTTATTAAAAAACAAAAAAAAATTCCCTTTAATATGTGCATTAATATAATCCACACAATGATAAGTAGTTAGTTAAGTTGCTGATCGATCCGTTCACCTATGATCGATTGGCGACGTTTCGGCTCGGAGGTTCACTAAATTGCTGTCAGTGAGCAGAAGAGAACCAAAGATGAAAAGTTCTGTGGGGAAGATCATGTGACCAGGCAGTCACTAGATACAATTGGTGCACTGCTAGAAAGAGGGCAGGGCTCAAAAAGAGCATGTTTCAGAAGAGGAAGGGGATGTGACTTTGTAAATGGTTGCTATAGAAACAAAAAATGATTGTTACATTATAATACATTAAAAATGTCATTCACAGTTGTTGTTTTTTAAAGTTATTTCTCATAGTACAGTACTGAATTTTTTTTTTTAAACGTAGGATACTGCTTGGTCTGCAGCTTTAAAACATTTATTGAAATACTGTATGTTTGCCTCAATCGCATTCCACTTAGAATGTTCACATTGTCTACTGCTCTTGTTAGTTGCAGTACAGAAAAGCTGGCAAACTAGAGAGCAGCCAAAGAAAATATTACATTATGGGCCATACACTGTTTTTACTAAGTAGTGCTAAACTGTAACAGCCCAATATTTGTTGAAAATATCCTCCAGTAGAGCTCTAAAGGGAAAACCTGCAGGCAGTGCAGGACGGGGGCCTTTTTATCTTTTCCTTGACACATAAAACGAGAATGTGCTTATTTTGTAATCCTTGCGTTGTCTATTTGCTTAATTATTGCCTGTGGTCGAAGGGCAATGGGCACTGTGTAATAGAGCTACTATCCTGAGCCAATGCGGCCTTTGCTTTGAAGCTGCAGTACAGTGCTTGAGGAAATACTGTAAATCTTTTTTGATGACGTAATTTAAGATTAATATTAATGTATTCAGGTGAACATTGTGATACAACCTTTTTAGGTATGCATCTCAAACGTTGTTTGGTTACGTTTCTACATTAACTAATAATTGTAGCACTTTTTGGTACTTTTCTTTTCTGTTCAACCCTTTCACACATCAATTTAATAGTAGACACTAGTCTAGTATAAAAAACATAATATATGGGTATGACTCTACAATGCGTAAAACAATCTTTTACCTATAGAGCAAATCAAAAACTCCATCAATTAAAATATATATAAATACTTAATTCATTTTCTCACTGTTCTGCCCTTATTATGACCTCGCTCTTTTCTTATTTCTCACTATCTATTTCCTCATCTCTCCATTTCACCTGTGGTCCCTCCCAGTCCTGAACCCTTGTCTAGTACTCCTTTCCCCTTTTATAATTTCCTGGTCAGCCCGTTTCCACCTGCTTCAGTCACCTGATTGAGACAAGTGCAGGAGAGAGTGAGGGAGGCAAAAATCAGGAGAGTGAGGGGACAAGAATCAGGAGAGTGAGGGAGCCAAGAATCAGGAGAGTGAGGGAGCCAAGAATCAGGAGAGAGAGGGAGCCAAGAATCAGAGAGTGAGGGAGCCAAGAATCAGGAGAGTGAGGGAGCCAAGAATCAGGAGAGTGAGGGAGCCAAGAATCAGGAGAGTGAGGGAGCCAAGAATCAGGAGAGCGAGGGAGCCAAGAATCAGGAGAGTGAGGGAGCCAAGAATCAGGAGACTGAGGGAGCCAAGAATCAGGAGAGTTAGGGAGCCAAGAATCAGGAGAGTGAGGGAGCCAAGAATCAGGAGAGTTAGGGAGCCAAGAATCAGGAGAGTGAGGGAGGCAAGAATCAGAAGGACGGACAGAAAGGAGTAGGAGCAATGGCAAATTTAATGGAGAAAAAAAACCTAAGTATAAACACTTTGTAGGCAAGGCCAGTTTTAGTTTTTCAGTTCCTACATTCATTCTTAGTTAGGGAAAAGGAAATAAACATTTTAAAGAAAAACACTGTAGCATACCTCGGCAGAGAGGGAATGGAGAGCTTCACATGGATTGCTTGTAACCTAACCAACCCTGTTGAGTTACAAAAATATATTTACTATACTGTCAAATAAAACTTAAAGCAGGATATATGCAACAGGATGCTGGTTGGACAGTTGTGGCACAGGGTAGTCTGACAAAATGAAAAACACTATAATTCAGCACTAAAGAATTTAATTTCATGTAGATGTACTTGAGAGGCCTCAATTTAAAATCCAATACAATTGTAGCAAACATACACTATATTATCTTTATCATTACTTTATTTGTCTTTTTACTTTGAATTCAAAGTGTTAACAACTCTATATAATTTCTGTTTAGGAGATGGAAAACTTGTTTATGATCCTCTCATCCATTTTGCACATTGGAGATATTCGGTTTACTGCCCTGACAGATGCTGAAACAGCCTTTGTGTCTGACCTGCAACTTCTCGAGCAAGGTTAGTGGAACATGATGAGCTCTTCAGTTTTCCTTTGACCTTAGATGGCTTTTGACAGCAGGTACAGTACTCAATGATAGCTGTAGGTACAGTAACATCATACTAATTTACTGTAGTAATGAAAAAGGCCTTCTCTGTCTTTATATGTTTTGAATAATATTTATTCATATTAGCTTTAAAAGATGATATAAGTGGTGATGCCACTAACGAGTAAACATGTCAAAGAACATGTGAATTGGTATATTTTTGAGTTAGTCATTACTTTTCTTTTTACATGATTATAAAAAAAACAAGCTCACACACAATCAAATACTTATACATCCAAAGTCAAAAAAATATTAATTTACACTCATCTAAAATCTCTATATTATCTTTCACAAACCTGCTCTTTAGAAGCTATTGGATTATTATACTTACACGTACTGTAGGTAATATTGCCTTCAAATCTCTTTTGCTTTCCAATTATCAGTTGTACACTAGAGTGGTGGGAACTTTTTACCAGAGCTTGCACGCCTTGCGAATTTCACTTAAAGTCAATGTGCATGCATTTTTGAAGGGAGCAGCTATTAACCTCAGGACTTCTTTAATATGAGACCACATGAGACTCTCAAAAGGTGGCTCCCCAAAGAGGGTCACCCCATCAAGCTTCCCCTTCACTGCTCCTGGAGTTCATCGCCTTCATTCCCCCCCCCCCCCCCCCCTTGCATGTTTGCTGAGAGGGTCTGTTTGCTTCCAGATGCTATCACTTCACCTCAGGGCTTCTTTGATATAAGACCACACAAGTCTCCCCAAAGGTGGCAGCCAAAGG